>NC_045619.1:17575757-17878787 GCF_009829155.1 Mustela erminea
CTATTAACTTCAGCTTGGAAGGCAAATTTTTCTGACTTCTCTCTAAGTTCTCTTATTTGGGATGCATTTAATCCATCCAACTGAATAGCTTCTTCCTCTCTAAGGAAAAAAATGTTGATAAACAACTACCACATTACTTACTTAGTTCCCCCTCAAAACACGGGATTCTGTGATGAAAGCACAGTGGTCTCAGAGGATGGTCTTAAGGGTTAAAAGGGTAAAAGGGAAGCCTATTATAAAATATTACCAATCCACTATTTCTATTATTTTACCACAGTAAAATTTTATCACCTTAGCACTGAGTTGTAATACTCAGTTCTTAAAACAGTCAGAAAAATGAACATGACTTTCCTCTACTAAAAATAAAAAGGAAGGTCATACTTCTATGTTCCCTCGCATGTGGGGCTGCCTCTTTGCCTGGGAAGCTTTGGCCTCTAAGGCTCTACAAAACTGTCAATGAAGTCCCAGGGGGCCAACTTTGAAAACACTACTCAACTGAGAGAGATCTTTTTTAAAATTATGAAGTTTAGGGGCACTTGGATGGTTGAGTCAGTAGAACACGCAACTCTTGATCTGGGGGTCAGGAGTTCACACCCCACAGTGGGGGCAGAGGTTAAAACAAAAACTACTAAGTTTACACACTTACTGCATATAAAACCAATGGGTCTTGCCAAAGTCACAGAGCTTATATTCTGCAATCTAGTTATCCGAATAGTTTTCAAAAGAAATTCATCCCATTCTGACCAGTCATTCTAGGGGCAAGTTAGGAGATACTTAGGGATGACCATGCCTCATCGCCCTAACATTTTCTTTGACCGTTTCTTAGGTATTCAAATTTGGGGTGTTACATGCCATCTAGACATCTCAAGAAAAGATAACAAGCAATTATATTCCAGTGTTCATAAGGGCTAACGTGTTTCAAAAGAACACAAACCTCTGTACTACTTCATCATCTGTCCTGGAACCTTCTCTACTTTTCCCCAGATCCTCCTCCACTGTACCATCCACATCGACTTCATCGTCAGCTCGGACGGACCCTGAAAGATTTCACACCAGAAAACTCTTAAATCGTGGCTGCTTCGTGTACTTCTCAGAAGAAATAAAATCAAACAGGGCAAGAGTAGGGGTTGCAAAATTCAGGGGTAAATATGGGAGGTGGGGTCGGAGGAATGGATCTACTAGTTTAAAGACCCACTGTAAACCCAACTTGGTATATTTCTTATTGAAGTTCAGATCCTGAGTCCTCCAGGAGATTCTGAAACACGGAGGCTGCCATCACGTCTGAAGAGCGGCCCTCGGCCCTGGGATGCTTTATAAACCAAGTTTGGCAGACTTGATACCAGGTCCCTTCCACATTCACACGTGTTGCGTGCAGGCCGAGGCAAGGCCTCCCGATTGACCACGCCAAAACTTAGACCTGCAACACCGCAGGTCAAACTACCAATAGAATTTGTGCAACCCCTGCGAGAGGAACCGAAATCGGGCCGAAATGAGCGAGGGAAGAGATGAGAGAAGCTCGAGCAAAAGTGAAGCAAACACGCTGACACCGCCTTTCTTCCGACTCAGAGCCCCACAGTCCCCAGTCCAGCACCTAAGAAAGGAAACCCGCGTTCTGACTCGCAGACCGCGTGCGGGGGTCCCCAAGCTCAGAGGGCCAAACGCTCCTGCGTCGGGCAAAAACCTTCCGGAAGGGGCACCCGCAAGGCTCCCAGGGGACCAAGAGCCCGAGAGGCGCCCCACCCCAACTTGCTCGAGACCTCTCAGCACGAATACTAGGAGATGAGCACGAGAGTTCAGTGCTCTCGGTGCTCGCTTTTCCCTTCCACAGAGGAGAGGGTGCGAACTCCCTTGAGCCTCTTTCGAGGAAAGGCGATGAATTCCCCTGGGCCCAACGGAGGCCCCGTAATCCCCCTCCTAGGCTCAACGCCCCCAGAACCTTCGAGAAGAAGCCGCGCTTGAGGAATGGGGGGGGGCGTCCGGGGGTGCCCGCTCCTCTGGGATCACTCACCGAAGGTCAGCAGGACGCAGCAGAGGCCCAGCACCCACAGGGCCCTCATGGCGCGCGGCCGGTGAGAGTCTCAAGTCCCTTTAGATCGCAGGAGCCGCCTCCACCCCCCACCACGGGGCTCAGATCCTCACACCACTAGCCGCGCGGTCCGCCCACTACCCCCAAACAGGTCGGGCCGCTTTTCACCCCAGCCTCTCGCGGGCGGGGGACGGGAAACACGAACCCACCAATGGTGCCGCACCACGCACCCCCTCTACCCAATGGGGACTCGTGGGGGGGACAGCAGTGTACCAATCAGAGCTGTCCAGGTGCGGTGCCCGATGCCCGAAGCGTGGCTCCCTCCGATTGGTCATCCGTAGTCTCTCTTCTCCAATCAAATGACTCCGCGGGCCCTCTCACCCGGGACCGCCCCTTTGCCTGGGTAGCCTTGGCCTCTCAAGGAAACGGCCCAATGAACGTCAGCACAGAACACATCCCTCGTTTTGGAGAGGTCGTAGAGGAACCACTTCCGGAACCTTGAGCACGTTTATTCCGTGACCAGGGGAAACGGTAGTCATGGCAACGGTTCTTCGCTTTCTCCATCTATGCGTGGGATCACGTTGGGAATGATACCCGCGCGCCTTTTCGCAGCCAACTTTCTCTTTGGCCGTGCATCCCGGAGAAGAGAAACACGTGAGAGGTTGAAAATCCCCGGAGTACTTTTTAGAAGAAGGCGGTGAGGAACTACAGTTCCCGGCATGCAACATACCGGGGTGGGGGGGGGTTCGCTGCATTGCATGTTGGGAATCGTAGTCCTTGGCCTGTGGGCCAGCTGCGTAGTTTATCCCTGCGGCATTTCCCACCGTGTCTTTGCCGTGATTATGTGCTGCGTGTTATAGAACTTACGTCTTGTTCTGACTGTAGTAGAGGTTTGTATTTATTTCAGGACTCTCCAGGGTACACAGTCTGTAGAAGCAGGTCTGGAAAGCTCCGACACCTTGGCCGCGGCCGCCCTGAGTTCGGGGGTCGGCCTCTCCGAGTCTGCACTCCGCCTCCGGCTGGTAAACACGAATCTGGCTTCTCTTGCGTCACGTGGGGGCCGCCGGAGCCCTCGCAGCTTCTCTGATTAAAGTGGCCGGAACCTGCGGCCTTTCTGGTCTGGTTTGCAGGAGAGGGTAGTGGGGCTGCTTTTTTTTTTTTTTTTTTCTTCCCTTGAGGGAAACTGAGAGCAACTTTGATGCCCTCAACTCCCTAAAGTTCAGAGGCGGTGACTGGCGGCCTTAGAACCTATTGTCAGGTGGAGAGCATGTTCGTAAAGTTCTGTTTAGCACAAAAAAAGGAAAAAACAAAAAAAAAAACCCTCGTTTACCCGGTGCAGGAGGATACACCTGCAGATATTTGAAAGCAAAACCTGTGGGGCTGCAAATGAGAGAGTGTGCAGCTTTGTAACTTCATAGAAATACCTACTCAGCGTTTAGAAAGACACAAAGGACCAGGTGTCTTTCCGTCAAGGGAAGTCCCTCACCCTAAGCTTGTGCCTTTGGAAATATTTTTTTTATCTATTTAACCTAGTCTTTACATACCTCTACCCCAACCCCAACTCCGACCCTGTTTCCAACAAAAAACACCCCCTTCCTTGTTGCTTCCCCCAGGAAAATGGAACTTTGAATTTGTTTGTAGATATTCCTTCGCATTCCTGAAAACAAGCTTTTCAGTGACAGGCTATCATAATCTTTTTGCAACTTCCCCTATTTAGGTTTGCCAATCTTAATCTTGTGGTTGGTGTTTACACATTGTGGTGGTGACTTATTTACATCTGCTCAAATTACCAACATTTGTTACTAGTAAGCAAAGGTGCCTTACAAAGCTTTTTTAAAAATGCTTTTGTGCTTTATCTTTTTTTTTTTTTTTAAAGAGTATACCAGGGTGAGAATTACATTCAGAAATCTCAAATAATTGGATTTTTTAATATTTTAACTCCTTTTTTTTTTTTTTTTTTTGGCTTTCAGAAAAGATGAGTTCTTTCACTTTCCTGCATTTCACAACTCAACTTTTTCAGCTCTTTCTCTAGCTCTGAACAACTAAGCAACCAGTTCTGAAATTGCAAATTCTATCTTAACGGGTCAGTGGTGCTAGTTGGTGTTGCACCTGGAGGGAACTGAGAATGAGACATGTCCTCCAAAATAGAGCCAATGCTTGTGAGTAGATGTTTCACCAGATGATGGTGGGAATTTATGAGACAGGCAGGATGTAAGACATAGACTGGCAGAAGATGGCCAGCTGTTGTCTGGCTTGGCTCTGCCCCTGTAAGACAGGATACCTGTCTTTGCACCCTGTGCAAAGAAAGGACAGCTTATTCAGATCCCAGCCTTGCATCTTGTCACCTGGAGTGTCCATCTCTTCTGACTTTTTACCCATTATTGATTCTCACATCCCATCTTTGTCTAGTTCCTCTGGAACTTATACTCCATGCTGTTACTAAACTCCTTACCTTTGGATCTGATTCCCTTGCTTACTAATTTTAGTTTTTCCCTTTGACACTGTATATCCATGGACACTATGGGAAGCAATTACCTTTGGTGTTGTTGGTAAGTCTCTTCTTGGAAGAGAAAATCATATAGACAAAGGGGTGCCATTATGGGCAAAGGTGTTGCTAACCTGGTAGACAGATGTAGTCCAGCAGTGAGGAGGCAGAGTGCAGACCAGGGAGATTAAGGCAGGAAAACACTTGGAATTAGGGAGCTTAAGGAATGGGAGTGAGCACCAAGGTGAATTTGTTAGCTGATTGGTTCATTCATTCATTCATTCATTCATTCATTCAGCAAGTGTTGATCTGGTACATGCCAGGGGTTATGCAAGGTGCTGGCTGTATAAGGGTGAGGGATATAGATGCGGTCTCTGTGCAGAGCTTGAACAGAGAGTAACAGCGGAGTTGCGTAAGTGCATGGATCTTATTTAAAGTGAAGCAAGGCTGTGAGGAATGACTACAGAAGAATATGAGGGGACTTTTTGGAGTGATGGAAGTGCTTTTGATCTTGATTTTGGTGGTGGTAAAAACACATGGCAGTAAAAGCTCTACGCTTAAAGAAAAGGGGATTTTGTTACATGTAAATTCTACCTTGATCAAAGGAACTGATAGCAACTGTCATTCTAAACAGCAAAACACCAAAACCCGCTGCTTCAGTAGGAATCAGGAACCAGACAGACATGCCTGATTTTGTCAGTATTGTCCCACACTGTTTTGGAGGGTCTAAGACAAGAAAATGGGGTAATTGTCATTAATTTTAGGAAAGCCAAAGTCTTTTATTTTAAAATTCCTTCTCGCTGGTGAAGTAACTGTATACCCTGGAAACCCAAGAGACTCTAGTTAGGGAGAAAACATTATAATGAGTATGAAAATCTGGTAAACAATAAATATATAAAAACCAATAGACTTGCTCTAATCTTGCAAAAAGCACACAGAACTGGAAATTTCAAAGACTTCATGGAGGGGTGCCTAGGTGGCTCAGTTGTTTAAGCGACCAACTCTTGATTTCAGCTCAAGTCTTGATCTCAGGGTCGTGAGTTTAAGCCCCACACTGAGCTCCACTCTGGGCATGGAGCTTGCTTTAAATTTTTTTTTTTTTAAGATTTTATTTATTTATTTGACAGACAGAGATCACAAGTAGGCAGAGAGGCAGGCAGAGAGAGAGGAAGGGAAGCAGGCTACCCGCTGAGCAGAGAGCCCGACTCAGGGCTCGATCCCAGGACCCTGGGATCATGACCTGAGCAGAAGGCAGAGGCTTTAACCCACTGAGCCACCCAGGTGCCCCCCCCCTTTTAAAAAAAATTTTTTTTTTTCTTTGGTGGAGCTTACTTTAAAAAAAAAAAAATCAAGTTTAGAAGAGAATGAGAGCACCTGTGAGCACACACTAGGGATGCAGGAAACCTTTGCAGATTGAAGCCAGAAAATGCAACAAAAGGCAGAGGGTATTTACCAGACCTCCTCTCTGCTGGGCCCTGAATTCCAGTTTTTGTCTTTCTAGCACTGGCACCATGAGACTGCTGCTTTTCAGCATTGTGCTTTCTTCCAAGAATATAGGTTCCGTGTGGCATAAGAACCAGCAAGTATTTTGAGGGAAAAAACCAACAGAGAATGTAGGGCTCACTTAGCAACGCTTCCTTTCTTTCTGGAATCTTGTCTCCTCAAATCCTGATACCTTTAAACAAATTCTCAAGTATCTTATCTGGCTTTTCTTCTTGTTCTGGCCTAAGGGTTGTCTGCCTCACATTGTCCATCATAGTAAATTATACAAGTAGATGTGTCTCTCCGTGGGAGATACCGAACTCCGTGGTCCTATTTGAAGGTTTCCAAAAAAAAATTTTTAGAGAAGACACTAAACAACCATAATTATTTTCTTTTATTAACTTTTGGGTGGTTTTTCATCAAGCAATTTATGTAATGTTTAATGTTTCCAAACCGTGAACTTGTATTATTTTGGCTATAGAACAATAAATGTGTTTCTAAATATTTAATCATATAGACAAACTGTAGTTTTATCTTATTTTTGACTAGTTTTTGCTGTGAAATATTTTGTGATCTTTTCCTTATACCCTGCCCCAGCTTACCCTAAATTAGCTTGCTTGAGAAATGACCTTGGATTTATAAAATGGTCACCTGCATTGGCTAATAAAATGTCTGGGTGCTATAACTTTCTTATACAATTAGAAAATTTAAGCCTTTTTTTTTTTTGAAGATTTTATTTATTTATTTATTAAAGATTTTATTTACTTATTTGACAGAGATCATAAGTAGGGAGAGAGGCAGACAGAGAGAGAGGAAGGGAAGCAGGCTCCCTGCCGAGCAGAGAGCCCAATGCAGGGCTCGATTCCAGGACCCCCGATCATGACCTGAGCCGAAGGCAGAGGCTTTAACCCACTGAGCCACCCAGATGCCCCTATTTATTTATTTATTTATTTATTTGATAGAGCGCATGTGAGAGCGCACAAGCAAGGGGAGCAGCAGAGGAAAAGGGAGATGCAGGCTCTAAACTGAGCAGGGAGCCCTTCTGGGGGCTTGATCCTGGGACCCTGGGATCATGACCTGAGCAGAAGGCAGTCACTTGACCGACTGAGCCACACAGATGCTCCTATACGTGTTTTAAATTAAATTCACCTGTAGTCTTATAGTTTGTATTTTATTTTCTACTAATTAAAAACAAATATCTCCCTAGAGTCTGCCTTAGAAAATTAGGTCGATTAAAAAAGTCTATCCAAGGGGCACCTGGATAGTGGGTTAAGTCTCTGCCTTTGGCTCAGGTCATGATCTCAGGGTCCTGGGATCGAGCTCCATGTTGGACTCTCTGCCCTGCCGGGAGCCTGCTTCCTCCTCTCTTTCTCTCTGCCTGCCTCTCTGCCTACTTGTGATCTCTGTCTGTCAAATAAATAAATAAAATCTTAAAAAAAAAGTCCATCCAATTGTCTTCTATCAACTTTGGATGCTAGGAGAGTGTAAAAGGAATTGAACTTCAAATAAGATTTGTTACATTTTAAGTTGTATGTACAGGTGCATATTTTGCATGATCCAATTAGCTACGCTGATGATAATTTACATTAGGGACGAAATAGAATTTTAGAACTGGAAGGAATCTTGGAAATCATGTAGTTCTGCAACTTTCCCTTTAAGTTTAAAATGACAAACCGAATATATTTTCATGGTTTAAAAAAGTGCCCAGTGGGAGGGGCGCCTGGGTGGCTCAGTGGAAAAAAGTGCCCAGTTGGTACAGGGAATTATAGGTCAAAGGTAAAAGTTCTAGGTTCTTCCCACCTCATTGTCCTATTCTCTAGAGGTCAGAACTGACAGATGTTCCTTCCAGAGATTTGTTCGTATGTGTGCAAAGTACGTGTGTGTGGTAAAATTAAAGATGAAAATTTTGATTTTCTCTAAAGATACATGGAATACACATTAGCTTATTCCATTTAATACATCTTTGATGTCTCATTCTTTTTCATCTCTCCTATTTGATAGGCGTTCATATTGTTTCCGGTTGCTATTACAGGCAGTGCTGTGGAGAATGCTTTAATATGCACAGGTTTTTTATTTTTCTCTGGAAGATAAATATTTAGTTTTGGAATAGTTAGATCAAAGGGTATGTGTGTTCAAAATTCTATGGGTGTTTACCAATTAATCTGAAAAAACTATACCAATTTATCTCCCGTATGAAGCCTCCCTCCCCACCCCTCTTTTTAAAAAGCAGCTTAAGAAATTTGAGGTCCTGAGAAATTAAATGACGTAACTGAGTTAGGTATTGGTGGGTCAAGGTAGAACTCATATTTTAAACATTTCTTACATTGTTCTAGCCACGGCATACCTCTTGACTACTTTTAAAAGATTTTTAAATGCTTTTTTTAAAAAAAGAAAATTTTTTATGATTTTAAAAGTCATGAATGTGTATTATTTAAAAAATTGAAAATTAAATAAAAGGTGAAGGAAGATGGGGTGCCTGGGTGGCTCAGATCAAGACCTGCCTTCGGCTCAGGTCTTGATCCTGGAGTCCTGGGATTGAGTCCCACATTGCGCTCCCTGCTGGGCAGGGAGTCTGCTTCTCCCGCTGACCTTTCCCCTCTCATGCTCTTTCACTCTCTCTCTCTCTCTCTCAAATAAATAAAATAAAATAAATCTTAAAAAAAAAAAAGGTCAAGGAAGAAAATTAAAATAAGAAATGCCTTAATGAGATAAATCACTATAGACATCTTATTGTCCGCATTAAAATTTAACATGTATTTTTACATTAAAATTAGAATCACATAATAATACTGTTTTGAAACCTTTTCACTTGTCAATATATGGTAAACTTTTGCCCATATAAGCATTTTTTTAAAAATATTTTATTTATTTATTTGACAGACAGAGATCACGAGTAGGCAGAGAGGCAGGCAGAGAGAGAGAGGAGGAAGCAGGCTCCCTGCCGAGCAGAGAGCCCGATGCGGGACTCGATCCCAGGACCCTGAGATCATGACCTGAGCCAAAGGCAGCGGCTTAACCCACTGAGCCACCCAGGCGCCCTATAAGCATTTTTTTTAATAACTTTTTTTTTTTTAAGATTTTTTATTTATTTGACAGACAGAGATCACAAGTAGGCAGAGAGGCAGGCAGAGAGAGAGAGGAAGTGAAGCAGGCTCCCTGCCAAGCAGAGAGCCCGATGTGGGGCTCGATTCCAGGATCCTGGGATCATGACCTAAGTCGAAGGCAGAGGCCTTAACCCACTGAGCCACCAAGGCGCCCCGCCCATATAAGCATTTTTTAAAAGATTTTATTTATCTGATAGAAAGACACACAGTGTGTGTGTGTGTGTGTGTGTGGGAGGCACAAGCAGGGGGAGTGGGAAAGGGAAAAGCAGGCTTTCTGCTGAGTAGGGAGCCTGACATAGGGCTTGATCCCAGGACCCTGGGATCATGACCTGAGCTCTGAGCCAAAGGCAGACGCTGAACAACTGAGCCACCATGTGAGGTTCCTCCATATAAACATTTTTACAAGTTATCTTTTAATGGATATACACTGTTTCACATTATGACTACACTGTGATTGTCCAATTTATTATTGTTAGTTCTTTAGTTTATAACCAGTTTTTAAACCATCATAAATATTGCTACAGTGAAAATCCTTATTGATAAATCCTTACATACAAGATGATTTTTTAAAATTGGAATGCTTGGTAAAAAATACGACTTGTTTTGGAAGGATTTTGACAGTAAAAATTGCCCTCTGGGATAGTTGTACCAATTTACATTTCTACCATTGACATTTTAAGCATTAGAAGCTTAAAAAAAATCTGGGGCTGTCAAGGGTAAACTTACCAAAGTTGGAACCTGTGGTCATTGTGAGTGGGGAGCAGGGGGTGTGGCATTTGAATATAGAAATTTCTAAGCCTTAAAATATTGAGAGAAATTTCTGTAAGAGGTCAGAGGAACTTTGGACCCATTAATAGGTACTTTCATAGCTTTTAGTTATAAAGTATAGTGATATATGGAGTAATGCTGTTGTGCCTGCTATATCACAAAATATGAAGGCAAACATTTGCAGTAAAGGTCATATTACAGTTGACAACAATAGGAATAGCAAACATTGAGGGCTTAGTATGGACCGTGTAGATTATAAATAAATTAAACAGTGATAATTTGTTTAAAAAATCTGTTGGGCAGGATATTTCTTTTTTCTTCTTCTTCTTAAATATTTTATTCATTTATTTGACACAGAGAGAGATCACAAGCAGGCAGAGAGGCAGACAGAGAAAAGGGAGGGGGGAGCAAGCTCCCTTCTGAGCAGAGAGCTTGATGCGGGGCTCGATCCCGGGACCCTGAGATCACAACCCGAGCCGAAGGCAGAGGCCCAACCCACTGAGCCACCCAGGCACCCCGTTGGGCAGGATATTTCTTTATGAGAAGTCCATTTTAGCAGTGTTAAAACAAATTTTAGCACAATTAGGTGCTTATTCTAAGTCTCATTTAATCCCGTCATGGATGTGGTCATTCTTTCCAGATCTACAGGTGTCACAGTCAGTTTGAGGCAGGGTTTATGGGACTCCAACACCCAAGTTCAATCTCCAAGAGTATACCCACTCCGGTCGATGGCCCTTCCTGCTATCAGATGGGCCAGGGACAGATATTAAATAACTTTGATTTCCTGGTGTACATGTTGGGGCTTTCAATTCTGCTTCAGTCTTTTTGATTAGGCAAGAGAAAGTTAGTTTGGTACAAGTTTGTCTTATATGTCTCTCTAGTAAGTACATGTTAATTTATTCAGTAAAAAGAGAAGTATATCTAACTAGAATTTTTTTCACGCTGTTTGCTTTTTAAGGCATTTATTTTTATGGCTACCATCTATTTGTGGCATATGATAAGGATTTTGCACTTATGATAATAATGAAGCTTCTGGTTAAAATTCTTTTTTGTACTAAATTGTTTTAACAATTAAAAGTCACGTCTTTTCGGGGCGCCTGGGTGGCTCAGTGGGTTAAGCCGCTGCCTTCGGCTCAGGTCATGATCTCAGGATTGAGTCCCGCATCGGGCTCTCTGCTCAGCAGGGAGCCTGCTTCCTCCTCTCTCTCTCTGCCTGCCTCTCTGCCTACTTGTAATCTCTCTGTCAAATAAATAAATAAAATCTTTAAAAAAAAAAAAAAGTCACGTCTTTTCTATATTTTCCTTCCACTCAAAAATAACTCCTTCCATTTAGGTTCCTTCTGCTCCCCCCCTCCCCTGTCTTAATCCCCTTTTCCGGCAAAAACTGGGAAGGCTCATTATTAGCAATTGTGGAGCAAGGCGTAGATATTATTTTTTATTTTATTTTATCTTTTTTAAAGATTTTTTTTTAAAAATATTTTTATTTATATGTTTGAGAGAGAGAGCACGCTTGTGAGCATGAGGTGGGGGAGGGAGAAAGAGGGGCAGAGGGGGGCGACAGCAGACTCCCCACTGAGCAGGGAGCCTGACGTGGGGCTCAATCCCAGGACCCTGAGATCAAGACCTGAGCCAAAGACAGATTTTTTTTTAAGGTTTTTTTTATTTATTTGACAGAGATCACAAGCAGGCAGAGAGGCAGGCAGAGAGAGGGGGAAGCAGGCTCCCTGCTGAGCAGAGAGCCCGATGTAGGGCTTGATCCCAGGACTCTGGGATCATGACCTGCGCTGAAGGCAGAGGCTTTAACACACTGAGCCATCCAGGCACCCCCAAAGACAGATGTTTAATGGATTGAACCACCCAGGCACCCCTAAGATTTTATTTTTGAGCAAATTCTACACCCAGAATGGGGCTTGAACCTACAACCCTGAGACCAAGAGTTGCACATCCCGCCAACTGAGCCAGCCAGGTGAGCCAGCCAGGAAATAGACATGCCATAATCTGCTATAATTAGCCATTCTGACGCAGCTACCATACCATTATTCTTTCCTGGTTTTTTCTCATGTGCATTTTTTCTAATGATTATGGTTAACATTCATTGAATATTTGTTATAGGTGCTATTCTTAACATTTTGCCTCTAATAACTTGTTTGATCTTCTCAACTATTTTTTTTAATTTTAAAGATTTTATTTATTTATTTGACACACAGAGAGAGAGAGAGAGAGAGAGAGAGATCGATCCCAAGCAGGCAGAGAGGCAAGCAGAGAGAGAGAGAGGCAGAAGCAGGCTCCCGGCTGAGCAGAGAGCCCGATGCGGGGCTCGATCCCAGGACCGTGAGATCATGACCCAGGCTGAAGGCAGAGGCTTAACCCACTGAGTCACCCAGGTGCCCCGATCTTCTCAACTATTCTATGATATAGATAGCATTATCCCTATTTTGCAGATGAGGAAACTGAAGCATGGTGAGATTAAGAAACTTATTAGAAGAACTTGAATCCAGGGATTGGGCTTCTGAGCTTGGACCTTTCACCTCTTTACTGTGCTGTTTCCCATACTTAGCTGTGTTTTGTTGCTTTTTAAGGCATTTATTATTTTATTATTATTATTTATTATTTTATTATTATTATTTATTTTAAGGCATATATTATGGCCTATAGTTTTTTTTTCTTTTTAACTAACCCTTATAAGTATTTTCCTCTTGCTAGTTCTCAGACTTTTTAAGAAATAACTTTATCTCAGTATAATTTACATAAAATTTAAATACACCCATTTTAAATATGTTCAGTTGATAAATTTTAATGACTGCCTATACCTAACCACCACTATAATTAAAATTCCCGGGGTGCCTGAGTGGCTCAGTAAATTAAATGTCTGCTTTCAGCTCAGGTCATGATTTCAGGGTCCTGGGATTGAGCCCCACATCGAGCCCTACATCAGACTCCCACTCAGCAAGGAGTCTGCTTTTCCCTCTGCATCTTCCCTCTGCTTGTGCTCTCTTTCTCTTTCTTGTAAATAAATAAAATCTTTTTAAAAAATTTCCATTGCCCTAAAGAGTTCTCTCACGACCCTTTCAAGTTATTTCCTTTCCTACCCTCCACCAGACAAGCAGAAATCTGCTTTCTATAACTGATTTTTCTTTTTTTACTTCCTTTTCGACCCACAAATTTAGAAATTTGGAAATGTAATATTTAATTCCCAGAGTTTTTGAATTTTTCAGGATCTTTCTGTTAGTTTCTAATTAATTTAACCATTGTGGTTAGAGAGCACACTTTATATGGTTTCAGTTCTTTCAGATTCGCTGAGTTTTGGTTTGTGGCCCAGAATGGAGGTCAGTGAACATCATTTAAAGGGCCAGATAGAAAATATTTCAGACTTTGTACTCAATACCTGCACACAGGCTCAACTTCTCAACTCTGCTGTTGTAGCACAAAATACATAATATATGAATGGGAGTGTTGAAATCTCTAACTATGTTAAAGGTCTGTCTGTTTCTCCTTTCATTTCTGCCATTTTTTTTTAAAGGATCTTATTTATTTATTTATTTGACAGAGAGAAATTACAAGTAGATGGAGAGGCAGGCAGAGAGAGACAGAGGGAAGCAGGCTCCCCGCTGAGCAGAGAGCCCGATGCGGGACTCGATCCCAGCACCCTGAGATCATGACCTGAGCCGAAGGCAGTGGCTTAACCCACTGAGCCACCCAGGCGCCCCCATTTCTGCCATTTTTAAAAAAAGATTTTATTTATTTATTTGACAGAGATTACAAGTAGCAGAAAGGAAGGCAGAGAGAGAGAGGAGGAAGCAGGCTCCCTGCTGAGCAGAGAGCCCAATGTGGGGCTCCATCCCAGATCCCTGGGATCATGACCTGAGCCAAAGGCAGAGGCCTTAAACCACTGAGCCATGCAGGTGCCCCTCTGCCAGTTTTTGCTTTATGTATTTTGGAGCTGTGTTGTTAGGTGCATACACTCTTAGGATTGTTATGTCTTCTTGGTGGACTGGCTGCTTTATCATTATGTAATGTCACTCCTAGTCTAGTAACGCCCTTTGTTCCAAAGTCTTCTTTTCCTGATAAACTTCTCTAGTTCACAGGATTCATACCCCCATACTGCCCGAGGTCTGTTTAATATATTTTGTCCAGTGTTCTAGTTTTCTGAAGAGAATAGGTAAGTCTAGTCCCTATCATTCTATCATGGCTACAAGCAGAAGTCTGTAACTGTCTTTTTTTTTTTTCTTCCCATAACTGTCTTTTTAACAGATATACAAGCTGCCACCTGTGGTTGTACTTTTGTCCTATTAGTTATTCCCTTAACAAAAAGCAAAGACCACTTAGTTTACTTGCTTTTATCATTTTTTTCCATCATAAACAATATAATGACATTTTAATGGCTATAGTCTCTCGCTATTTTGATTAGTTCCTTGGAGAGATTCCCAGAAAGTAGAATCACTGAATCAAAAATTGTAAACATTTTAATATATTTTGAAATATATTATCATTTATTTTCCAATATACCTTGCAATAGCTTTCCAAAATTACCAGTTTACAGTTCCATAGCTATATATGACATAAAATTTCACCAAAGTTACATACTTAAACTTAAAAATGTATATCATTGCTTTAAAATTTTTTTTTGAATTCTTGAAAGGTTTCATGTGCCTTTATATGTATTCTTGTATTGTTTTTCTTTTTATCTGTTTGTATCTTTTGCTTATATGTCTATTAGGATGCCAGTATTTTTTTTAAATAAAGATAAACTTATTTGTGGCAAATATTTTTTACAGTCTGTTGATTGCCTTTTAAGTCCTTTCAAAATGTAACTGTGTCTGTCCATCCATTGTGACTTCTTCTACAGCTTGTAAGTTTCAGAAATCCTCTCAAGGTTTGATAAATATTTAGTTATATTTTCTTTTCATTGAAAAATTATGTTGAAATTTTCATTCAACAAATATTTACCTATCACCTATGCTTAGCCAGTCATTATACTAGGTATTGAGAATATGGTAGAAACTAAAATAGAAATGATTTCTGATTGCATGGGACTAGGAGAAGGTGGATATTTGCAAGGGCTGATAATCTAATTCCAGCCTCCTACATGGCAGAAGAGAAGTCTGTTAATAAAGCACTCATGACACCTATTCTGTCATTTTTTTTTTTTTTGGGGGTGCAGTAGTGTGAGAGTACAGCTTGAACTGAATTTTTTCAAGTTGCCACCTCTTTATTACAATATTATTTATTGGATAGGCATTTCCACCCATTGATTTAAGGGATTTCATTATCTCTGTAATATAGAGATACTGTAAAGTATTTGTTCGGGAGTCAGGCTAACCTGTGTTTAGATCCTGGCTCTCCGTTCACTAGCCAAGTGACTTTGGACATGTTGCTTATCCTGTTTGAACTTTTGTTTCTTTGACTGTAAAGTAGGGTGGCAATATTAGCTATCATTGAACTACTGTGACAATTCAAAGTAAAAGGGTTAACACTTTTTAAAAAGGTACTGCATTATTCTTGTCAGGGGATTGTGATGAAAAATTGCCGTATACATGATAACATGATGTTTCTCCTTAGGTGGAGGCAAAAACATAACCCAAAAAGCAGTGCTTGGTATGGAAATGAGTTGCATTAAGAAAAATCTCCTAAAAAGGGTCGTTTTCATTTATTTATTTATTTTTCTTCTGAGCAAGGTGCAAGCATATCTACATCAGTGTTGGAGGGTGTGTTTTTTATCTTTAGCTCAGTGGAATTGAATTCCTAGCTCATGTAGGTGGATGGAATTTGTATGAGTCTGTTCAATTTAAGATTAAAAAAAAAAAATGGTTGCAGAACTCCGTGAAGGTCTTAGATCCCAACTTCCTCGTGTCTCTTAGATGCCTGGAGCATTACTGATCTCGGGCCTTGTTACACTTTGGTATCTTCTTCTTATCCCAATCTCGACTTCATACCTATTCATTCTTGCTTCTGACCTTGGTCATGGGTCTTGGCTAATTCAGCTCGTAGATACATAAGGATCCTTCTCTGGGTTTGTCTTCCTTTTCACACACCCAGGAGGTCCCCTTGCATGATTTACAAATTTATAGGGGGCAGAAGTAGCAGTGGGTGGAAGGAATACCGAGAAGGTGGACTGTAGTCTGGGGAGGGGGAGAGCCTCGGGTCCGGTGCTTGCTCACCTTGTGGTTCTCAGCTTGTCAGCAAAAGCTATGGGGGATTGGAAGGGGAGGTGAACCATGAGAGACTATGGACTCTGAAAAACAATCTGAGGGTTTTGAAGGGACGGGGGGTGGGAGGTTGGGGTACCAGGTGGTGGGTATTATAGAGGGCACGGATTGCATGGAGCACGGGGTGTGGTGCAAAAATAATGAATACTGTTATGCTGGAAATTAAAAAAAATAAATAAATAAATAAAAAATAATACTACAATAAAAAAAAAAAAGCTATGGGGGAGAAGGGGAATGTGAACTTCCTTTAATCCTAAAATGAATTTTTTTTTTTTCTTTTTCAGTCTTCCACTAGATTTTCAAATCTGATTTGCCCGTTGGTTGGCACCTCTCACCTTCACATGTCAATAAGAAAGAAACCATTTTGGGGAAAGTTTTCAAAGTGTTTGTAACTAACATAATTAGGAAGAAGTCTTAGAAGCCGTGGAGATTGGCAGCTATGCCGGGATGAAAATGGTTGTATTTTAAGCACGATGTCATCCCCTGAGCAAAGTGGAATAAGCCAGAAGGCAAATGTAGATAAGTGTGCCCAATTTGTCTTAAAGTTCCAGAAACCCATTCAGCCTTACATCTGCTCAACTCTGAGTGATTTTCAAGAAGAGAGAGACTTTTTGGCAAACTACATCTTTCCTCAGCTTAATGAGCTCTGCATTTCCCGGGGCACGTATTTCAAGGCTGTAGACCTGAGGTGTGCAGCCTTGATGGCCCCGCCGCCCTTACCCTCCAAGCTGTTTAGACAGCATTCTTGTCTCCACGCCCAATGCCTGAAGCTCTGTCTCGACTACGTGAACAGCTGCCTTCCCTTTCTCATCTGCATGCTGGGTCAGACGTATGGGGACTTTCTCCCTGACCATGTGCCTTTACTGTTCTCCAAAGGAACTGACTTGTCAAGTTTATCCCCAATCGAGCAGAATCTCTATGTTGCTGCAAAAAATGGTTATCCTTGGGTCCTGGAGAATCCCAACTACAGTTTGACGGAGTTTGAGATCATCCAAGCGGCATTTCTGAATAAGTCTCAATTTCAGTATTTTTACTTTAGGACTGGACCCACGCTGCTGAAGACTTTAGATGAGGAAAAGGAGAGGCTGCTCTCAGGCTGTCTGAATGATGAAGAAAAATTAAGGGTTGGCAAGCTTAAGGCCAAAATTATTAATAAAGGACTCCCTGTCCGATTTTATAAAGATCTCCACGAGTTGGGTGAGCTGGTTTTCAAAGACTGGTCAGTTGTGATAAAACAACTTTACCCAGCCACTCTCATGATCGAACATATGGGTGAGTAACTATGGAGATACAGCTAAGTGTCTTATCAACATAAAGTTAGCGTGTTTTGCATGTCTTCCTTGTAAGAGGACTTTTGCAATGATTGAAAATATTCTGTAAGCATTTAAAGTTGTTACTATATTTCTGTAACGTGCGTTTCTCCATTTGAAGATTTTTGAAACTGGAAATAAGAGCAAATAAAGGGTCATGGAAGATTATTTAGGAATTCCAGGAGCTCGGAGAAGGCCTCAAATACCTGGCAGTTAAGGCAATAGATCTAGAGCAGAGCTTCTCAGCCCCAGCTGGCTGCCCCCCCCCCCCCCGCACCCCCGCTGCCATGGGACATTTGGCTTCGTCTGAAGTCATTTTGGTGTCAGAGTTGGGGGAGTGCTCCTGGCACCTTCGTGGGTGGAGGTCGGGGTACTGCTAAACATCCCTCACCCTTACTGCTCAGTAGTCCGTGGACCCGCAGCGTTGGCATCACCTGGGAGTTGATAGAAAAGCATTCCAGGTCCACTGAATAAGGGAGTAGATTTTAATAAGATGACCAGGGGAGTTGCATACACACTAAAGTCTGAGGAGCACAACTTGCCATTCTGCCTCTAAATGAAGTGATTACATTTATTTATTTATTTTTTTTTAAAAGATTTTATTTATTTATTTGACAGAGAGAAATTACAAGTACACTGAGAGGCAGGCAGAGAGAGAGAGAGAGAAGGAAGCAGGCTCCCTGCTGAGCAGAGAGCCCGATGCGGGACTCGATCCCAGGACCCTGAGATCATGACCTGAGCCGAAGGCAGCGGCTTAACCCACTGAGCCACCCAGGCGCCCCGTGATTACATTTATTTTTGAAGGTAGCGTCTTGCAGACACAGAAAGGGCAGAGCAATATTAGAGTATGGCAGAGATTTTTCACCATTTTGGGTCTGTCTTTGGGATGCCCTTAAAAGTATATAAAAAATAGAATGTTTATGTGCATATGTGTGTTGGGGGGTGGGTAAGAAGATGGCCTGTGTCTTTGATCAGATTCTCAGAAGGTTCCATGACCCAGAAAAGGTTATGAATTACTGTTGCAAGGGCTCCATTAACGTGAGATTGCAAAGTGATGGCAGGTGGTGCATTCCCAAATGCTCTCAGGGGCCAGGCGGGCAATAGGCCTTATGACAGGGAGCAGGTGGATCTTGGTGAACTGAGCAGGACAGAGTTGACTCACCTAAACTCATTCGAATGCAGGGTTGGTGGGGAGGGAGGCGGGTGGCGAAATCCCACTGGTGCTGATCAACTCTGCCTACAAGCCAAATCATTATGGAGTCCTAGAAAAGAATAGTGTGTCAATCATAACTCTTTGGGTTGCAGGTGACTCAAATTGCCTGAAACAAAAAGGGAATTCATTTGCTTATATAACTTTAAAGCCTAGGATTAGGTCTGGTTCAACTCAGGCTTAAGCAGTGGGTCAAACGGTATGACTTGCCCTGGTTTCTTACTGTTTATCAGCATGGCTCTGCGGTCCTGATACTGCCTCAGTTCCTTGCTCCTTCATCATGGAAGGAAGATGGCTGTAATAGCTCCACGTTCAAGTCCAGCAGAAGTGGCTCAAAGTCCTAGCATCGAGTCTTTTTGTCTCTGATTAGCCTGACTGGGACCATATGCTCGTAACTGGTTAAATCCCTGGTGCCAGGTGATGCTCTGATTGGCTAATCCTGGGTCAGATGCCCTGTGGAGCTGGAGGTGGAGTCAGACCCGCTGGAGGAACGTGAATTGAGAGTCGGGACAGGTGGGACACTGGATGGTGATCTGCGGCTGTTAAGGAAACTAGAGTAGGTGAATGGGTGTTGAGTGCCCCCAAAATATCCTGAATATTTACTACAAGCTTGGAGTTTTGGAATGTCTAGGGACACTCATGTTCTCAGAGCTCAGATTTTTCAATTCCTAGATGTGTGTGACTCTGAGCAAACGACAATATTGGCAAGCTGTCGTTTCTTCTTCTACATAATGAGTTAACATTCACCACCTTGAGAGTAATAATGTGTGTAAAATAACTAAAAGCCATGCCTGACGCGCGTGAGACACAAAGTAAACAGCTGATGGGAACGATAGCAACAAATGAGTTCTGGAAGAACAGATGATTTGGCTAATGCTCGAAATATGATGATTAGTGATATTCATTGACTAATCTCAGTCTGAACTGCATGTATAGATCAATACTTCCTAATGTGTTCAAGAATCAAGTCTGTCCAATTATCTTTTGATCTCTCTGATACAGGATGGATGGTGGGGTCGTTGGGAGTAGGGAGGGAAAAAATGAAACAAAATGGGATTGGGGAGGGATGGGACAGGGGAGGGAGACAAACCTTAGGAGACTCTTAATCTCAGGAAACAAACTGAGGGTTGCTGGGGGGTGGGGGGTTGGGAGAGGGTGGCTGGTGATGGACATTGGGGAGGGTATGTGCTATGGTGAGTGCTGTGAAGTGTGTAAGACTGATGATTCACAGACCTGTATCCCTGAAGCAAATAACACATTATAGGTTAATAAAAAAAAAAAAAGAATCAAGTCTATTTGGGTTAGAGACGGGATATTTCTCCATAGTATTCTCCTTAGCCTTTGATTTTAGTTATTATTGGAAAAAATAGCTTTAGACTTTTGTATAACATGTGGACTAAATGTGTGAATTAGAAGTTACAGAATGGATATATTATTTAAAAAGGGGCTTTAGAAAGAAGTGCTATATTATTTTTCTTTTGTATCTTTGATACTCTTTTACCACCCAGGGAGTTCCAAAATCTGATGGGGGTGGGGGATGGGTAACAAAAGGATATTTGGGAAGCCAGTGTTTATTGTAAGGCAATGTGGAGCTATTGGTTCACACTCTTAACTCATAGAAACAATGTCTGAGTTCCTTGAAGATATTTAAGATTAATGGGTAAGGTTCAGGTTTACCTCAAGAGACCCATTAGACTGTGGGATCATTCTCAATTCTAAGATCTTCAAATTTGAAGCTGACTTTGGCCAGACTCTAGGTCTTCCAGGTCTCTTTGGCTTTAACTAGAACCAGAGGGCAACCCAGTTAACTGTGGAGGTACAAGGTGAGTATCTCAGGAACCTACCTGGCATTCCTTTTCTTGTATAACATCCTCCCTCCATTAAAAGCAAAAAACAAAACCCTGAGGATGTAAGTCTCTCCAGAGACAGAAGGGTATTTTGGCAGTCCAGAACACCTTGACTTTAATTAAACTGCACGTTTAGAATTACGGTAAATTGAAACTGGAAGGAATCACTCAGAGATCCAAGTGCCTAGTCCTGCCCCTTAGTTCACCAGAGAGTTTAAGGGGCTTGCCCAGTGGCAGAGTTACATCCGTACCCATGGTTGTCATTGCATTAGGGCATCTTGTCCAAAAATATGCCCCACTCTCCCAACCCCTGCCATGGATACACTTACATACATTTGCTACAAGATTGAATTAGGTAACTTCATACTAGATAACAATCTAAAAAGATGAGGGGAGGTATGCCACAAACCCAGTTTTTTATTTTTATTTTTTTTTGCTCTTGTTATTCCCAGGTCAAGAAATAACTTGGAATCCGAAGTAGGATTTCATATACAAATAAATAAGATTAAATTGCTTGCCTGTTGTTTGCTTTCATTAGTATATGAAACAGGCTGTGAAATACGATGCCAGCATAGGAGAAGGTGATAAGGATCCAGAAGGGGAGATACCTTCCTGGGCATTTATAATAACCGTATGTAGTAGAAAATGTGAAACAAATGTAAGGTCCTAAAACTTATCTTTCTGTCTATAAAGACTATAAGCACAACTTTGAACGTTTCTATCATGAAGAGTTTACTGAGAAGTGCAAGCAAGTGTTTGTAATTTCCAAGGAATCCAATAGAACCTTTGAAATCTTGGAAAGATTTGCCTTAAAGGATGTGGGATTTGATTGTAACAGCGCTGCACCTGGTTCCAGCTTGGACTCCCTTCTCAGGTAAGATGTCAAGAAATCTCAAGCCTTTTTAGGCTTGAGCAAAATAGCCTGACTTGAGTAAATATGATCCCTCAAATTTCAGCTGTCTTCCCCACCTCCCCTTTTCTATGCCCAACATTCTTGTAGGAGTGCCGCCAAAAAGCCAACGTTGGTTTGGAATTCCCTTATCAGATGCCAGTCTGCCTTTGCAAAGTTTTCCTGACTATTTCACTTCCTTTCTTCCAGTCTCCTCAAGGAGATGATAAACTCTGGAGGGCAAAGCGCACGTCTCCTGCTCCACCCCACCCTGCTCTAAGTTGGTCAAAGTAATTCTTGACAATGATGAAATGACTTTAAGGAGAAGAAATTAGATCAGAAAATATGAATAATGCATTTTTACAGTGTTGTATAATTTACAAAGCATTTCCACATACATCATCAGCTCATTTTTAATTACCTTGAGATATTCAGCTCACACTATTGTTTGTGTTTGTGTTTGCAACGGAATTATCTTACCAATGTATGCACTCATTGTTGTATCAGTGTCCTCCACATCAAAACCCCTGTTTTCTCTCCCCCACCCCCACTGCGGGGTAGAGCTACCAACAGCTTTGTGGTTCTGGGAACGCGTGCCAAGAGGAAGACAAGTTATTTGGTTAATACAACATAGAGCCCAGGCAAGGCTTTAAAAACGTAACAGGGGTTTGAATATATAGGTCATGCGTTTTAAAAAAAAAAATCATAGATTTGAATAGGCAAATCCATAGAGACAGAAAGTAGGTTAGTAGCTGGCAGGTTATGAGAGAAGAGGAGAAACAGGAAATGATGGGTCTGGAGTTTCTTTGGGGGGTGCTGAAAATGGTTTGTAATTAGTAGTATTTGTACAACCGTGTGAATACAGTGAAAACCACTGAGTTGTACACTGTAAAATGGTGAGACTTGGGTATGTGAATTATATCTCACGTAAGTTATAATTTTGCATATTTCAGAGTAGATGAGAAATTTGAAGATTTTTATTGCAAGATACAAGTCCCAACTGTGCCCAATTAAATACAATAATGAAACAAGCCCTTTGAAATTAGCTGTGTGGAAACAGGACTTTGACATTTGGAAACAATGCTTTGTACTGTAAGTTCCCGAGTCACATGTAGAGGTAACAGAGAGGGGTGTTCTTTTGAAGTTTGAAAGCATTGTCCTAGCAACTGACCATCTAGAACAATACCCATAGATTTCTTTGCACTGTTTTCATTTTCTATTTGTTCTTAAGAAGAACTCATTCGGACCCTGGCTTAATTATGTCGATGGATTATATTTGTATTTTTGCTTCATTGACTTTACCTGCTAAGAGCCAAGGAGTATTCTAGACATAGGGAACGTAGTAGTGAACAAAGAGACCAAACTCCCTGCCTCCACAGAGCTTACATTATGGAGCTAGGCAACACACATGGCAAATATGGAAAACATGTAATGGTTCGCTGCCTTTAGTGCTATGGAGCAAAATATAAAACCTTGGCTGATCCTGGAAGCAGGTGAGGAAGCGAGCTATGCAAACACGGATTGGACAGGCATTCCAGACGGAGGAAACAGCAAGCACAGAGGTCCCGAGGCTGGAGGAGTGGCAGGGAGGCCAGGCAGCTGGAAGGAAGTGAGGGCTGTATGGAGGGTGGTAGGGAATGAGGGTGGATGTGTCATGGAGAGGGGGAGGGTGTGGGTCTTGTCCGGTCTCACAGGTCCATGTAAGGAGTTGGGCTTTTTGCTACTTTTACCACAGAGCAGTGACATATGTCACCTATCTGGACAAGCTCACTCTGGCTACTTGACTGAGGAGAGACCAAAAGAGGACAAAGGTGGAGGTAGGACACCAAATCGGATTCTGCCATTCAAATTTGATGGCGAAGTAATTAAAGCAATAACACATCGACTCCTAATTCATCATAATGGAGGTGGAATTCTCATGGAGTAATTTCTATTAAATGATCCTAACCTGCTTTAATTTTCCTATTTTATTTTATTTTAAAGATTTTATTTATTTATTTGTCAGAGAGAGCAAGAGAGAGAGAGCGCACACAAGCAGGCAGAGAGCCAGGCAGAGACAGAGGGAGAAGCAGGCTCCCTGCCGAGCAAGAAGCCCGATATGGGATTCGATCCCAGGACCCTGGGATCATGACCTGAGCTGAGGGCAGCGGCCTAACCGACTGAACCACCCAGGCATCCCTAGGTTTCCTATTTTAGTGGATCTTCAGGCTGATATCCTCTTGCTTTGCCCCACCCCAATGTCAGGCTTATTTATTTGATTTCATTCACTCATTCAACAATTTATGATCAGTTACACTGCCAGTCACAAGCTAATAGTGAGTAAGGTAAGCCTGCTAACTGCCTCTGTGAATCTTCCATCCATAAAAAAATCACGAGAACCATACTTATTAAACCACAAATGTGTAAGCAACAGGGTTGGAGTCTCTATGTAGTGATACTAGTGGACCTGGGATTCCTCTGCATATCTGGAAATTCTTCACTACAAAAATTAAGCAATGGGACAGGTTATACTGTGCCCATGCCTGTTCAGAGAAATCACGTTTCTGCAGTTCTACGAGCCAAAACACCCTGGGAGAGGAGTAGGCGATGTCTTAGTGAGTTACTAACAATTGTAATTTCCAAAGTCATGGTAATCAGGATTCATGGGAATCCCTGGCATATGGATGCTTCTGTTTCTTATCCTCTGATGTGATGTTCAATGGAGGGCCACTTTGGCGATGGTGGCTATGACCCTGGGAGGGGCTAAGCAGGGCAGCTGTAGGGGCGGTAGACTGATGTAGAAGAGCCTCCCTCCCTGGGCCTTTGGGCAGGTTGGGCCCTTGATGAACCCCAGGTTAATGCGGGACGACCCTAGGACCTGTGTAGCTGGAAGGACCTTCCAAGGTTACCATCTCTCTCCTGTTCTAATTTTACACAGGACAGAGCTAAACCCCAGAGGGAAAATAATTTACTTGGAGCCAACTGAGGCCAAAGTTGAGACTAGAATTTCGTATCTCTTAGAGACGCAGGAAATTTTTTTCTCCCTTCCTCCTTCCCTCCTTCCATTTGTAAATATTCTTGACTACATTTTGCCCCTTTATTTTTTTCAGAATAAATCCTCTTCCAGTTTACAAGTCCATTTTGCTCTTGTCTGGAGAACGTGGTTGTGGGAAGTCTACTCTGATCGCCAACTGGGTGAATGATTTCAAAAAGAAATATCCCAGCATGTTGATGATCCCTCATTTTGTGGGCAGCACTTGTGAGAGCAGCGACATCATGTCCGTGATACATTACTTCATCACAGAATTGCAGTACGAAAACTACGGTACTGGAACCAAGCCTTTAGCTTTGGCGAATTTTTGTTAGAGATTCGATATTCCGTCTGCTGTTCCAGTAGCTGTTTTCATCTTGTTCTGGTGTAAACCCTGTATTGTCTCGCTTACGTGATCTACCCACCTCTTTCCCTCACCGAATTCAATTTCCTTCTTTCTTTTTCTTCCTTCATTCTTTCACCAAATGTTAGTTGAGCACCGTTACGTGCCAGAGCACTAGGCAGCGGGGATGCGAGAGTCAACAAAATGAACAAAAGTCCTTACCCTCATGGTGCGTTTATGTTATTGGGGTGAGGGGAGACTAAGAGTTCACCGACTAAAAACGTAATACAGACTGTGGGCTGTAAGTTCTATGAGGGAAAATAAAACAGAGCAAGAAGGGAGGCAGCGTGTGGTGTGTGTCAGAACTGTTAGGTTTTGAAAGTTCTGGGAAAGTCTCGCTGAGAAGACATTTGAATACATACTGGAAGGAGGGAGTCAAGCAGGTACCTCAGGGATAGCATTCCAGTCAAGGGAAGCAAGGACAAGGCCTCCGTGACAGGACGTGCCTCCCAACTATCGCTCCTCCTGTTCGATTCCGTCCCTATTTCTCGAGCGTGTTCGTTTACTCACGTGCTTGTTACTCACTTGTGACTGAGTACTGATTGGTTGCTTGGTCTGTGACAGACACTGCCCTGGGTTCTGGGGATGTCTGCCCCAGGCTGGTAAGGACATGGCTCCCACAGATATGATGTTCTCATTGAGGAAGTAATAAACGCCATGCAGATTGGTGTGGTAAGGGGGTGGGTGCTCACTAGGTTGAGCGGTGTAGGCCTGCGTCTCTGTATTAGAATAACTCTAGCTGCGGTGACAGCTAAGTCCCAGTTCAGTGGCTTCTCAAATGAAGTCTTCCTCTCACTCATGGAACAATCCAGTAAGGGGATCTTAAGTAACAAGTGTCTCTCCTCCATGTGGTGATTTGGGGACACAGGCCTTGTCCCTCTTGAGGCTGTGTAATCCCCTAGGGCCTCAGAGTCCTCTGCCTTTGGCTAGAGGAAGAGGAAAAAGAGGGGAAAAGGCACACCTGTTCCTTTAATGCCTTGGCCTGGCAGTGATCCAGATCACTTCACGTGCCATTCTTTTGGCAATAACTTGGCCACCATGGGCCTACATGGCCACACTGAGGGTCAAATGGGGACAAAATGCTGACTCTATCCCAGAAGGGGGAGCATGGACTTATCCTTAAGTAACTCTCTGCTATACTCTGTGGAGATCTCACAGACACGGAGTAGCTAACCACATGGAGATTAAAATGTTACAGGCAGAGAGAACAGTTAAGGTAATACAGGTCCTAAGCCAGAAACAAAAGTGAGTTGGAAAGAAAAGCAGGTCAGTGTGGCTGGCAGAGGGGCCCTACCGGATGGAGCAGAAGGCGAAGACCAGACCACTTCGGGTCTTGGCTTTTTTGCACAGAATGCTAGGTTCAGATTCTGTTGAGTACAGTGGGAGGGCAGTGGAGGATCTTAACCAGGGGAGTGGCACGAATGATTGATACTTGGAAAAGATCTGTCAGTCTGATGTATGGAAAATGGATGTAGGGAGCAAGTGTAGAGGCTCATTACAGGCTACTGCAATAGTCCCAGCAAGTGATGGGGGTTGGTTGGGGAGGGCAGTAGCAGAGGAGCTGGAGGGCTTTCACTGGACTGAGAGTCTCCTGAGGAACTAAATGTGGAGCTTGAAAGACAGGAGGCATTGAGGATACCTTTGGGAAGTGAGACAGATGGTGAGGGCTGTGTACTGAGATGGGACATTATCAGTGGGGTGGGGACAGCACGTTTTGAGGGGACTCAAAAGAGTTCTGCTTTGGATGAGAGCTAAGATACAAGGTGTGTATGGGGAATGATAACAATTATGTGGGATCTACCTCTGTTCTAGGAGCAGCCGGGGAGCCCAACTGCTTCTTATTAGCTGTGTGAGCTTCTGTGAGTTATTTTAACTCGCGGTGGCTCCGTGTTCCTGTTTGTAAAATGTGGATAATAGAAGAAATGTCTTGTAGGTAGTTGAGAAGATTAACTAAGGTAAAGTATGAAAAATAAAGACACTTAGCCCAGTGCTTGGCATGGAGTAAGCCCTGATAAGTATCAGCTATTATTATTATTGGCTGTCTGCTGTGTATTTGCGTATCTGACTCTGCCTATTTTAGGGAACTCATCTCTTCTTACGTGGGGCTTGTACCCAAGCATGCATTTGGGTATTGAGTGGGTATGTGGGTCCCAGAATGAGTTTTGATGGACGTCTATTATCTCTATATGATGGGCCAGCTATCTGAGCTCCTTTGTGTGCATGTGTGTGTGTGTGTATGTGTGTGTGTGTATCCGTGCACAAATAGGCGCGCGGGCATGAGTCCTCTGCGGTTGCATTCCCCAGGGCATGGAACGTGGGTAAAATCAAAATCAGTAGCAGCAGGTGCGACTGGTTCTAGCTGACGACCACCCATCCCGCTCAGCCACAGCCCCGGGGGAGTTCAGTCTGGCCAGGCTGAGAAGATGAACTCCACCGAAGGAGCCCAGTTACGATTTTATTCCCAAAGCGAATTGTGATTTTAATGAGTGTGTTTTTAGATGCTGAAAGCTCCTGAGAAAAACAACTGCTGTCTTCAAAACAAACAGATCTTGAGGTTGACAGTGCAGAATCCATTCAGGAACAGCCGGTGAATAGCAGACCCTCAGTGGCACCTTGTGTCCCTGAAAGGAGGCCCCCACCTCGTGAACAGCTCAGGGCCAAGGGCAAGGGCTGTGCTTCTGCACTAGGCCCTCCTTCGTCTTCCAAGCCGGAGCTGCTGCTTGCTAGCTGTGTGCTCTTGGGCAGTTTGCTTAAGCCACGTGCGCCCCAGTTTCTCCTCTGAAGGCGGGGGTGGGACTAACAGTGCCTAGGTCAGGCTGTGTGAGGAGTGGGAGATTCTGCAGGTTAAGTACTGAGAAGAGTCTCTGGCACACAGTCCCCGTTACTGTGATTGTGTTGTTGCGATGATGATGACGGTGACGATGACGGGTCCTCCCTGAGCTAGAGAAAGAGGCTGCGAGCGGGGGACTGCTAAGGGAAACAAGAAACTTCTATTCATTAACTAGACTCGGGGCGGGAGCGGCAATGCAGGATTTGCAGGGGAGTCCAGCCAGGGCGGAGGCTGAGGGGAAGCACCGCGCTCCGTTTGGGCCTCTGCAGCCGGGAAGCTGGGCTTCGCCTGGGTGCGGAGGATGCAGGCAGGAGAGGGGGAGCCGCGGCCGAGAACACAGCTGGCGGGAGGTCAAGGGCTTGGGGGCACATTCAGCTTCTTTGCAGAGCGGTTCCCCAGGGCCGCCTGCCTCGGCGGGGTGCAGTCGCAGCTCCTGCGGGCGCCCTCTTTAGAAGGGACCCCGACACGTGCCCTGTGAAGTTCCCGTTTCTGCTGCTCCGTCCTCGCCTCTGCTGGCCGGGATAGAGGAATCTTGCAGCGAGAACTGCCCGGAGCCCGCTCTCCCCACTCCCACGCCCCTCGCCTGCCACTGATGTTCTGTGACGTGCTTCGCTGAAGGTCGGGGGAGAGCGGCTGACTTTCTTTCTTTCTTTTCTTTTTTTTTTAAATTTATTTTTGATTTATTTTCAGCATAACAGTATTCATTATTTTTGCACCACACCCAGTGCTCCCTGCAATCCATGCCCTCTCTAATACCCACCACTTGGTTCCCCCAAAGTCCTACCTCCCGCCGCTTCAAACCCCTCAGATGGTTTTTCAGAGTCCGTAGTCTCTCATGGTTCACCTCCCCTTCCCATTTCCCCCAACTCCCTTCTCCTAACTCCCCATGTCCTCCATGCTATTTGTTATGCTCCACCAATAAGTGAAACCATATGATAATTGACTCTCTCTGCTTGACTTATTTCACTGACTTTTTTGTTTACATATTTCCTCCTGTTACCCCCACAACCCCCGGGGCAGCCGGAAGAACAATGAGTTCCATTTACTGACTCGTTTTCTGAGTGCCGGCTCTGTGCTAAGGACTTTATCAGCGTCTTATTGAATGCTGTCAGCAGCCAGCACTCTCTCCACAGATGCACAGACGGGGCATGTGTGGGCACAGCCCGGGTTCAGATTCAGGTCTTCACCCAGCTCTAGACCCCTCCTCCTTTGTACTGCTCTGTCTTGCCTCCTTGAACCAACAGAGGGACACTTTGCTTTTTGAGTGATTTCCATCGGGTCCTCTCCTAGCCTCAGTTCCCGAGAGTCTGCACTCAAATTGGTGATGTGGAATGGGCAGAAATACGAGCAGGACTTCTTGGTAGGGCTTGCTAAGCCTTGTGCCCTAAGCCCTAGGCCTGGCTGACTTGGGGTCATGGGTTCAAGCCCCACATTGGGTATAGAGAGTACTTAAAAATAAAATCTTTTAAAAAATAATAAAGAGCACCCTTCCAGTGAGAGCCTAATAGGTGCCTCCCTCCTTTACCTCTAACTTTGACCAGGTGGCAAGGACAGCCCCAGTCCCATTGTATTCTAGTTTGTGTGGGTGTCTCCCTGCAAAGACTGAGCTTGGCATCCTGGAGATCCTGTTATTATATGTGTTACTGTATCCCTTACAGTCCTGCGGGTGCACGGAGCCATGTCTATTTTTTTTCTCCCCACTGTGGCACAGAGAAGTTTATTTTTCCAAACAAGAGAAAAGGCTTAGCTTAAAAATAATAAACATCATACTCATGCATATATACATCAAAAATAACATATGTGTTTGAACCATGTCTATTTTATTGGACATTGCCCCATCTGTGCCTGACACAGAGCCTGACTAATAGGGAAGGTTCTCAGTAAATCCTTATTGAATGGCAAGAGATTAACACTGCCCCAGACGGAAAAAAAAAATCAATCACTAAGTCCTTTTGTTACAGGGTATTTTGAAATTGTATCAATCGACTTTTTTTCTCTCCCCATAAATTTACCTATCCTGACTGGTCTTCCAGCACTTGAGATGTCACCATTTAAATTAGGCAATAGGCCACTGTCACTGAGTAGAGATAGTTTGACACTAACAGAATAAAGAGACATGTTTAGGATCATTTTCCACTCCTAGTAATTCTGACTATCTCCAATATTATTTTGAGGAAAAATCATTTGAATCACCCCCAATGGGATTTTTAAAACACTGAACCCATGCTTTCCTTTGTGTATACAGTTATCAACCTGTGGGTATCCTCTTTGAGGGTTTCCCCCCCTTTTTTTGGCTGTTTATTCTGAATGATATTATGCTTTATGATTGTCAGGCTGTGTGTATTTCCTGAGGTTCATGTAGTTCCGTTTTGTGTCTTAGCCTCCACCAGCTTCAAGCAAGAGGTGAGCAGTGCGTGCCCTCTGCTTATGACTGCTGGTGAACCGTACGTGGTGGTAGCGACCCACGCAGCTTGAAAACTCAAATGGAGTGGTCTTTAAATGATGATGTGTTGCCTGAAGGAAAACTACTAGCAAACTGGTGTTTTTAAAGCTCCCATTGATTTGTGTTCAAGTTTCTTCACCTTCCTAGGCCTGTGTCCTCACCTATGAAATGAGGATTTGGACTAGACTACATGACTTCCAGAATCCCTCCTGCTCTAAACTTCAGTTACCTAAGGCCTAGAGTCTTGATATTGCCCATACGTTAAAGATTTGGGGAAAAAAAAATTCCCAAAATACCCGGAAGGATGAAGCACCAAGATTAAATGTTCTCTTCCCATTCTTGAAAAATATATTTTGTTGTGTGCCACAGGCACAAACCATCTTTTTTTTTAAAAAGATGTATTTTTAAAATTATCTCTACACCCAACATAGGACTTGAACTCATGACCCTGAGACCAAGAGTTGCACATTCCCTTGACTGAGTCAGACAGGTGCCCCTATCTTTTTTGATTCCTTCTCCTCCTTTATGTCTCACATTCATATACAACCTTCAGGTCATTAATTTTATGGCCATTTGCTAATATAAAAATATCTTTAAAAATCAATATGTCCAGTTGTAAGATAAGTGCTGGGAATATTATGTATAGCATGGTGACTATAGTTAATAACACTGTATTGCACATTTAAAACTGGGTAAGAGTACGTCTTAAAAATTCTTATCCCCCAAAATGTATTAGTTTAAAATTCTTTTCAAAAAATTTTTTAAGTAGGCTCCATGCCCAAGATGGGATTTGAACTCACAAACTTGAAATTAAGAGCCACATACCCTATGACTGAGCCAACCAAGTGCTCTGAAAAAAATGATTTTGTATCTGTGTGGTGCTGAATGGTAACCAGACTAATGGTGGTGATCATTTTGTAGTGTATACAAATATCGAATCATAATGTTGTATGCCTGAAACTAATATAATATTATATGTAATTTCTACCTCAATAACAAGAAGACCCATGCTACCCTCTACTCCAATGTAAAAGAGAAAGATAAAGTAGTTTATTATAAAATAACATGTTCTTCAATATATAAGTGCTCAGTGATGATTTCGGCGGAGGCCACAGTGGATTAGGCAGGTGCCTGGCTCTCTATGGAAATGACCGTGGAAGCAATAGATGTCGGGCGGACTGGCCCAGGTGTGTTATAGCCAAGGTTCGAGCATCACGAGTGATATTCCTCTCAGGGTTGTGATTTTCTGAAGTGGTGAAAAAGTCTTGGTATCATTTCAGATGAAGGAATACTTCATCTTCCATCACATTACATGGTAGTTGTATTCCTAGAAAATTCCATGTGTTTTAAATCTGCAAATTATTATTATTATTATTATTATTATTATTTTTAAAGATTTTATTTATCTATTTGACAGACAGAGATCACAAGTAGGCGGAGAGTTAGGCAGAGAGAGAGAAGGAAGCAGGCTCCCTGCTGAGCAGAGAGCCCGATGCAGGGCTCGATCCCAGGACCCTGAGACCGTGACCTGAGCTGAAGGCAGAGGCTTTAACCCACTGAGCTACCCAGGCGCCCCATAAATCTGCAAATTATTTTGCATTTGTGTGAAAATGGAGTGGGTTTCTAGGTGTGGTAATTAGTAATGTTTCCCCCCTTATGTGATTGACAGAACATTGGAAAGTCAGGTGGACACCAGGACACCGCTTAATTGTGCGTGACTGTCCTGTGTTGTAGGATGTCTAAAATCCCCGGGGCCTCCCCTGTTGAGTTCCACTGCTCTAATCAGCTTCCTGTTTTTTGAATGTTCATGTACTTTACTTCCTTTACCTCTGCCTTATCTTGCTGGATATCCTCTTGTCCTTGTCTCTAGCTGTGCATTCTCCAAGATTCATCTCAAATGTCTTCTGCACGCAGCTTTTCCATATTGTGATGGTTCTGTATCAAACTCCAGTAAACTGCAGTCTCGTATTCTGCCTTCAAACATGGTTATTCATGTACAGAACCCGTTTTCACTTCCCTTAACTCCTTGATGTTGTATTATAGATCATTTTATCTCCTCTTGGCTGCTAGCTCAGCACCTTGCACATAACAGGCAGCCTCTAAGTAGTTGTTAAATGTAATTATTCGCAGTGCTTCTAACAGAATCTTAATGCATCTGAGAGGCTAAATCCATTAAAGCTTCTTTGCATAACTTGATTTTCTAGATTCTAATATACTTAAATTTTCAAATATTGGCTTTGAAAAAGCAAGATCAAAGTTGTATGTGCTAAAATGCCTTTAGAATATTAGGTAGTTGCGGGGCGGTGCCTGGATGTCTTGGTTGAGTATCAGACTCTTGATTTTGGCCCAGGTTGTGATCACAGGATCATGAGCTCGAGAGCCCTGTGTCGTGCTCTGTGCTGGGCATGGAGTCTGCTTAAGGTTCTCTCTCTCTCTCCCTCTCCCTCTTCCCACTGCTCCCCCTCACACACGTGTTCTTTCTCTCTTTCTCCAAAATAAATGAATAGGTCTTAAAAAAAAAAAAGAGTATTAGGTAGCTGATTACAATTTTGGGTGGCTACTATTATGTCACTTAATAGAGTTTGAAAGTTTGTCCTCTTATTTCTCTAGCTTTGCTGGCTTGTTGCCTAATTCTCCCCAATAATTTCCAGATTCCAAGGTCTGGGGGCCAATATTGTGGGTAGAGTAATTTAGGATAGGTTATGTCAGATTTAATGTGGGCAAGGAGTGCGCAGCCTACTAGGCATCAGGCGGGGGCTTGGGGACATGATGCATGGGTGCATGGCTGTACCACCTGGGGAGGTGGTCAAGGCGCTTAAAGTGCCCCCTGACATTACAGAGCTACAGAAACTTCACAGACCACATAAACTGGCTTCTTTCTCCTCATCCAACTCTTTGTAACATGATCTATTTTTGCATTTTGGAGAACGAGAGTAATGCTTTGGATCATACAAAATAATTTTTTATATACAATCCTGAAAATGTATAGGAGACATCTGGTGGTAAATACCATTATCTTTTTTGGGTTGAATATTTTTAGGCTGCTAATCACACATATACCTATATGTGTCAGCTGTACAGCTGTGAATAGCACTCATTGTTCCCAACCCCTTCCGCCTCCCCATCCCATTAACATATTCTAGCAGCGATGGAAGCATTTTTGCCTAATCTGAGCAAATTCCTATGCTCTAGGTACTCAGCTTGAAACCGATATTCTTAACGAAGACTCAAACGTCTTGGTCTTTCCACTTCTTGTGGAAGTCTTCATGGCTTCCATCAGTTTAAAGCCCTGTATACTTGTCCTAGATGGAATCGAAGAATTGATTGGCATTTATGGGATCTCAGGACAGAAGGTAATCTCTTTTTTAAAATCATACTTATTTTATTGCTGTTTTATAAAAAGAAAAAACCATAATTTAGAACGTACGTAACATCTTTCCATTGCATCGCGTATCTGTATCTACAGGCGACATTGCTTATGGTCACTGCTCTCCATTTTATTGAACAAATACTTCTGGTGGCACTTAGAGTGGGTCAGGCACCCTTCTAGGAACTTTAGAAGTATGAACACATAGAATTCTCGGAAGAACTCTGTGGAAGAGAGACTGTGATCATCATCCCTGCTTATGCAGAGGGGACAGCATGAGGAGATGTTAGGTGGCTTTATGGGACATCTGAAGTGGGTGGTAGACTGGGAACTCACATGTGGGTGGTCTGGTTCTAGAAACTGTGACCTTTACTCTTACTTGGGCTTTACTCCCGCTCTCGCTGTTTTATACTTTTATCAAGCATTTATTGGGCCCCGAGTATTTTCTTTATGTTGCGTATTTTGATCTGCCTCATCTACACTGGTTTTGCACATACCAAATTGGTTGCCCCTTAGTTTTTATCCTGTTTGAGGTAATATTGGATCCATGGAAACTCTAAATCACCTTGGTATCAGCCATTACTTTGTGAAGCAATTTCTCTAAAACTTAAACACACATGAAATTGTAAATTATGTCAGTAATTTACAAATAATCTATGTTTCTCATAGAGAATATGATGAAAGAAGAAGAACACAGAAAATTAGGTATACTCACGGTCTCCCCACTGCTCAACATTTGGGAGTAGACCCTTCTTTTTTCCATGGATGTCTATACACACTTATGTAAATGAAGTTACATACCATTTTGTTTTGTAATCTGCTCTTTAATTTAATACACAGCGGCCACCATCAATTCAACAAGTAACTAACTATTGGCCATTCACTATGGGAAAAGCGCCATAAGCAGAGTTGGACGTGGTCCCTGCAAACCAGCAGGACTTTCATTCTGGCAAGGGACGGCCGATGTTAATGACACGATTACACCAATGAGTATAGAATTACAGTTGTGACAGGGGCTGCCAAGGGTCTGTATGTAGCGCCGTGAGAGCCTCTAATGAAGGCACTTGGTCTTTGGGGAAGGCTCCCTGGAAGAAGGGCTCCAGGCAGAGGTCTGTGGGAGGAGGACGGGCTATCCTAGATGTCCTAGGATATTACCGGCACCAGTGTCGTGCAGTGGTTGGGAGCTTGCCTGGGGAGTCAGACCCTTGGTTTCAATCTCAGCCCTGCTGCTTACTATCAGAATGAGTTACATATGACATTTAGCCCCTCTGTTTTGCAGTTTCCCCCTCTGCCTTTCAGGAGGGTTGTTAGGAGGACTCAGTGAGTTGGTGTGTTAAAATTATACCTGGGGTTTGATTTATAGGAGGATGACTGAGTGCTGGCCTGGAGAAGCCAGTGCCACTGAAGGAAGAAATTTTGACTTGCATTTCCCAAGAGAAGAAGATACTCCATGTCATACAGGGCCCCGGGGGAAGTCTCGCGGTGGCCAGGAGGCAGAAGACAGGAGCCAGGAGAAGGCCCAGGCCAAAGCCTTTGTGGGGATTCCCATGGGAAAGGCAGAGTAAATCATTCAGGATGCACAGTTCTGGCAGATTTTGTGGCGTAGGGACTGTCCCTGGTTTCTGGCTCTGGCGCTGGGATGATGTAGGTCAGGGAGATGTGGGCTTGGTGAGTGAGAGGCGGAGAAGAAGGTGGTGGGGGTGTGGTCTTGGATCTGCTGGTCTGTTCATACAGGCACGTTCCAGGCAAGCTATCCACCGCCTCTGGGAATTAACTTGTCTTGGGAGGACCAGTCTCACCTGGATCTGTCTGTAAGGCCCCTGAGAGAAGGCAAATTATCAGAAGACCCCCAAATAAAAATCTCTAGCTAATGGAGTGCCTGAAGACACGTTCAGCACGGTGCCTGGCTCAGAGTAAGTGGTCAGTGTTTGCTAGTTGCTCTTATTATTATCATAATCATTGCTCGGGATGGGAGAGGCTGTTAGAGGAACCTAGAAAGATTTGATTAGGTGTTTATTTGATTCCCAAATAAAACCATTTAACTTATGATAGTACTGTTGTATAAAGCGACGATTCTTCAGCATCAAACAGTGTTCTCTTTTTCAGTTCAGTGGTTCGGTTTTCACTCTTAGGGTTTCCTTTGGCCAGCACTGTAGGTCATTCTTCGGAAGCCTACGACCTGTCGGATTCCTTGCTTGTAGGAATCTCTTTTTGGAGGTTGCATCTGTGCTATCAAATTCATCACTGGGGGGTGTCAGTCAAATATAGTTCTGTGGGGTGAGAGTGGATATTACCACCGTATTGTTTACTGTCCGGCTTATTGTTCATAACCTTAATCCCAGCCTTTACCCTGTACTAACTCCCTCTATTCCAGCTGTGCTGAGTTTAAAAACCAGCAACCAAGTAGTTTTTTTTTTTTTAAAGATTTTATTTATTTATTTGATAGACAGAGATCACAAGTAGGCAGAGAGGCAGTCAGAGAAAGAGAGAGAGAGAGAGGAGGAAGCAGGCTCCCTGCTAAGCAGAGAGCCCAATGTGAGGTTTGATCCCAGGACCTTGGGATCATGACCTGAGCCGAAGGCAGAGGCTTTAACCCACTGAGCCACCCAGACGCCCCTAAAAACCAGCAACCAAGTAGTTTTAAAGTCTTTAAAGAGTTCAGATGTCTTTGACTTTCTCCCTCAGGCGAAGGATTTCTCTTGGCTGCCGAGCTCAGTGCCTCCTCAATGCAAACTTATCCTGAGCACCGTCTCCTCCAGCCTGTCCTACAAGTCGCTGTGCGCGCGCCCGGATGTGAGGACCGTGGAGCTCCTGAGCGCAGGAGATGAAGAGGTGAAACTGAACATCTTTAGACAGTATCTCTTCATTCCCAGCAGAGACCCCCTCCGACAGACCAGACACCCTTCGAGGAAAAGAACAAACCTGAATCCTTTAAAACTCACGATCCTAGCAAATGAGCTGAGAGAATGTAGAATCTACCGAGACGAGTACCAGTGTCTGAAGGAGTACTTGGAGGTGGTCTCCATTCAGGAGCTCTGGGAACTGATTCTGAAACGCTGGATCGAAGACTACAGCTGGACTTTCATGCCAAAAAGGGCCAAGTCGGACACCATGGCTTCAGGAGAAGGTAGGGGTTAGCCAGTATTGACAACGAACTGGAGCCCACGGGGAGAAAGATGTATGGCGGGCCACCCAGAGGAGGAGGGCATAAGGATAAGGCTGTCGGAGAAAATACAGGATGCCCAGTCAAATTGGAATTTCAGATAAAGAACAAATAATCTTTTCGTAAAAGTATGTGCAGTTGTTGCATGGGACGTACTTATACTAAAAATTAGTCGAATCAGAAATAAAAAATTTCATTAGAAGTGGATCCCAAGTTATTGCACAGACCCTACTTATACCAAAAATTAATTTGTTGGCTATCTGAAGTTCAAATTTAACTGCATTCTCTGTATTTTAATTTGCTAAATCCAGCGGCCCTGCGTAGGGAGCTCTGTGTTGACTGTAAAGAGAACTGTATGAGGCACATTTTTCAGGAGTCTGAGGAATGGGCCTTTACTCTTTCTTTTTTCAAAATATTTTATTTATGAGCAAGACAGAGAACGAGAGAGAGAGAGGGAGGGGTGGAGAGAGAGGGACTGGCAGACTCTGCAATGACCCTAGAGCCCCATGTGGGTCTCGATCTCAGGACTGAGATCATGACCTGAGCCCAAACCTAGAGTTGGCGGCCTAACCGCCTGAGCCACCCAGACCCCCTTGGCCTTTATTATTTCTATAACTCAGTTCTTTTGAGCCTATAGTCCCAAGTTTTGGCAGGAACCTAATTCAGTTAATCTAGGTGAATTATATCAATTTAGCTTGTTTTCAGACAGATTAGGGTGTTCTTCAGTCAAGCGAGGATTTGTGTCCTTCCTGTGTCTCCTTTGGGTTGACCTTAAACCTGAGGTCCTTGTTGCTGGGCGTCCTTGGTTGTCTTCTGTCCCTGCTGTCTTCCACTGAAGTGGTCATGGCCCCAGATGGTCTGCAGTTAACTGACGTTCCTCTAGTTTTTTTTTTTTTTTTTTAAAGATTTTATTTATTTATTTGACAGACAGAGGTTACAAGTAGGCAGAGAGGCGGGGGTGGGGGGGAAGCGGGCTCCCCACCAAGTAGAGAGCCCAACATGGGACTCAATCCCAGGACCCTGAAATCATGACCCAAGCTGAAGGCAGAGGCTTTAACCCACTGAGCCACCCAGGCGCCCCACGTTCCTCCGGTTTCGGCATCCTCTAGGACACCAGTGTTCCCATCTGTCCTTGGATTGGTCGCTCTATGCTGCCGTCTGCTGCCCCTTTCCCTCATCTTAACGTGAGGAGGCCCCACTAACATCTACACCCTTCTGGAGCCTACCGTCTCGTGGGTAGTCAGCATTCCTGACAGGGCCCGTTGGTTACTCTCCATACCCTCGGAGCTCCTGGCTCTGTAGGTCGCCCCATAGCAGTTTCTGCTGTCTGGTTCTGATGGCATCATGAGATCTGCAGAGCTTCTGACTTTCAGACTCCTGATGGGAAGCAGAGTGCAAGCTGTCTGTACTCCTGGGTCCCCAAGCGCATCTGTCTCATGGGTCCTCTCTCGCTGCTCACAGCCTGGGCTCAGGGGACGGCACAGGCCCCTTCACGGAAACCTGCCTGAGCAACTCCATGGCTCTCTTTCCTCACGGCTTCCTCCTCCTTTCTCGGTTCAGTCTTCCTTAGCTCATCCTGTAACTGTCTGCGTCCGTTTGTGGTTAAAAAATGTATTCCATGAGTTGGTCAGGAGATTGTCTTTTGGTATTCAAGAGTCAGTCCTTCGAGAAGGAATGTTTATTCTCAAAGCCCTTATCTCTGCTATGAGCTTCAAAGGTCTCTTTTGAAACTTGAGTTTCTGCTACAATAACCTTCTCTGAAGGACGATGAATTTAGAGTGGAGCAGGCATGGGGGTGTGGGGGTGGGGAAGGAAGCAGAAAATGCTTGGACTGAGAGACATATCGGTTGGCATGACAACATATTGTCCTGCTCCATTTTTTGCTCTAGAGTTTGCATTTCTGCAAATAAAATTAATTTCAAATTTACTGTACCCTCCCCCACCTGCAAGAAGGTGAAAGAAACATTTCTGTGCCCTGAGAAGGGTCACGCAGGCAAAGGGTCATGCATGGCTGTGCCCATGGCCATCTCTAGTTGTCCAGCATTGTTCAGGAAAGCCCAGGCCCTTGTCTCCAGAGGGACTACTCCTTTCCCTGGCTGACTGACCCTCACTGTCTAGCACTGCTCACTGACCTCTCCTCAAGTCCAAGGCACTCAGCCACAGGTCCAAGAAGAACTTGGTCAGACTCGGATCAACCTCTGAAAGAAGCTTGCACACCTGGGGCAGAGGAGCTGCCTCTGTTTAGTGATTGCCGGTGTTTGGGGTCGTTCCCCAGTCCTAGCAGAGGAAGTCCATCTAGGATAGCAGACCCTACCATTTGTCTTGATGGTCTTAAGGGTCTCTTTCGAGTTGGTTGATTATAAAGCCAGTGGGAAATCCAGCTGTGGCGAAAAAATCCGAGGGTCAGATGAGTAATGTGTGTAGCTGCCTTGGGTGGCGTCTGTGAACGTGTGGCAAGATAGCAACTATGCGGAAGGCCCACTCCTTGCCCTAAATGCAAATCTGATGTTTGCACATCTCAGTAAAGACTGCTCACTAGTCTAGTAATTGGCCAACTTGCCAGCTTGGAACCATAGCTCACATGACTGTGTTAGCTGGGACAGTGTAGCTGATACTTAATGCCTGAAAGTCTGGGCTTGGAAGCCAGCTTGTCTGTGTTCAAATCCCAGTTCTGCACTTATTTCTGTGTGATCTGGGTAAGTTATTTAACCCCTCTGTGCTTTGTCTTATTTGTAAGACGGGGGTGGGGTTAGGTAGTATCTACTTATAGGATGATTAAAAGAAACAAGTTGTTAGTCATATAAAACATTTAGAATGATGCCTGGTAGCTGGGAACTCTTCTACTTGGCCATCGTTGTCATTCTGTTGTCTTAACAGTGCTGGATGGCTGGGTGGCCGATGCTCTGTGCTTACTGAGCATCTCACATTGTGGACTGACCGAGGTTGAGATATTCCAGATTTTGGACATGCTGGGCTACAGGGATCATTACAAAGTGACCATGTTGCACTGGGCTGCCTTCCGCAATGCCACCAGACAGTGGGTCCAGGAGAAGCCCAACGGCCTCCTGTACTTCAGGCACCAGTCCCTGCGGAATGCTGTGGAGCACAAGCTTCTGGGTAAGGCTTGAGTCTGTGCGAGTACCTGCTCGTTAAGAAAAGGGAAGTTCACACACAAGGGGAATCTTGTTGCTGGCATTTCTCAAATAGAAGTGAATCTATAAACACATATAAACATGGGGATATAAATTAATACTTGTACCTAATTGTGAGTAACAGAGACCTGAAATCAATGGCTTCCATACCAGGGTTTACTCTCTCACATGAGAACTTTCTGGAAGTAGGCTGCCCTCAAGGCTCCACATCATGATCTGGGATCCCGTTCCTTCTGTGCCCCCAATCCATACACTCGCTTGACTGCTCAAGGTCACCTCATGTTCATGACTGCTGGAAGCAGCGTGGCTGCTGGAGCTCCAGCCATTGCATTTCAGGCAACAGGAAGGATGAAGAGAAGAGGAAGGGCTTTCATTTCCTTTTAAGGAGTTTTCCCAGGGTTCCACCAACATTTCCGCTATATTTCCAGAACTTTGTTGTTTGCCTGCACTAGATACAAGGGAAGCTGGTGAATAGAGGTTTCAACAGGAGTGTTGCTACCCTAAACCAAGGTGGGCATCTGTCACTAACAAAGATAGGTATGTGGTTACAGGGTAGGCATCAGCAGTCTCTACCCTAATTCTGAAATCAAATTCTATCCACTTCTGAAAGGACGGTAAATCTGAACCTGAGACACGATGGCAATCACAGACACTTGACCTAGAGGCAGACCACTCTATTCATATAGGGTCTTCATATAAGTATGAGGACTTAAAAAAAACCTTTAAATCACAGCTTCTGCAAAGGTTCTAAGCTCTGTGCAAATTTCCTTTGAAGTTTACTATGTCCTCTTTCACTTTCTTTTTTAAAAAGATAAAGACTTTCCACTGTTCCCTCCTACATTGTCATCATTCCCGCCACCTCTGAAGTTACATAACGTGGCAAAGAGAGCAGGGCGAGGAATGAGGATGCTTCTGGGTGTGATGCCCGCTCTTCTGTTCACTTGGCCTCCGATGGTTTGCAGCACTCAGTCTCTTCGTTTTCCCAAAGAACAGTAACACTCTTGGAGGTACAGGAACGAAAGGGCCATGGTGTGGCTGCTAAGATTCTGGGTATAGGTTGTACCCCTTCTCTGCACTGTGAGCCCCCAAATAAGACGCTGCTGGCAATACTCACTATTTTCAGAAAACAACAACAACAACAACAAAACCCAACCCAACTTTTCAGGCCGTGGAATCAAGACATGAATACATCTTTCCTGGAGGCACAGGGAATTGTCATTTCAATATTCACTTCCACAGGGCCTGAGCACGGGAAGCAAACAGATCCTATAAGGAGAAAAAAGATCCCAAAGCTAGGGCAAGAGGACTTGAGTCTGTGATGATATTTTTGGTAAAGGGCTATCTTTTGACATATTTTGTCCAAATGTCACATCCTTCCTTTTACGGCAAACTAGTCTCTTTCCCATGCATGTGTATGCATGCTCCGTTCCTTTGAGATTAATACTCTGGTATTACATTCAGTGTGTAACTTAAGTTACTCCTATCGAACGTCGGCTAGTCTAGAGGCATGCTTTGATCCCTGGGCTGTGCTAGAGAGGCATCTCTCCCCTTCTGCTACTAGAGCTGAGGATTACTTGGTCTTGCGTACTTTGTGTGTGGGTGCCCATGTGTGTGTACGCGTGTGTGTGTGCGTGCATGTTAGTGGGGCTGGAAAAGAAAAGGGCAATTAGGGAGGAGAGCAGAAAAGCTGGGAGATGCTCTTCTATTGCCACCAGCTAGCATGAAGTCTCTCCAAGTGCACAGATAACCAGGAAATTGTTCCAATGGATGTGGAGTGGTTATTTGAACAGTGGGCTCCCTTTCTCCTCCTCCTCCTCCTTCTTATCTTCTTTTAAGATTCTATTTATTTGACAGAGAGACAGTGAGAGAGGGAACACAAGCAAGGGGAGTGGGAAAGGGAGAAGCAGGCTTCCCGCTGAGCAGGGAGCCCAATGGGCTGGATCCCAGGATCCCAGGATCATGCCCTGAGCTGAAGGCAGAGGCTTAACAACTGAGCCACCCAGGGGCCCCAAATGGGCTCCCCTTCTTGTGAAGAGCTGGGCCTGGTAGGCCATCCCGCAGAATGACTCATCTTGGAGAAAAAGCCTCAAGCAGAAAATTTAAAATACTTCTGTTTCACCTTCCAAGTATAGGTACCTCTAAACTTTTAATGCAACAAAACCCTTCTGTGTTTAAGGAGCTCATTTCTGGGTAGTATGATCTCTTGGAATCCCTCCTCTGGTGGAGAAAATACCGACATCTGGCCCGTAGTGTCCAATCTGTTGTTAGTCTGCTCAGCTTCCCCTTGGGCCTCTCCAAGACCCAAGGGCAGACTAACTTCTCCAAACTGTGTGTCCTCACATATTTGAAAGTGTTCATTTAGGTGACAACCATGACATATAATTAAGATAGAAAAAAGTAGATTATGAACATTTCTTGGGGGGAGGGGAAGACAGCGTAAAAAATGAGCGTGTCCCCTAGATTTTCAAAATCTGGGTCAGGGATCATAACTCTAATTCTTTGGTAAATTCAGATGGACTTATAAGAAGGTATATTTTTAATATTTCATGGTTTTTTTCCCCCAACTCCCTGTTCATTATCTCTAATTATGGCCACAGAGCTGTTATCTAGTGTTTTCACGTGCTAAGAAGGCAGATGCCTTCCACTGTGATTGATTTCTCAATAGGTGTGCTCACTCCCGTCAGAGAAAGCAGTCCGTACACCTTTCAGAACCCAACGAATCACAGGAAGACATATTTCCACCGAGTCTTAGCCCGATACTTCCAGCGGCAGACGGCTTTCTGGAGAGTGTACGAGGAGCTGCCGTGGCACATGAAAATGAGCGGCTCCTGGGGCGACCTGTGCAGCTTCCTCTCAAGCCCCAGGTAAGTCTCATCCTTCTGCGCGGCGGCCTTGGAGCACATCTCCTCCTTCCTCTGCTGAGTGCGGTGCTGACACGCCCACGTGTCCCTTAAGGGGGGCTCCTTCATTCACAAACCCGGTCAAGCACCTGTGCCTTCCTTCGGATGGGCCCCTCGTTTGGCAACCCCCTTCTGTGGCTGATGGATTCCCAGAGTTGCTCCGGTGGGTCACCCCGCTTTTAGAGTGACTCCATGGGGTTTCTCTCAAAGTTAGGACAATTCCAGAGGCAGGAAGGGTTGTAGATGGGCTAGGATAAAGGATTGGTCACATCATCCTGCTAGACCCTCCGAATTTCCTCCTGTCCCTTTCTTTCTTCTCCCTCCTCTCTACTCCTCTTTGTCCCTCCCCCCTTGTCCTCTTATGCACCCCTTGGCAAACATGTATCCTTGACTCACTCTGAACCCCAACTCTTGTAGGCCCTGGGGATGCAGCTCTAGTCAGGCGGGGAGCATGTGGAGCCAGAGAAGAGCTACCCATGGGGGTCAGTGCTTCATTAGAGCAAAGACACAGAGCTGGCAAGCTTGGGAGAAGGAGGGGCTTGCTCTGCCTGGGAGATTCGGGGAGCCTGCCTGGAGGAGGCGGCCTCCTGGACAGACGAGTGGCAATGGCTTTGAGTGCTTAAGAGTGACAGGCTCACATTTATCTGGCGACCTATGAAAGTCATAGTAGTTAAGGAGTTTATAAATAGGCTGATGGAATGGGGCAGATAGCAGAATAGCTTCCCTTCAAGACACGAAATACAAAAATGACTTACATTAATATGCTGTGTTGTAAGTATCACAGACTTTCTATCGAAGATCCGAAACCCAAGCTTCTGGACAAGGCTGCACCTCATCTACTACTGGAACGTGTTATCAGAAGTTGGATATGACGCTGCCGAGGCCTACTTGTTCACGGTGGCCAAGATTAAAGCCGACAAATGCCATAAAGTGAAGAAGAGAAACACACTCTCAGGTACCGTGAGTCGCTGTGGTTCAGTTCCGTTTTACGGGGATGTAACGTGGCCACGAGTGCCTGCTCTCCTGTTTCCCCACATACTTCTGGTCATCCCAGCAGACCTCTGAGTACTCCTACCTGCAACTTAAGCCAGCCATTTCCGAAGATAGGAAATGGAGAAAGAGCATCGGTGTCCAGACGGCTTCTCCTGTCTTGCTGTGGCTGTTTTCCGAGGCTCCGTCCTTTGACTCTTCCTCTCTATTTTCTCATGGCCTCAAGCGCACTCCCAGCATCTTCGTCTTTCTTCTGTCATTCCAGCCTTGCCCTCCTCTCCGAGCCGCACATGTGGCCCACCTCCCACGGGCTCCGCTGGCGGCACGCCCCAGCGACCAGCCGAGAGTTCAAACGAAATACATGCAAACCCTGAATTGTTCTGGATGTTCCCTCCGCACTTGTGCTTCTTTCTGTCTCCCTCTGTCTGCTCACGCTGCCCCTAACTCGCCCGCCCCGCGGCCCCTCACTCAGTCCTGGAGACACGCAGCTGGTGTCGAGCACGGCCCCAATCCGGGTTGGGACAGCTGTCCTTCGACGTGCTGCCTAACGGCTTGGATTTGGACAGCGCTCTGGTCAATGCTCCTTCCCTTTGTGCTCCTTACGAGGTCCCCTTGCCTGTGTCTCTTTCTCCCTTCATTTCCTGGCTTCTTAAACAGTGATAAGTTCATGCATCCTTTTAACAAGCGGTAACTGCGCACCTTCCCTGGGCCATGGGCTCACTGGGCGCTGCTGACATATCGCTGAATGAGGCCAACTCATTCAAAACTCGTTCAGAACGGAATCCTTCCCAAGGTTTTACCATTTAGTGAGCATAAGGAAGATTCTGAATCTTTGTCATGTGCCAGCCGCTAAGTTAAATACTTGATATGTATTTTGTTCAACTCTAAGAAAATCTCTGTAATACAACTAATATCTCGGTTGAAACTAAGGAAACGGAGTCTCAGAGAGGTGAGGTAAGTTGCCCAAGGTGTCCCAGACATTAGAGATGGATTTGGACTATGTTTTTTCCTGCATCCCTTTTGGTCCTTAACTGTGTAGCCTTTCCTTGTATTCTTTTTTTTTTTTTTTTTTTAAATATATACTTGAGAGAGAGAGAGCACAAACAAGTGGAGGGGCAGAGGGGAAGAGAGAGAGAATCGCAAGCAGACTCCACGCTGAGCACAGAGCCTGATGCAGGTCTCAGTCTCTTGACCCTAAGATCGTGACCTGAGCCAAAATCAAGAGTCGGATGCTTAACCAGCTGAGCCCCCTCCAGGCACACTGTCAATATTCTTACTACTGTGTATGAATTATGTAATTCTGGAATTTCTCCAATTCACGAATCCTCTGGGGGGTAGGACCCGAGTGGTAGTCTGAGGATTCTGCTGTGGTGAATAAAGCCAGGATGCATCTGGAATTGTATCGGTGCCAAGGAATGTAGGGCGTGGGAAGGACACAGGGGACGCAGGGTGGTGCGGGGGGGTGGGGGGAGCGCTGTGTGTCCTAGGAAGCTGGCAGCTAACCCACAGATGATGAGATCTCTGGGGTGGGGGTGAGAGTCCTTCCTGAGGATGCCATGCGGCTTGTCATAACGTGGTTGTTATGGTGATGGAAAGGCCTGGGGGCTGGGGGTGGGCTGGTGGGAGGAAATCACCTAACATTTCAGTGTGTGAGGATCTTCTGGATGTAAATGAGTCTAGTTCAGAATGTGTCCCTCTGAATTAGGCTGGAGACATCTTTAAGTCTCTGGTGATCTGCACACATGCTGTTCGCATGGTCCTGTGCTGGGTCGTCTCTGCTCACTCTGGGCCCTGAGACGCTCCTTAGCAGGGAGTCCTGGCCTCCATCACTGCCTTTGACACCTTCCATCTTTCTCACCCCTCATGTCCCGTCACAGCCGGGTCCAGCCTCTTGCATCCTCTCTGTCCTGGGCTCCAGGCCCTCATGCCCTTTGTCTGACCAGTCTTCATAAAGCAAAGCTGTGATCAAGTCACGCTGCACGTTGCTGCTGTCCACCTTCATGTCTTATCTCCACCTTGGCTGGCAGAGTCAGCCTATGGCCATTTTGGGGGGAAGAAGGGGGGGGGGGCTTCATGAAGTCCCTCCGGGACTGTGTAGGTTTACTTTTCCGCCTTTTGGGAGGCTGATTGTAGAAGTCACAAGACCAACGACTTGTCACCAAAGCAATAGCAGATTCATTGGAATGGGTTTAATTATAGCAGGAGTCCTATAATAGTCCCAGGGGGCATTCCAGTGGTCTGGTTGGCTGTCCTGGTCCCCTAGACATTGTTTATCCTACCATGGTTCTGTAGCGACACACAGCCCTGAGACAATGGGGCCTCCTCGGGTGCTGCTGGAGGCAAGATCCTGAAACAGGAATGTGCTTTCAAAGGGGTTTTCGAGAAACCCTGTCTTATGGTCTGCAGTCTCGGGGTGGCTTGCCAATCCAGCCCCGTCCTCCCTTCTCATAACGAGGTCTGGGCAGGCAGGCTTGTAATGAGGACCAGCTAATGCTCGGAATCTGTCTGGCGGTGGTTGCTGCATGCCTGCGTCATGGTGAGCCTGGTGCTAGAAGCCAGGGTTGCCGCAGCCCACGGGACACAGGGTTCCTGCCGTGATGGAGCTTATGGTGGAGTGTAAAACAGACACTCCCGAGAAGGTCAGCCTGAAGGAGTGGGACATCGTGGTGGACGAAGGGCGGAGGGGACAGCATGTTTGAGGGCCGCGAGTCGAGGGGGAGAGTGACAAACCTGAAGAACTGAGCAAGTCCAGTACCGGTACAAGAGAGCATGGGTAGGCTCGTCAGCCGGCCGGGGGAGTGGAGGAGTGTGTGAGGTCTGCGCAGGAGGCTGTGTTCCAGCTCAGGACCAGAACGCACGTCCTGCCTGGCTTAGGGCGCCTGCCGCCCGACTGTGTGGTTTGGCTCCCCCTGGTGGCTGTGACGAGAACCAGAGCCCTAACTTGTTCGGTTGGTGGAAAAGGCAAGATTCTTGAGTCTGGAAATCGCTTCTCCCCAGGTGCTTCCTGCCTGCCCGCTTGCCACCTGGGTTTGCCCCTCCTGGCGGGATGCATCCTGGCAAGTTAGTTTCTGACTGATGGCCAGTAGGGAGGGCTTGGAGCCCACAGGACAACTTTGATGTTTGGCCCCAATTTTTTTTTTGACTTTTTAAAAAGTTTTTATTAATAATTTTCTGTATCCAGTGACAGTATCTTAAATTCATTTTATTTTTTATTTTTTAAAAATTTTAAATTAATTTTTAAAATTTTTAATAAACATATAATGTATTTTTATCCCCAGGGGTACAGGTCTGTGAATTGGTTGGCTCAATTTTTTTTAAAATTTTATTTATTTATTTGACAGAGAGAGATGACAAGCAGGCAGAGAGGCAGGCAGAGAGAGAGGAGGAAGCAGGCTCCTTGCTGAGCAGAGAGCCCGATGTGGGGCTCGATCCCAGGACCCCGAGGTCATGACCTGAGCCGAAGGCAGCGGCCTAACCCACTGAGCCACCCAGGCGCCCTGGTTGGCTCAATTTTTATAGATTATCTGTGACATGGTAAGCTTGGTTTTGACTGGAGTCCTAGGTCACATCAAAGTGGAGAAAATCCATTTCTGGCTGCAGTTGCATTTTTAGACAAAGTCAAACACCAGAAGAGGCAGACTACAAACAGATGTGGCCGAAGGATGGGACCCAGCATGGCTTCATCTTGACAGATGGCTGGCTACTGTCCAGGTGGCAGATGTGGTGGGTTGGGGAGTATCATTTCACTTTTAATGATCAGGCTTTCTTACCAGTGCAAAGGGTAAATACATTGAATTACAGGATCTTGTCTGCAGGTTGTAGGAAATGGGGCAATATCAGCTTTTCATGACTAATATTGGATGTTTTGCCCTTGATGCCTTTGAAAACTTCTAAATATTTTAGATGAATGGAACAAAATGGTTTATTAAAAACAATTTTATTTTATTTTAAAAATTTTAAAATATTTTATTTATTTATTTGACAGAGAGAGAGAGAGAGAGAACAAGCAGGGGGAACAACAGATGGAGAGGAAGAAACAGGCTCCCCACCAAGCAGGGAACCCAACTCAGGGCTTGATCCCAGGATGCCAGGATCATGACCTGAGCTGGAGGCAAATGCTTGACCAACTGAACCACCCCGGAGCCCCTATTAAAAAACAATTTTAAGAAAGCTCTACAGAAAAATTGAAAGATGCAATTTTCAATAGCTACAGAAAATATGAAATATCTAAGAATAAAGGTAGTAAGAAATATTAGGATCTTTATTTTTATATTTCATTTTTATTTTTTTAAGATTTTATTTATTTATTTGACAAAGAATGACACAGCAAGAGAGGAAACACAAGCAGGGGGAGTGAGAGAGGGAGAAGCAGACTTCCCGCTGAGCAGGGAGCCCGATGTAGGGCTGGATCTCAGCACCCTGGAATCAGGACCCGAGCCAAAGGCAGACGCTTAATGATTGAGCCACCCAGGCGCCCCAGGATCTTTATTTTTATAAAACAGTTTCAGAATTACAGAAAACAAAATTTTAATATATAGGGAGACGTACCATATTCTTGGATGGGACAACTCTTGTAAAACTACCAGTTCTTCCACAGTTGACTTATGTATATAAAACAATTCTAATTGGAACCTCAATGGGATTAAAAACATTTCTAAATTTTCAAAATGATTTTAAAGTTCTTGGAGGAAAAAGATCTGAGAGTGAGAGTTTAAAATAATGAGAGCAATTTGAATATGAACTTATTTAAACCTGTTATGAAGCTGTAATAATTTTGAAAATACTACTGGGAGCAGAAATAGCTCAGTGGAACAAAACAGAAAGCTCGGGTATAGACTCAGGTATAGATGTAAAAAAATTAGGGGCTCCTGGGTGGTTTAGTCGGTTAAGTGTCTGCCTTGGGATCCAAGTCATGATCCCCAGAGTCCTGGGATTGAGCCCCACGTTGGACTCTCTGCTCAGCGGGGAGCCTCCTTCTCCCTCTGCCTCTCCCCTGGCTCATACTTGCTTGCTCTCTCTCTTTTTTATATAAATAAAATAGAAATTTTATTTATTAAATAAACAAAATATAAATAAATGATAGAAGCTTTTCAGATAAGGAGGATCATGGACTAAATAGTGCTGTGATAACGGTCCACTATTTGGTAAAGTTAAATTACCTGCACCATTACACCAAAACAAATTCCAGAATGATTGGAGTTAAATGTAAATAAATAAAATTTTACATTAAAAAACTGTAAGAAAATGTCAATGAGTCAAACAAGAACCCAAAAGAGTGAATCACAAAGAAAATAATCTCTAAAGCTATCTAAACAGGTGAAATTACTACTTGTAATACAAAACAACACAACTCGGAAAACTAGAAACACAGTTGTAAGACCAGTGATAACTGGGAAAAATATTTGTAACATACATGGTGGGCAAAGGATTGATTTTTTTTAAAGATTTTATTTATTTATTTGATAGACAGAGATCACAAGCAGGCAGAGAGGCAGGCAGAGAGAGAGAGTGGAGGAAGCAGGCTCCCTGCTGAGTAGAGAGCCCGATGCGGGGCTTGATCCCAGGACCCTGAGATCAGGACCTGAGCCGAAGGCAGAGGCTTTAACCCACTGAGCCACCCAGGCGCCCCAGGATTGATATTTTTATTAAGTAAAATGCTCTTAGGTGAGAAAATAATGAGCACTTCAATAAAAACAGGTAAGCATGAGCAGGTCATCCAAAGAACAGGTTCAGTTCTTGTCTATCTATCTCTGCTTCTTAACATCCCATGGGTATGTTGGGTGGTGCCCTTCTCTTCCAAACATGCTGGACTCTTGACTGCTGCTGACACAACCTCCCCTGGTTCATTTTCCATCTCTCTGGCTCTTCCTTTCTGTCTCTTTTGTGAGCTCCCCCTTTTCTACCTGGCTTCTCAGTGTTTGAGTTCTTTATGGTTCTTTTCTTCTCATGCCTACTTTCACCCCAAGCATATTACGAATGTCGGTGGCTTCAGTGATTGTCCACGTACACATGATTCCCACATTTATTTCTCTGGCCACATTCACCCTCTGAGCCAAAGATACGCATATCCAACTACCAACTTAACTGTCCACTTGGGTGATGTCTCCAAAGCTGCTCAGACCCAATGCCTCTAAAACTGAACTCACAGACATCCCCCCCAAATCAGGTTCTCTTCTGGGAACTCTCAATTTACCATGTTGGAGTAATCCTTGACGCTCTTCTGTCCTTCATTCCCTCCCCAAATACATTTCATCACTGAGTCCTGACATGTTTTAATTCCTAAATGTTTCCCAAACTTGTCCACCTGTCCACCTCCACCACGAATGCCCTTCTTTAAGTTGTCAGAGCTGCCACACACAGTTGTGAAGACCAGTAATACGCATTTAAGATGCCTCCATATCTCTTTATAGCTTGGCATATTTATTTTTATTGCTGAATAATATTCCAATGTATGAATATGCCACAATTTATCTCCTTGCTTATTGAAGGACATTTTGGTTACTTCCAGCTTTTGATGATTTTGAGTAAAGCTGCTGTAAACATTTGCATGCAAGTTTTTAAATCAGTTGGGTAAATAACTATGAGCATGATTACCTAAATGTGTGGTATGACTATGTTTATTTAGCTTCTTTAAGAAGCTGCCAAACTGCCTTCCAAAGGGACTGTACCATTTTGCATTCCCACCAGCAATGCATGAGAATTTCTGTTTTTCTGCGTCCTCACTGGCATTTGGTATTTTTTTTTTAATGTTAGCCATTCTAAGAGGTGTGCAGTGATATCTTCTTGTTTTAATTTTCAACTCCCTAATGATAAATAATGTTACTTTACATATCTTATTATTGAAATTCTAGAGTTCTTTGTACATTTTGGATAGAAGTCCTTTATCAGATGTATATTTTATAGATACTTTCTCCCAATCTGTATCTTATCTTTCTATTCTCTTGATGGTATCTTTCATGGAGCATTAGTTTTTAATTTTAATAAGGTCTAACCTAATGAGTATTTTCTTTCTTGGGTTGTGCTTTCTTTACTTAATAAAACGTCACTGAAACACAAGGTCACAGGTGTTATTCTATTTCCTTCTAAAAGTTTTATAGCATTTCATTTTGTATTTAGGGCTGTGATCCCTTTTGACTAAGTGTTTTACGAAAGTGTAGTGTCTAGATTATTATTTTTTTTTTGCATATGAACATTCAGTTGTTCCAGAGCAATTTATTAATAAGACTTTATCCATTGAGTTGTCTTTGCTGCTTTGTCAAAGATTGGTTGGACATCTGTGGAAGATTTTTATTGGCATTACGTTGAATCTGTAGATCTAGCATCTTAACAATGTTGAGTTTTCCAGCCCATCAACACAGAACCTCTCTCAGTATATTTAGATCTTTTTTTGATACCCTTCATCAGAGTTTTGTGGTTTTCTATATGTAGATCAAGTACATATTCTGTTGGATTTATACCTAAGCTGCTCATTTGTGGGGTTCTATTATAAATGGTATTGTAATTTAAATTTCCAATTCCAATTGTTCATTGCCAGTGTATAGGAAAGCAATTGGCTTTTGTATGTTAACCTTGTATCTTGTAACCTTGTTATAATTGCTTATTAGTTCTAGGAGTTTTTTGTTGGTTCTTTGGGATTTTCTACATAGATAAGCCTATCATTTGTGAACAGAAAGAGTTTTATTTCTTTCTTCCCAATATATATATGTTTTATTTCCTTTTCTTGTCTTATTGCAGTAGTTAGGACTCCCAGTGTGATGTTGAATAGGAGTGGTGAGAGGGAACATCCTAACCCCAGCTCGTCATTGGTATCACTCTAGGAAGCCCCGCCACCATCACTACTCACCTGACCCAGCGTCACAGCCTCGGAACTGGCCTTCCTACTTTCAATTTCAGTTTTTTTTTTTTTTCCCAATAAAGTCCATTGTCTGCTTAGTAGCCAGAATGAGCTTTTAGGAATGTAGACCAGATCATGTCACTTTCCAGGTTACGATCATTCCAGAGACTTGCTGTTTGCACTTATACTGAAATCCGAACTCCTCATCTTAAGTTATAGTTCTTTGTGTAATCTGACCCTGCATGCCCAAGTAGTGTCATTTTATAAGACTCTCCCCCTTGGCCTCTAGATGTAGCCACTCTGGCCTTCTTTCTGTCCTTCAAGTACATTCTGCCTTTGGGCCTTTGCACCAGCTGTTCCCTTTGCCAAGAATGTTCTTCCCACTCGTATTTTAATAGTACCAGTTCTTTCTAGTTATTTAGATCTAAGCTGACATGTTACTTTCTCAGAGTGGCTTCCCCAATCTGATGTTATATCTAGTCATTCTCTGTCTTATAAATGAGATTTAATTCTTTGCATAGTTGTTACCTCTACCTGATTTTGTCTAGTTTGTTTCTTCTTCTTCATCTTCTCCTTCTCCTTCCCCTTCCCCTACCCCCTCCCCCCCCCCCTCCTCCCCCTCTTCTTCTTCTTCTTCTTCTTCTTCTTTTTCTGTCTCTCTCTGCTCTCTGTTGCCCTGTCTCTGACTCTCCCAGCTGCTGGAATGTAAGCTCCATAACAGAAGGACTCTGCCCCCTGTGTTCATTGCTGTAGCCCCAGTGCCTGCTAGGGCAGCAGCACCAGGTGTGGTGTGGCTGCTGAATGGCCCCTTCCTAGGTCTCCACCATGATCTGGAACCAAACACCTCACTCTCTCTGCTCTTCGGTCCCCATCTTTCAGTTCTCTAAGCACCTTGCTTTTTCCTGCCCAGAGCCTTTGCACGTGTTCCTCTTCTGCCCAGAATTCCCACACTGTCTCTCCCTCATTTTGCCTCAATACCTTCTACTTTTTTTAAAACTCTCAGCTCAATTGATATTTCTATGCAGAAACCTTCCACAGTTCATATCACCAACGCTTTCATGGTTCTTTTCATAGTTTGAATTTATATTCATTTCAATGATTCTGTGATAATCTATCTTCCCCACCATCCTGACAGCCCAGCTGGTGAGTCTCAGGTCTGTTTGGTCTCATCCTTTATCTACTGCACCCAGGGCAGCGCTTGGCCTAGAGCAGGTACTCAGAGTGCACTGGAAGTGGTTATTGGAAGAATGAGTTCACTAAAGAATAAATACCGGATTTCATTGGTTCTTAAGAAGTAGACTTGCCCCAAACTTAACATTTCTGAAAAAGGATGCATCTTGCCGTTGATGGCATCTTAGAGTTGATGAACATGTTTTTAATAAATACATTATTATATTATGTTTCACTAGTAATTAAAGAAATGCAAATTAAAGCAAAATGCTATTTTTCAGGTACCAGATGGGCAATGATTTTTTTTTTTTTTAGTGAATTTTATAACATTAAATAATGGGGGCATCTGGCTGGCTCGGTTGGTAGAGCATGTGACTCTTGCTGTCTGGGTTAGAACTTTTATCCCCATGTTAGGTGTAGAGATTACTTAAAAATAAAAAAACCCACAAAATTAAAAAACTAAAAATAAAAATTAAAAACAATAACAATGTTGGTAAAGGTGTGAGGAAATAGGGACTTCTACATGCTACAGTAAGAGTTTATACTGGGACAATCTTTCTGGGGAGCAATTTGGCAATATATATTGAAAGTCTTAAAAATATTAATACCCTGTGGCTTATTCAATTTAACAGTTGCTCTAAGGAAGTAATGAGGGATATTTAAAAAGGCTTCTGCCAATGATTCTCACTAAATAACATTTAATAAATATTAAATAAAAAATTGTATGTAAATGAAAAAATTGAATTAATAGTGGAAAATTGACTCAAGGTAATCTGTAAAATGGAATACAGTCCAATGGTAAGTACATGTGTTCTCAATTTTTAAAGATGTGGAAAAATATTCATAATACAATATATTTTTCAATAGACTGTAAGCTCCATGAGGGCAGGAACCATGAATATTGTATTCGGTCTGTATTCAATATCTAGCACAGTGCTGACACATAAGTATTTGTTGAATATGGAGGTGAAAAAGCAGGTGTTAGATATAACACGGAGTGGTGCTGGGAGCCTAGAGGCAGGGCGCCCTTGCTCAGTAGGGTGGTGGCGGCTTCACAGTGCTGAGGGGACACCCCCGCCCACACAGCCCCTGCACTGTGCCCCCTTCCCCCTACCAACCCCAACCTTGCTTCCTCTGCGCTTCCTCCCTTCGCTCGGCACCATGGCTGATCAGCTGACTGAAGCATAGACTGCTGAATTCAGGGAGGCTTTTCCGTACTTGACAAAGATGGCCATACCGCCATCACAACAAAGGAACTTGGAGCTGTCATGGCGTCACTGGGTCAGAACCCAACAGAAGCCAAATTGCAAGATATAATCAACAAGGTAGATGCCGACGGTAATGGCACCATGGACTTCCCAGAATTTCTGACTATGATTGCTAGAAAAATGAAAGCCACAGTGAAGAAGAAATTCGGGAGGCATTTCGACTCTTTGACGAGGATGGCACTGGGGACATCAGTGCGGCAGAGCTCCATCATCCACAACCAGCTTAGGAGAAAAACAGATGAAGAAGGAGATGAAATGATCAGAGAAGCATGTATCGATGGAGAGGACCAGTCAGGTATGAAGAATTCGTGCAGATGGTGACTACAGAATGAAGACCTACTTTCAACTCCTTCCTGACTCCAGAAGAATCAAATTGCATCTCTTAAACGTTTGCAAAAAAAAAAAAAAAAAAAAAAATTCACTTACGCATTCTGTTTCTGTATAACAAAACTGAATGTCAGAAGCACTTTCTGTCCACATGCACAAAATCTGTGTGTGTGGATTGGTGGCCCTCTCCCCTGAAGACCTAACAGCACATCAGTTTTACCGTAGAAACACCTGTACCACCTGGAGATAAGGAAGCACTTAGTGGACTCCTTGAAGTCCCATTTGCTAGTGGTTTATACAGCGGGCTGCCCAGTTTTTCATGCATGTGGCTTGACAATGGAGCACGGTCAGGCATTTGTATTAAAAACAAAAAAATGAAAAAACAAATTTAAAACCTATTCAGATGGGTTCTAGTTCAGTCTGTTACTATAAATTGCCATAGCAGGTTTACCGAAAACAAACATTGAAAATTGGTTTACCTCAGGATGCTGTGCAGGAAAATGGGTGAAGGATAAACTGTCTAGATGTAGCCCCCACCCCCAGAGGACAGACCCCTCCCCCGTCGTATTTCCGGGTGTCCCCACCCATGGTGACGAAGACATTCCTCCTCGTGGCATGCTGCGTGTGTCCGTTTAGCGTTCTCCGCGTTGTACTACAGCAAAATGGGTGTCAGGCTGTCACCCATACACATTTTTAAAAAGAAACCTTATCAAGGAAGCATCTGTGGACAGTCTGTTTTTGAAACTTTCTGAAGCATGACTTGGAGCCAGCGGAGTAGGCTGTGGCCGTAGACTTCATTGCAACCATCAACACTGCCGTTCAAGAAGTTGCAGTTTACGGCCATTCCAAGTTGTAAATGCTAGTCTTTTTTTCCCCTTCCAATAAAAAGGCCATTAACTTAAAAAAAAAAAAAACAAACCCACATACTGTAGGATGATCCCAGTTTTATTAAAAAAAAAAAAATGACTGTGGGTACGTGCTGAAGATAAACTGTGAAAGCAGTTTATCTGTGAAGGATGCAGTTACGAGTGGTTTTTGTTTTTTTTTGTAGTTTTCTATGTTTTTCCATGTTTCTATGAGGTACCCGTATTAGTTATATCATGAGAAAAATTATTTGCTTGCCCGTTAAACTACACGTTGGTGTTAAGGGAATGAACATGAGGCTGTGGTCAGCGGCAGGAAGGATTCACGAAGGAAGTTTTCTTGGAGCCCATGAGATTGTTGAATTGAGGATTAAACAGAATGAGTGGATATTGTCTGTTCCAACCTGAGCCCTTGACAGGGATCTGGACCCGATAATCCTTGTGGAATTTGCAACTCCCCCTCCCCCCGCGTCCCCTCTCCACCGCCCACGCAAGGGCCCATCCTTCGGTTTTTTTGTCCAGACCACTCTCGGCCTGCCTGCTCTAAACAGCTGCTTATAGTTCTTAGTTTCGTTTGTGGCTTGGATTGACCTCTCAGTTTTTTTTTTTTCCTTAGATTTTATTTATTTATTTGAGAGAGAGCAAGAGATCACAAGCAAGTGGAGGAGCAGAGGGAGAAGGAGAAGCAGACTCCCCACTGAGCAGAGAGCCTGATGTGGGGCTCGATCCCAGGACCTTGAGATCATGACCTGAGCTGAAGGCAGAGGCTTAACCCACTGAGCCACCCAGGTCCCCAACCCCTCAGTTCTTATTCCCACCTTCGGTCCCTTTGCTCAGATAGGCACGGTGGATGAGAGTCTTGGACTCTCTTGAGCTCTCTCTCTCCCTTGGCTCTCATTTAGTTTTTGCTCTTGGCCTTGAAGCACTATAGCTATGGTTCAGAGCCTCTTGGCCTCTCTGTGGTGCTGAGAGCTATGGCCTCATCTGCTGTGCTTGGTGTTGAGAGCCTAGAATGCTGCTTGACAGACAGTCGATGCTCCATACATATTTATTCCGTGCCCAAATGGTGATCCCTGGAAAAGTTGGCAGAAAGGAAGCAGGCATGTACTCAGTGTCCAGGTAGCCTATGGCAGAGCCAACAGAACAGTTGAAGAACACGGGATGTGTTTGTGTCAAACACATCAGATGCAATACTTTGAAATGTAACAATGGTCCCATGTAGAAGTTCAGATGCTGGAATCTTGGGGGAAAAGTTCTGGAAATGACGACTTTTGTAGTATGGTGTATTTAATTGGGTCTTCAAGTTAAAAAATTTCATATATTTTCATTTGTGTATGAGAGGGTATAAAACACACATACACACACACACTCACACACACGCCACACAAGGCATATTCCTTATTTGATTCCTTTAACATTTTGTTCCTTCTGGTAAAGCCAGTAATTCACGACAGTTGCAACAGAGGGCAGAGTTGTGTAAGTCATTTAAACACCTTTTTATTCTTGCCTGAAAATCACCCCCAAACCCATATTACAGTGATATGTGGACTACACTGTGGAAATGCTCCTTTGACTCTCTGGTTTTCATTATTTACATACCAAGATGATTTAAAAGCATTAGGTTATCTTTCCTGTCATTGTTTCAAATACTTGGTAACGTGTGTAAGTGCTAATAAAAGCAAAGTGCTAATCCCTTGAGAGGGAAATACTGAAATATGGATAATGTATTTATAACTCCTGTATCAAGATTAAGTGATAGGGACTCTTTGTTCCTTTCCAGATATGCTTTATTTAGGATTATTTACCTTTCTTTCCAATTTAGTGCTGGAATGCAGGCTTTTTGAGGTTACCACCACTGACAAATGCCGATTAATGTTCTTTATTGCAAAATTTCTGAAGCTCGTGGGCAAGACCAGAGAAGCAGAAGAGCTGTTCTTGAGTGTCGAGAACATACTCGTGCAGGTAAAGTGGGAAATTACTTTAAATCCTTCAAATGCGGTTCTGTTCATATCAGATATTTTCAGATATCATTTACCTTTGTTCCCTTATAATGTCATCTGCAAACAGAGGACTTAATGATAAATAACAGATACTAATTTAATTACATTGATCAGAGAGGAAGCTGACTTTAATCCATAGCCCAAACTGTAGATTAGTACCAACAAGTAGTAGATAGATGGGAGCCATTTTTTGAAGGAATGAATACCAAGAAGTACAATTTTTGAGGGAAAAAAGAATGTCAATAAAGCAAAAGGAGTAGAGTACTGGGTTGAAATGAACTAATAAAAAACAGGTTAAGGACTTGGTTCTGGTTATAATTGGTTATAATTTTTACAAAAATGTTGGAGAAGGTTGATTATCTTATCTCTATATTAATTTACTTTTCTGAAATATTAAATATTAAATAAATATTAGCTTTGTTGAGTACAATGAAAGTTTTACTCCTAATGCCTAACTATACCTGTGTGTATGAGGACATTGAACTGGCCTTTAAAAAAATTACAAGTTTTTACTGATTTCAGTAGTGTTTATAGACCAAGATTAGTGTAACCCAAGACAAAGCTGTTTTTATCTTAAAGAGCTTCACATTTTTATAAAACACTGCCTCGGCCTCCATCAACACACACCTTTATAGAAAGAATTCTGTTTAAAGAGATGAATAAGATTAACATGGCAAGTCTCCTCATGGTGGAGACCATGCTTATCTACCAATTTTTGTATCCTCCATGGCATCTTACAACCTACAGCTGCCTAATAAACGAATCAGTGAATCAATTTAGCTTTGCAAATACTTGACATCCTTAGAAGGCGGCACAGAGTAGTGAAGAGAGTGTGGGATGTTTTCGGGCTGACCCAGATTTAAAGAGCTTTGGCGCTCACTGCTGTGTGACCTTGGTGAGAATTTTAACCTCTCTGACTCTGTTATGGATTCTAGTATCTGTCTCAAGGGGTTGTTAACAGGTTCGAGTAAGAAAGTACACAAAGCATTCCACACACCGTGTGGCCCACAGTGAGAGCTTAAGAACTGGTAGCTCTTGTGTTCTTTCTGTCTGTGGCTTATGAAGTCCTGGAGGCCCAGGTTAGAAACAATAAGACCGTCGAATGAAGCTATCTTGGCCACTCTTTCATCTTCCAGGGGGTGGAGTCCGGTGATTCTCTGCTATCTTACTATTGACTGTGGAACTTTCCCCTGTGCTCCCAATTTTCTTTTTTTTCTACCAGGTCCAGATGACCATAACGGATAGACATTACTGTCTAGAGAGTACCAGTTTTCTTACTAGGTAATCTCTGAGTGCCTGGTTCCAGTCATTCACTTAGACATTCACTCATTCATCCCCTCAGCTGACTCACACTGAGGGCCTTGCCTCGCCTGTGAGGGAGCACTGTGCTGGGAGTTGGGGTGGTAGCAGTGAGTGAGGCAGGCACAATTTCCACCCTAATGGAGCTCCCCGTCTAGCTGGAAGACACCAGCAACATGCAAAACAGCCATGAAGCAGAGCCTGTCAGATACGTGGTCGTGAAAGGGTAAGATGGCTTCATCGGAGCTGCGCCACAGCTTAGACATTCAAAGAAAATTTCCCTCCTCAGAGCACTCCTTTGTGAGGCATCAATCTTATGATTCTGTTCTCAAAATATTTTTGCAACAACGCTTTGGGCCTAGCCACCATGGAGACTGTTAAAAGAATTTTCGTTAGGCGCTGAAGTTACTTCCAAAAGAGAAGTTCTAAAACTATTTTGGCAATAACAACGTCTTTGAAATAGGTGCCTAACATTCTCAAGGGGGAAGGATCTCGTTATTTGTGGTGTATGCATTCTGCGTGTTGTAACTGTTATAATCTCTTCAGCTTATTAGGTCATTTAGGAATTTTAATGCAGCGGTTTTCAGCTGGGAGGTAGTTTTGGCGACACCGGAGCCATTTTTGGTTGTCACAACTTGGGGGTGGGTATTGCCACTGGCATCAGGAGGGTAGAAGCAAGGTGTGCTGCTTGCTGCATATTGGGCCTGTGTGGGACACCCCCTCCCCCGCTGCCCTACGTGGCAGTGGTGCTCAGGCTGAGAAGCTGATTTGATTGGTCTGTCTGTTGAAAAAGTAAACCTCAGGCTCTCCCCACTCCAGTTTCATAGTCAGTGTGGCAGGCAGCTGGAAAACCAAAAAAATACTTTTGTGAAGGAGCCTCCGGTTATGTGTCGGTGATTTATCCGTTAAATGCGCAGAGCCGAGCTTTGGGGTGAGGAGATCTGGGTGCGAAGGCCTTGCTCTCCTCCTTGCTAGCCATGCGGGCTTGGGTGATTTATAGAACCTCATGGAGCCTCAGTTTCCCCACCTGTAGTAGAGGAGCAATAATCCCTATTTCATAGCGTTTCTGTAAATCCCTACTGAAGTCACGTGTAGCAAGTGCTCAGCTCAGTCGGGGCTCCAGGGGTGGTGGCTGGTGCAGACTGCGACCTGAGAGTGGAACACTGCTTGTGCTAACACAATCACTGTGAAATATAAACAGATATTTACTGAGTGCCCACGAAGCTCTGTGCCTGGATGGTGGGATAGTCTGGAGTTTGAGGAGAATGAAAGACCTGTTTTCATAAGGAGGAGGCTTGACAACATAGCACCAAATTTGCCATGCCGATGGGTACTTCTGGCAACGTGGGCAGTGAGACTCAAGGGTGGCAGGACCTCAGTAGTTTGGTGGGGGCTTGGGAGCTGTCCTCCTCTCTGAGGCTTCAGTCCCACTCTGGACTAGAAATGTGGCCAGGACATGGGGAGGACTCAGGGGGACCCTGAGGACTTGAGCCTGGTTGACAGGCACAGAGAAATCTAGAGAGGAAGCTGATTTGGAGGGGAAGACGATAAATTTTAAATGTTTCAGCTACTGAGTTTGCAGTTGGGGAAAGATATCCAAGTGGAGTCTCCAGCCAGCTGGAGGATAGGTAGTGTTGGAAATCTGGAGAGAGACTTGGTGGGGGACATCTACTTACATGTGAATGCTGAAACACGCAGGGAAACAAGGCCTCCAAGTGATGATAGGAACTGGTTCCTGGGAAGTTATTTATACCTAAAAGGAGACAAGGAAAGAAGAGCTTGTAAAGGAGTGAGGGATTGGAGGAGGGTAGGGGGTTCATAGTTTCCCCTGAACCAGGGAAGGAGGGCTGCTTAGGGGGCTGGACAAATGAAGACCAAAAGAAGGCCCCTAATTCTGGTGAGTGCCGTCAGTGGTAACCCCAGAGATGGAAGGGGGTGGATGTGGGAGGAGCTGAACTGCAGGGCTTTAAGAGGCAAGTATGTCATAATGAAATGGAGAACCAGCACAAACTGAAATTGGTTTGAGAAGCTTGTCAGTAATAGGAGAAAGATGAAAAGTCAAGATACGATCAGCTTCAGGTGAGGTTTGATCCAGGAGATGTATGTCTGTGTGGAGCAGGAAAGGAGCCAGGGAGATGGGCAGATTGGATATGCCAGTGGGAACTCTGTTCAGGGGACAGGACTCTTGAGAGTTCAGGGGGCGGTGGGTCCTTGAAAAGGAGGTTGGGCATCTCTTCCTCTGAGATAGGCAGGAGGGAAGAAAATGGGTGGAAACATTGGTAACTTGAAATTAATTGAAGAAAAGGGTAAATGAATTATACAGACTTTAATTTTCCAAGATCTATCCCCACTTTCAAAGTAAGTAATGTACCCCGCTCCTGAATGTTTAGCCCTGCAAGTGATTGGCAAGACTACATTTCCCAGCTTTCCTTGGAGCTAGAGATGAGCACGTGCCCGAGTTTGGGCTGGTGACATTAAGTGAGAGTGATATGGGTAACTTCTAAGAGATTTTCATGAAGTGAAGAGTCTGATCTTTTCCTCTTTCCTCCTTCCTGCTGGTTGGACTGTGGCTACGATGGTTGGAGATGGAGCAGCCATTTTAGACCAAGAGGTGTCCTTGGAAATAGAGGTCAGGCAAGGTCAGGAAACAGGTTAAAAGGAATCTGAGTCTCTGACATCATGATATGTCTGTATCTCCAGGCCATCTACTTTCTGACTTTTGCATGAGGGAGATATCAAGTCACTATTCATTTGGGTTTTCTGTTACTTGCCGCCATTCATGATCCGAACCAATATCCGAACCCGGCATTCACAGGGTTTGTCAATATAGTCAGCACGGAAGTGGGGGACAGGAAGAGTGAGCAGTAGGGGTGAGATCTAGGATAGCCGCTGAGAAGGGGCACTTTTAAAGATATGTATGAGGGGTGCGTGAATGAGCTGTGGCCTCTGCCCCGGGAGATTCCTTACCACACCTGGCTGCCTCCAGGGCTGAGGAGATCCATATCTGAGTAGAGGTAACCTGTTTCCAAAACACCTACTAGAAAGCTCTTGGGTCACGCTGCAGGTTCGTTGGCATGGGGAGCACTTTCAACAGGTGCAGAGCACAAAGAATTCATGCCAAGCAGCCAGGCTTAGTCCTTTCCTGGGCTCACACTGTGGTAGAGCAGGAAGTATTACAGAACCAATGAGGGTGGTGGTTCATTTGAATAGGGCCTCAGTTCTCAGATATATTCTGGTTAATACTACTTTTCCTGAAACGAGATTAAGTAGTAAGATAACTCATCCTTAACTCTCATTTCTTGCAGTGGACCTTTAGAAAATTATAACCAACTGGTAGATTCTTATGGGTTGGAACAGTTTTGGTAGAGGAGCAATACAAAATAATGAAGTTTAAGTCCTCCTGAACTAAACAATGCTGAGCCATTAAAGAGAATTTAAATTCAAGTCTCTAAGCAAAAATGTGTCTGGTCACTCTTAAATTCAAGGGCCACACTGATAGTGTTTTTAGGAGTTGCTTTGAATTCTTGATAATACCTCCCCTGGGAATTTTAACACGTGCAACACACTGTCATGTTATTCTTACCTTCGAAAATATTAATTATTATTATTATTACTATTCTTAAATATGTTATTTATGTGAGAGAGAGAGAGAGAGCACGAGCAGGTGGAGGGTGGGGAGCTGCAGGGGCAGAGGCAGAAGGAGGCTCCCCTCTGAGCAGACTCCTTGATGCAGGGCTCAATCCCAGCACCCCAGAGTCATGACCAGGGCTGAAGGCAGGCACTTCACCCCGACTGAGCCACCCAGGCACCCCAGAAATATTTATGGCTGTAAACTAAAACAAGCTCTGAAAGACATATCCCCAAATTTACTTTTAGTTTATAGTGTTTCCCAATAACTACTTCGCATCATTTTATAAATATTTAAATTCCCTAAGAGAAGAAATGATATAAAGCATGCCATCTTTTGCGGGCATGTTATGAAATGGGCCTTTGCTGAGTGGGTGTCTGGCTGCTGTGTCCAATCTATGGCTGGCTTCCCCCAGCAGTGGTGTCCTTTCCACTTTGTACAGAGTCGGGCCTCGACAGAGATGCTTCTCAGAGTACAGAACACCACTGGAGAACTCTACCTTGAAATAGGAATGACTCAGGAGGGCTTCCAGTACTTCCAGAAAGCGTGGTCCAACCTGATGGAGTTTCCACCCAGGGCCATAAAAGACAACCAGGCCTTCCTGAAGCAGAAAGGTACGGCAGACAGGTGCGGAGGGGGTCGCGCTTTGTGTTTTGGGAGTCGGGCTCCTGGGCCAGACCCAGCTACCAAGAAAGGGGACATGGATGTGTGTGCTTTGTGCACCTGAGTTTTGTGGCGGTCACATGAGGGTTGACCAGTCAGTGCTCCTCATGGGACGGCCCAGCCTTTGGGGCTGTCGAGGCCTGATCGTGACGTGCGTCAGAAAGGGAGGCTGTGAGCAGGACGGGGCCCCGTTCACATGATTCTGAAGCCCGCTGTTCTGGGTTTAAATCTCACCTTTCCACTCCCTGACTCTTTGCCATTAGACCTATGACTCAACCTTTGTTGGTCACATGTTTCACGTTTGTAAGGGAGGATTGAGAGGAGTATCTGCTGCATGTTGTTGTGAGACTAGAAGGGTTTGTGGGAGACCATGGAGTGTGCAGGACAGTGGCTGGCCTGCAGTCCAGGGCTCGGGGAAACCCGCTTCTTTTATTCTCGGGTATTTGATGCCTGAGGCTCTGTAGGTCCACAGAGAGAGCGGAGACAAAGAATGTTTATTGAACGAAGATATTAAGCATTTTTGACCCACTGATTTACAATCAGTCTAATCTAAAGTATTCTAGACTTACGCTGTATTTAAATGGCTGCATTAATTCACTTTTGTGGTATAGCAAGCCAGCCCAGAAGGCAGCCGTTCGAACAACAGCTGCTTACTGTTGCCCAGAGGTGTGTGCGTTGGCTGGGGGATTCCACAGATCCAGAGTGGGCTCGGCAGATGGAGATCAGCGGGCAGGGCCCATGGGGTGGGCTGGTCTACGAGACTTCGCTTCGATGTCTGGGCCACACGTTTCTCATCCTCCAGAAGGATGGTGAGGGCCTGTTGGTTTGGTGGCTCGCAGGATTCCAGGAGAGGGGGAGCAGAAGCCTGTGCGGAGGCACAGACCTAGGTTCAGCCCTGGCCCACACCCTCTTGTCCTGCATTCAGTTTGTCAAAACGAGTCACCAAGCCTCATTCAAAGGGAGAGCACAAGACCCCACGTCTTGATGGGAGGAGGTGCGGAATGGCATTGCCGAGGGGAATTGGGTGCAGGTTGGCACTGGGGGGTGGGCTTCTGTGGTTTCGGCGGTCTACCACCAGGGCTGTAAGACCAAGTCACCGTGGGCAAGCTACTTACTACCCCCGCTCGATCCCAAGTGTAAGTCCAGTTTTACAGTAACACTTCCCAGTTGTTGAATGCTTGTTATGTGTAAGGCACTTCATGCTCATGATCTTTTACCCTCAAATGTGTCTCCTGTGGTACGTATTGCTATCCCCATGGTACAGACGAGGACACTGAAGGTCAGAGAGGTAGAATAACTTCAACCACTTCAGCTCTCACAGCCGGCAGCTGGGAGTCCAAGCTAGGCTGATCAGACCCTAAAGCCTGTCTGCAGGAACTCCTCACCGTACGGAATCTCTTCTAGAACTGACATGTATGAAGCTGTAGTCCTCGATATATAGAGTGTAGCTTCCGAGACACCCGAATGCAGGCAGAGCTGGTCACAGGCATGCTGGGACCTTAGTGAGCAGAGGAAACCAGGGTGGGAACCAGGCGCACTCAGGTGGGTCCTGGGACTGGCCTTCTAAAGCCGGCTAGAGGGTCTAGAGAGTAGCGCTCCGAGGGGTTGAGCAGACCTTGGCTTGGTGCAGACAAATGGGACTCCTGAGGAGTCCAAAGCAGCAGGAGGGGTGTGGTTCTGCTGGCAACTGAGGCTTGGGGGTGGATCGCTGTCCTTAGTGGCAGCTTTGATGGGAACCCTCTGTAGTTCCAGTGTTCTGACAAGGGTCAGGCCGGGATTCAGGGCCCAAGCAAACAGGTGAAGACTCGGATTCCCAGCTGGCCGGAGCGGAAACATTCAAGAACTATTTTCTGAGCACCTGCCATGTGGGTGCTGTGCTGGACAAGACAGTCACCAACTCTGTCCTCTAGAGGAGGGGACACATAACACAATAATTGCAGGCTGGAGTAAATGTAATGAAAGACACAAGCGACATGCAGGGGGAGCATAAGCCGGGGGAGGTTCCTCTTCGGAAAAGTCCAGAGGCCTCCCTGGCTGAGACGTGTGGTCCTGGCAGAGGGAACAGCCCGCACAGGGCCCTGAGTGGAGAGAGCCTCGGCCTGGGTTAGCAATGGAGAGAGCCTCCCTGAACAAGGGGCAGGATACAGATGGGCCCACATTGTTTAGGGCCTTGGGCAAGCATTTGGATTTTATTCTCTGTGAGGGGAAGCCACTACATGGAGTTAGAGTGGGCATGCCGTCATTTGGTTTCTATTGTGAGATTACTTTTGTTGCCTGAACTACATGGTGGGTAAGAGGGGACATAGGGAAAGCAAGTATGTGGCTGTCCCTCCAGATGCCCAGGTGTGAGATGGGAGGCCTTGGATGGAGGTGGACCGAGTGCAGGGGGCACAGGCAGTGAGGGACATACCACCCAGGCTGGGAAAGATGTTTCTTGACAGTGTGATGGCAATCCTTTATACTTACAACTGAGTTCCCTGGCACAGGAGGTTAAATCTGCTTTTCTTTCCTGCTGCTACTGCTGTTCTAACACCTTCCAGGAACGTTTTTAGGGCTTTTTTCCTTCCTAACAGAATATGGCTTCAAAAACACTTTCCAGCATTTTAGGAGTCTGTATTAGTGTCAGAATATATAACTTGCAATAAAGGAACCAAATGGTGGGCCTTGGCAGCAGGTACATTCCCGAGGCGGTATGTACCTAGGGAGAGCTCATTATTTATTAATTGGATTTATGGGGCTTATTCATGTGTTTCTTATTGTAAGGCTGTATCATTTTATTTCTTATTGCAAGACTGCACTGGCTGCCTTCGGTAGGACTCGGTTACCACGGTGATGACTGGTTTTTATCACATCCATATTTTTACTTAATTTCTGATCTGCCCATTTGCAGAACGGTCTCAGAATTCACATTCAATCCATTGTCTTAGCTCTTTGGCCTTTGTAATTGCTGTGCACCCGCAATCATTGTATGAAAACCAATCCCCATGCAACGTAGGCAAGTCATTGATTTATGAAGAAAAAACCTGGCTATTGGTGGTGATGAAGCAAAGGTATTAAGTACTTTATTGACGTCTTAACTCTTTTGTGGAACAAAAAAAAAAACTTCAGCATCACCTTCTTTGCCAAAATTATTCCCTGCAGGCAGAGTGCTGAACAACCTGGCAAAGTCAGCCACTGAGAAGTACTTAAAAGAAAATCACATTTTGGAACGCGCTGCTGAAATTTCCAGCTCATTGGACAACAACCCCCGTGATCAGGCTACCATGAAACACACCGAAGGTGTTCTGATGTAAACACGGTTTTTTTTTTCTTGGAAAATTATTGTTTTCTGTACTAGCTTTTATGGTTAAGTTCGGTGTTCTTAACCCATGCTTATTAGTCCATTTCCCACTGATTGGGTGAAGAAATGCCGAATGTTAGCATTTCCATATTCTGCTTCGGTGGTTCTCAACCGGGGGTGATTCTGCCCCTCAGGGGACCTTGGGCAATGTCTGGAGGCATTTTTGGTTGTTTCGACTCGGGGGTTGTTATCAACATCTAGTGGCTAGAGGCCAGGATGTTGCTAGTGTGATAGAGCACACAAGATGGCCCTAGTGCATGCTGCCAGCCTAAAGGTCAGCTGTGCTGGGGTTGAGAATAGTGCCTAGTTTCTCATAAGATCGTCAAATGGCTTCTTACATATCGCTTTGAAGGTCTTAAATCTCTGCCATTATAAACTGCTCTGCTGTTCTGTGTCTTCCCGTATAAAACAAAGGATTTTTTAAAAGAAGATTTTATTTATTTATTTGGCAGAGAGAGATAGTGAGAGAGGGAGCACCAGCAGAGGGAACACAGCAGGGAGAACAGCGGGCACAGGGGGAAGCAGGCTCCCGGCTGAGCGGGGAGACTGATGCGGGGCTGGATCCCAGGACCTGGGATCATGACCTGAGCCGAAGGCAGAGGCTTAATGACTGAGCCCCCCAGGGGCCCCAAACAAAGGATGTTTATAAGAATTACTTCTGATAGCAAAATGAACTAGCCAGCATTATCGTGCCCAGTAAACACACATGTGTTTTATTTTCAGATTTGTTGCTGGAAACACGTCTCTTGCAAAAATGAGATTTCAAGAATGCTTAAATATCAGGAGAAGTTTATTTGGTGAGAAAAACATCCTGGTTGGAGAAATTATGGAATTTTTAGCAGATTTACTATTTTTTCTACCAGAAGATAGTGAAAGGCAAGTTTTTAAAAAAAAGATTTTAAAAAAATTATTTATTTGTGAGAGAGAGAGCGAGTGAGAGAGGGCGTGAGTGGAATGGAGAGGGGCAGAGGGAGAGAAAGAGATCTCAAGCACGACCCTGAAATCATGACCTAAGCCAAAACCAAGAGTCAGATGCCCAACTGACTGAGCCACCCAGGTGCTCCGATGCAAGTTCTTATAAAAAGTCTCAAGTAGTGGGTCTTCTTTTCGCCCCCAAATCGCCAGTGGAAGGGAAGTCTGGGGTTGAGCCATCAGAGTGTCTCACGTCCTTGGCTGTAGCCTTGTTCAGAACCCTGAGGGGCTCGCCCTGCCTGAAAGTTGTGTCCCTGTTCATTTGTCAGGACACTGACCGCAGTGTCTTTGGGAAGAGCTCTCAGCCCACAAAGTGCGTAGAGCTCTTGGCAGTAGGCAAAGTACCAAGGAGTATGATGTGTTTCTCTGTATCACTCCCAGGCCTTGTGAGGAAGAAGATGGACAACCGGCCCTGGAACCGCACTTGCACTGAGTGGGTCCACTTACATACGGCCTTGTTTCCATTAATACAGTACCAGCCTGTAAATGCATTATCTCTTCCATATGATTTCCTTCCTATTGTTTCCTTTTCCTTAACTTACTTTATTGTAAGAGAACAGTACATGACACAAAGCATACAAATCTGTGCTTATCAACTGCTTCTGTTATCAGTAACCCTTCCAGTCAACAGTGAGCTATTAGTAGTTTAGTCTTGGGGGAATCAAAAGATACCAGATTTTCAACTGCACAGGGGTCAGTGCCCCAACCCCCGCATTGCCCGAGGGTCAGCTGTATTCACTTCCTGCTTCTGTGCAGGACTCAACTCCCTCGTTTGTGGGGCCACATCCTTTCGTCTGCCTCTTGCAACTCTAGGCCAGCCTGTGATGTCTCAGACATTCCCTCTCTGTTTTCCTGCTAACTCTTCTCTGCCTGCTCAGCAAGTCCGCTTGCTGTCCTGTGAGGTGGGGGGCTTCCCTCAGCTCCCCCCACAAGGCACTGTTAAAGCTGTTAAAGAAAAAATTATTCATAATGGTGTAGGAAGGTCAGGGCCAGGGACCAAGAGCGGGGGTCCTGTGGGACAGCCAACAGGGTCCTTGGCCTCAGGCAGGATGGAAATGAAACATGAGCCAGCAGGAGGTGGAAGCAGGGTTTATTGAAGATATATGTAGAAAGAGTGAGAGGTGTGTGTGTTTGGGGTGGGTTTCCTCAGAAAGGAAAGATCATGAGTCTTGGTTTTGCTTGGGGTCTGGGGGTTTTTACTGAGGGTGATGTTCTGGTGTACTTGTCCCCTTAGGCATCCAGGAACCAGTTAGCACCAAGATGGGGGCCCAGGTATTACTCCTTGGAACCAAGGGACCTTGGCATTGAGATGTTTGGTAATGGTGGTCTGGAAAGCATGTGTGATGGCTTCATTCAGTCATTTCTTACCTGGTCCTTTCTTAGATGTTATCTGTTCTAGGGAAATCATTCATTCCTTGTCCCTTCCAAGAAGGACATATGCTGTTTGCATTATGAGGCATGTGTTGAGTGGGGTGGAGGGGTACAGGTCCTAGCAAGAGTAGAAGCCGGAAAAAAAGCAAAAGAAAAAGCAATTTTTTTTCTCTCATGGGGTCCGTTTGCTTTCTCTGTCTCAATAATAGTTATTAAAGAAAGGTAAGAGGGAGTTCACTCAGGTCCTGTGGTAGAGTTTTGCAGAGGGGAAGAGAGATTGGACCCAACCCCATATCCAAAGAGAAGTTGGGCAGAGGGGGGTCAGTAGATAGAAAATTACCAAGAGGAAGCACTGGTGGGGAGAGGATTCTGGCCTGATAGACCCAACAGGATTCTTGCTGAAGGCAGGCTGGTGGGGTCGGACTTCACCTGGGATGTGACGGGGAAGGAGGAACCCAGCCTGGTATTGAGGGTGATCAGACTGGTAGGGGTGGGAGCCTCCTTCAACCGACTTTGCAGGAGTCTTGCTAAAATTGGGCAATGCAGAGATGAACACAGAAGTCTAAAAGTTGAGGCCTACTTCAGAAAGAGTGATAAGAGCCTGAGCAGAGTTTGGTCAAGGAGAGTTTTTTTTTTGTTTTTGTTTTTTTTTTTTTAAGAATTGATGTATTTATTTGACACACAGGCTTCCTGCTGAGCAGAGGGCCTGATGTGGAGCTTAAGCCCAGGACCCTGGGATTATGACCTGAGCCAAAGGCAGAGGCTTAACCCACTGGGCCACCCAGGCACCCCAGTCAAGGAGAGATTCTTTGTTGGTTTCTGTGTTTAAGAGAGGGTTGTGGATATTATGCTGTGGAGACCATCAGTGTTCACATCTGCAGGGTCTGACCACTTCTCTTGAAGGGTTGAGAGAAGGGTCTTTGTGAGTCTGGAGAGACAGAAGCAACACACCCTTCCTTTGGCACCGGCTCATACCCTTTCCTAGCCGAGTCCACGGACTGAACGACTGGGGACGCTCTAGGTTCAATTACGAAGTTGTGAAGTTTTGTCTTTGGAGTTTCTGTCCCTCTGCTCTCTGTTCCCTGTCTCGCTTTGCACTTTCAGTTTTCCACTTGCCTGGAGATAATTTCCCTCTTACCTCTCCCCAGGAATATAACCTCTTCCTGCATTTGCTCCCAGGAGGAATGTGATGTTGCTAATTTCTAACACTTAAGTCCAAATCCATATTTAGCCTTTCTAAGAGTATTTACCTGTAAAAAAGTAGCCCAAATAAGGGAATGTATATGGGTAAAATTACGGGTGCGACATAGTAGTGGGGACATGGAGAGGAGCTTTGGGATCTGAGTACCTGGGTTCAAATTAGTAACAGGGAGAACTTAACATTTGGTATCTCATTCATTTCTTCACTGGTAAAATGAAAGTGGGGATACTATCTTGTTCACAGGATGGTTGTGAGGGCTAAGGGATCCCGTATGTAAGGTGTTTAGCAGAATGCCCGGCACATACCAAAAGAGTTCATTAAATTGAATTCTTAGTATTACTATTTTGCTCCCCACCAGGTCATTTTTTAGACACTGGATACCAGATAAGCCTCCTCCTGTTCCTCTTCAGATTAGCACAGTGAACAGAGAAGGGACTCTTCTTTACAGAAGCAAAAAGCGTGGCAGTAGAACCATTTCCTCGTGAAAGAAAAATCTAAGCATGAAACATACTGTCTGAGTCATTTCTGCTTCCCCGGGCTGCCCCATCGCAAATCCAGAGCTCGTGGGGTGTGAATCATAGATCTTTGATATCACTTGTCCATTCCACAGGGATGGCCTCTGTTGCGGCCCACCTGACCATACCTGGGTGCCTTTGGCCCAGCCCTCACTGGCAATGGTCAGCCTTCTGAAACAATGGAAGGCCTTTCATCTTGTTGAAGGTTGCCTTTAGCCAACCACATCTTTCTTAACACCAGTTAAGACCAGGAGAGATTTTGCTGTGCAGCTCGACTCACCTCTCACACGGGGGTAGAGCCTTTGCCCTGGTGGCCAGGGCCCTTGTGACAGCTGTCATGCACTACAGAAATGAGGGGCACCTGGATGGCTCAGTGGGTTAAACCTCTGCCCTTGGCTCAGGTCATGATCTCAGGGTCCTGGGATCGAGCCCCGTATTGGGCTCTCTGCTCAGTGGGGAGCCTGCTTCCTCCTTTGTCTCTCTCTCTCTCTCTGCCTGCCTCTCCACCTACTTGAGATTGAAATAAATAATATCTTTAAAAAAAAAAAAAAAGAAATGATCTATGGGATCCTGAGAGGCTTGTGGCGTGGGGCTGGGTAGGGCTGGGTAAGTGAGGTTAAGTACAAAGAAAAGGACAGAGAGCAATAAACAAACTGTCTTAGGAGGAGCAGTAGTTATGTTTTCAGCAAAGTAAATGCCGTCTACTCCTTCTTGACTTTGTACCCATTCATTAGCCTCCTCTTCAAGGTCAAGTTTCTTCCTCCCTTCCCACTTACTGTCATTTAACTTCTGCCTCGACCCAGCTCCATTTTACTCTACTCCAGCCAACGTCATCAGGAACATGTTAAATGTGTCCCTTTGCACATTTTTGATCTTGTTGGCCTTCTCCTGCTGAAGTGTTGATGATGTCAATGACTCCCTTCCCCAAAAAACCCTCTGCTGGTTCCTGAGATGCCTTCTCTCCTGGCTCTGTTTTCTGATGATCCCTGCTCAGTTTCTTTTGTGGGTTTCCTATCTCTCTCTTTTCCTCTCTCCCTCTGAGTGTTGTCCCAGTGGTGTTGCTGTTTTGGGTTCAGTTCATGGAGGCTGTGCTTGGATGCTGGTCTCAGCAGGAGTCTTAGCATCTCAACCTCACCTGTGCCTAGGGCTTTAGCCATGAGGCGCTGGCTTCTCTTCTCCATGTCCTTCTCAGTCCTCTATCATCTATTGGATGCCTCCGTTGTGTATTCCAAATTATTTGGGCATTTCTGAGTCCGCATTCTCAAGATTGAACACATTCCCTCCCCCCACCCACCCTGATGAAATGCATCTTCTCCTGTTTCACCCAGTGTGGACACCAAGGCATCGTCTTAATTATATTTATGATCAGTCACTATGCGGAAGACATTACATGCGTTTTTCTCTTCAAATTGAATCTTCAAAACAATTGAATCTTCAAAACAATTTGTTATTTTATTTATTTGTTTGAAAGAGAGAGAGAGCGAGAGAGCACAACAGGGGCAGAAAGGTGAGGTTCAGGAGGTTAGAAGGCTTGCCCAGCTTTGAAGCAGTAGAATGTGGATCAACACCCAGGGCATCTGACCACAGGGTGTCTGTGCCTCACTAGCCACCCTCAGGCCTGTCGGACTTGAGAGCTCAAGCTCCTGACCATGTCACTCTACTGCGACCACAGCGATCACCCACTGCTCCCAGTACTGGGGCCACAACGTTCAGGGAGCGCCCAGCCTCCGCAGGTCTGTTTCCTCCAGGCCCACAGCATCTGCTCAGACCCTCGTGCTTCCCGTGGACTAAGTGACCTCCCTGCCTCTGGCCTTCCCCTGCACACTTCCAGCCAGGCGAGTTTATCAAAGTGCACATTGGATCACATCATTGTCTTAATGAAATCTCACTGTTAAAGACCAAAAACCCTTAGATCCGCACACAGTGCCCTTCGTGTGTGTCTGGTCCTCTGTTTCACTCTCCAGCCTCTGCTCCAACCTTGGGAAGTTCTCTGTGGGCAAGGATTAGTCTTCCTCATCCTTGAGCCCCAGCCCTGAAGGTTTGTTGAATGAATGAATGCTTCTTTGATGTAAAACTTTAATTAAATGTCTCTTTTCTAGATTCCAAAGGAAGCAAGCAATTGAATATTATAAACAAGTGATACAAATAAAGGAAAACGCAGGGACTTTTGCCACCTCCTCACTCGTCAGGAAGCAGCTGAGCGTCAGCCTCAGTGACACCTTGTGTAAATTAGGTAATTGTCAGTGTGTTTCTATTAGAAGCCGGGGACTTTTCCCTCTGACCTGCATGCTTTGCTTATTTTTAAAATGTCTTCATTTCTGAAGCAGGAAAGTCCTGTTCCACAGACTTTCAAATTTTTAGGCTCCTGGTGTACCTTCCCTCATTAGGAACGTATCTTAGTCTGCTTGGGCTGCTAGAACAGGATGCCATGGACTGGCAGGCCTGAGCAACTGAGGTGTATTTCTTCAAGTTCCAGAGGCCGGGAAGTCTAAGGTCAAGGCGTTGGTAGACACGGTGTCTGGTGCAAGTCTACTTCCTGGTCCACAGACAGCTCTTTTCTCGCTGTGTCCTCACATGGTGGAAGGAAGGGCACCTCTTATATGAGGGCGCTAATCCCATTCATGAGGGGTTCACCCAGATGACCTGATCACCTTTCAAAGGCCTCATCTCCAAATACCATCATTTGGGGGTTAGGACTTCAACATAAGAATTTTTTTGGGGGAGCACAAATAGTCTGTAATAGAAAGAGATCTTGTTGTTGTTGTTGTTGTTGTTTTAAGATTTTTTTTTTTTTTTTGAGAGAGAGAGAGAGAGAGAGAGCACAACAGGGGGAGGGGTAGAGGGAGAAGCAGGCTTCCGTCTGTGTGGGGCACCTGAGGCAGGGCTCCATCCCAGGACCCTGAGATCATGACCTGAGCCAAAGGCAGACGCTTGACTGTCTGAGCCACTCAGGCGCCCCAGAAAGAGATCTTCTAGAAGTCTTTCCATCCCATACTCACTCACGTGACGGGACACCATGCCCAGCCACTCCTGTCAGGGTAGGTTCCCTTCCTCCTTCCGATTCTGTTTTAAGTCACTGTTTGTATAGGAATCGCCTGTTCATGCTTAATCCTGTGACACTAAAGTAACAGGTGGCTGAAAATCACAAGTGGCTCTTCGCATGGACCCACCTTTGATTTTATATATAGAACGTAAGACTCAGTGCCTCAGACCTGGCCCAGAGATTTGAAGGCAATTTCTGATTAAAGATAAAAATCAAGGGGTGCCAGGATGGCTCAGTTGTTAGGCATCTGCTTTGGCTCAGGTCATGATCCCAGGGTCCTGGGATCGAGCCCCTCGTCGGGCTCCCTGTTCAGTGGGGGGATCTGCTTCTCTCTCACTCACTCCCCCTGCTTGTGTTCCCTCTCTTGTTGTGTCTCTCTCTGTCACATAAATAAATAAAATCTTAAAAAAAGAAAAAGATAAAAATTAAAAACTTGAAATGACAGTTAAAAATGGAATTGAAAATGTGGTCTTAAACCTGAGGAGGGGGGGTGGTTGGGTGTACTCACTCTTCTTGTTACTCGTTGTTTCTGGTGTTTCTCTTTTGCTTCTCTTCACAGAGGTTCTGATTCTTTCTTTGGGTTTCTTCCACCAGTGACGTTATTGCCTGTGGCTTGTAGTGCGTGCTGACTTTCTTCTTCACTGGCACTACTGTTACTGGACCCTAAAATCAGTTTCCTGTGTCTGAGGCCCTGTTAGCTAATCTGTGAGCCACCGCGTCAGAAGTAGAGAAAGTTTTATTACCAGAAGGGCAGACAGATGGGCAGTCAGGGGATGGGTCTCGAACCTGCCTTGTCTTGGTTGAGCAATGACAGCTTATGTGGGGCTAATAAAATATGTGGGGGTGAGGGTGGGAACCGGATGGGCCTTGAAACCTCACAAGGAGAGGCTCAAAACCTCTGGGACATTGCGCTCTGGGGACATCTGGGCTCCATGCAATGGTCTCAGAGCGTTACTTGTTGGCTTTGTGTCTGTAGGTTATCATGTCGCCTCCCTCCTTGGTTCCTGTTGTGGGCACTGGGACAAAGAAAACAGGGACAAGGTTAATGATTCTTGCAAGGCTGTGGAGGAATGTGCTGACGTGTAGCCCGCAGGTTACAGGGGAGGAAGGGCCTAGTGACAGTTCCCATAGATGAAGAAACAGGCCCTGGTGAGGTTAGGGTTACCTATGAAGGGCGGTCTGCCCGGCTGACTGTTGATGAGCTCCCCAGAGGCCTCCTGAGAGAGGGTCCTCCTCCCCAGGCTCTGCTGTAGCCAGGGACCACAGTGGCTGGGCCCTAGCCTTCCCTGCCTCACCACTTATTGGGCCCAGGACCCCATTAGCTTGCTCTGCAAATAGGGACACATGGTGAGTTCTGTCCTTTACCTGGAGTGTCACTGCCAAAGTTGGGAACCGAGGAGACTGGAGAGTTGAGTTGGGGGCTGCAGATAATTCCCAGACAGCAGGCTGGAGGCCGGCCACAGCGGGAGGGAGGGAGGAAGGGGGTGGGGTAGGGGGTGATCAGAGCTGTGAGTCCCATGGGGCAGGGATGGGGAGGGGTTGTGCCTCCAGTGAGCGAGTTCCCTGTGTGCCTGGTAGAGACGTCTCAGCTTTATTTCTTCTACTACGTTAGACCAGAAGTCTCAAGTGCCACGACTAGAAAAATTCTGGAGTACTGTCAGGGATCATGAAATCTCATTGCCACAAGCCGTGGCCAACTTCCACCTAATCAGGTTTTCAGCCCATGCGATACTATCCCTCAGGACGGAAGTCTGGAGAAACCTCGATTGTCAAGATTGGGGGAGAGAGGAGGCGGGGGAGAGGAGGGGGCAGGGAGCATTACTGCCACTTAGTGGGTGGAGGCCATAGGCTAAACACCCTGTGGGGCTCAGGACAGCCCCTCAACAGCAAAAAATTATCCAGGCCAAATGTCAAAGTGTCAAGATTGAGAAACTCTGAGTTAATCAACCACTTTCTCCAGCGTGCATGTTTGTTGTCCATTTTACCATAAAACACGATTGCTTTCAGCCTAGTCATTTCCCAAGGAGGAAGAGGCTTAAGTACTTGATACCTGCAGGGAAAGATTATTTTCAGTCCATAGATTTAGGAGTGTGCATGTGCGTGCGAGTGTGTGTGTGTGTGTGTGTGTGCGCGCGCAGTATTTTCTCAGTAAGCGTTTTCAGGCTGAATACATGAAGGATTTTGTTTACAACCGGAAAATACAGACGCAGATCTATGCAAAAGCAACTGTACACCTAATATGGTTGCTTTGTATGAATAATTTGTTCCTGGTGGTGGAGTCTGGACTATGACGGAGGTATAACGTATTCATTACTCTCAGATAACAAGTTTATTGTCACGTACATCACACTTACGCATGGGAGTGCTCAGCAATGCCACAACTCCAAGGGGGTGGTTAGGACTTGGGGTCTGTGCACCTAACTTGGCAGGGGAAAGGGAAGGGGGGAAAGGACAAGGACATTTAATAGAAAAGCAAATTATTTTTTGGAAAGGTGAATGAACCTTAGGAGAATAAATGAGGTGTCATTTGTAACCATGTCTGTCTAGGTGTGGTGCCAGCTTCTTGTGTCCCAGAAGAGAAGATGTGAGTTGCCCTGGGGAGGGAATTTATAATGCTTGAGTCCTTTTGGGGGACTCTGCTTTTAGGCACATGCAGGATTTTAAGAACTCGAAAGCCTTCCACTCAAAGTAATCCTCCGGTCATTAGGAATGTGGCATGCTTTGGGGTAGCCTTTCCGGACCTCCTTTGCCTACCTTCAATGGAGAGTGTCTTTCTGAATGGAATGTGTTTGCGTGGACTCCATCAAATAAGAAGTAAGCCACCGGCTCCTCACTATGCACCTTTGTAAACCAAGTCTTAGGCCCACTGTAGTAAAAGTGTTACCAAATGTGGGTCATCAGAGCACTCCTTCGACGCTATGTAGTTTTGCATCAAGGAAAACAAGAGCCACAGTATACTGACCACTGCCAGTTATATATTCAGTGCACATGTATTTTAATCCTTTATAAACTGTAATGCGTAATGCAATTGTAAGCATGTTTTATCTTACCCAACTAGTTTGTAGATCTGGGGTGGTTTGGGAGAATTACGTGCCCTCGAAAGAAAAACAAGCCCCCTACTGTCCCCCATCCCCCCGGAAGCACTTCGCTTGAAGTTGCGCACGCCAATGAGCAGGTACAAGAAGTTGCTAACATAAGTCACTGCTTGCATCTGCCCATTGTGACTTTGGATCGGAGGCCCATGTATGAAACTATTGGTTCCTTTTGTCTCTAGCTTGTCTTGCGGGGCCATTTCCTAGGGTGCTCTGCAGTGGGCGACCTACCACTTTGAAGTTGTCCCTTAGGTCCTTCAACATAAATTTTATGAATGCCATATGGCCTGTATTTCCATTTAGATCATCCTACACATACCTTCTAAATTTGGGAACAATCTGTCTTGGTCTTTTCTGGTTGCAGTCACAGACAAACAGGTGGAAATAAGGTTCCCTGTGCCTGGAGGACTGTCCTAAGTGTAGCCGGGATATGAAAACAAAAGACAACTTTTGCCTTTCATTAACCGCTTTCTTTGTTAGGAGGCAAAACAAGCCTACCATAGAAGCTGTAACATGTGGAAGGTTTAGCACATGGCCCGAGTGGAGGAGACTGGACTGGGTTTGAGTTCTCGTGTGGCTACAATCTGGCATGGGATCCCAGCAAGTCACATCCTCTTGGACCCAAGTCCATCTCTGGCCCTCTTTGTAAAATAAGGGTGTTGAGTGCTTTGAGGTCCTCTGCAGAGTTGATAGTCCACACTTAAGTGCAAAGGAAGACAGTGATCAATAGCAGGAGGTTTTTCAGGGAAAACCTCTTGCGAGGAACCCTTAAGGAGGTCAAGGGTGTGAACTGGCAGAGAAGGGCGTGGTTCTAGGGAGAAGACCTGCATGGACAAAGGTAGGAATAAAGAGAGATGCGGAGGGGGTCACGGGGGCTGTCATGAGGGGCTATGGGAAAAGGTAGGACAGGAGGTGAAGACGCAGGCGAGCAGGCAGTGGTGGCAGCAATGTACTGGTCTGTAGGCAGACCTGCGTGTGGGCAAGTGGAGATTTAAGTCTGAAGAAGCCTGGGGGGCGGGGGGTGGTCCGTGATGCTCCTGTGGGCTTATTCTCTTCTGGAGATTGTTTTGGAAATTATTCACGGTTAGTTAGAGCTCATTAAGGCTGTCTACAGTCTGTCTCCCTGTTCAGAGTAAAACGAATTTCCTGTCCATTATTGGGGAGGAAGAATTCCTGACCCTTCAGAGGGATTGGGGGGGGGGGACCTGGGGTCATTCCTTTAATGTAGCTATCACGAGAGGTTTCTAATACAATATGCCATGCCAGAGGTCCTCACAGCTGGACTAAGAAACAAGTCAACACGAGACAGATTAACAGGAGAACATCAAATTTAATAGCGCACATTTGGGGAATCCACACAGACATAGAAATTCTAAAGACAGGCAGAATGGGGGATATATGTCAGCCTGAACTAAGGAGAACGGAGGCTTCAGTGGAAAGGGACACAGTTTATGGGGACAGTGAAGAACAGGGGTCGGTTATTGGGCATTTGCCCTGCTGTACCAATGGGTCACTCAGATAAAACCTATTTCTGCTAACAACCCTTATTCTGGGTAAGCCCCCAGTTTTTTTATTTGAGAGAGAGAGCGAGAGAACGCGCACAAGCAAGGGGAGCAGCAGAGGGAGAGTTACTGAGGGGAAACATCAGGGGTAAGAAATTCTGGGTCAATAAACCTAACGGTGGTCTTGCTGAAGGCAGGCGTTACCTGGGGTGTGATGGGGAATGAGGAACCCGATGTCCAGGGTGATCAGAGTTGAGGATGTTAAACGGACTTAGCAGGATTCTTGCTAAAACTGGACAATGAAGAGATGGACATGGAAACCCAAAGTGAGACCTGGTTGAAAAAGAGCCTGAGTAGAGTTTAGTCGATTGTAGATTCTTAGGTGACAATGTGTGTTTTAGTTCCTGGGGATATAGCAGTGAGCGGGACAGAGAGAGACCAGCGCTGCCATTACTGGCTCACACTGAGGCAGAGAGCTGTCAGATGACTAGAGACACAACCGCGTAGCTGCGTAGTTCTATGGAGATGGTAGTTAGGCAGCTGGGTACACAGGAGCTTCTATAACCGTGGAAAATGCTCTCCTGGCAAAATCTAAACACTAACGGGATGTGGATCTGTTGGGGGGAGGGGATGCCCTGGGGAGGTTTGTCTGGAAGTGATGGGGATACTGACTCAGAAGGGTGAGAAATCATCTTGCTAAGTAAAGAGGGGTAGGGTGGCGAGAGTCATCCAGGCAGCGGGAACAGAAATTGCAAAGCTGGAAGGAGCTAGAAAGGCCAAGGTGGCCAGAATGCAGAGACCAATGTTGGGGAGAGGGTGCCCGAGGAGAATGTCAGAGAGGTACTGGGTGGAACACATTCCCCCAGGCCTGGTCAAGGATTTGGGGTGTCACCATAAGAGTAGTTGCAAACCAGTGCGAGGCTTTTGCCAAGCAGAGGGATTGGGGGGGGGGACCTGGGGTCATTCCTTTAATGTAGCCATCACGAGAGGTTTCTAATACAATATGCCATGCCAGAGACATGAAGAAGCTCAAAGGATCCTTTTTTTTTTTTTTTTCTTTTGTGGCAGTGGGACAGAAAGAGAGAGAATCTTTTTTTTTTTTTTTTTTTTAAAGATTTTATTTATTTACTTGACGGACAGAGATCACAAGTAGGCAGAGAGGCAGGCAGAGAGAGAGGGGGAAGCAGGCTCCCCGCTGAACAGAGAGCCTGATATGGGGCTCGATCCCAGGACCCTGGGATCATGGCCTGAGCCGAAAGCAGAGGCTTAACCCACTGAGCCACCCAGGTGCCCCGAGAAAGAGAGAGAATCTTAAGCAGACTCCATGCCCAGCTCGGAGCCCAGTGTGGGGCTCCATCTCACGACCCTGAGATCATGACCTGAGCTGAAATCAAGGGTCTGACGCTTGACTGACCGAGCCACCCAGGCACCCCCAAAGGATCCTTTTTTGACACTGAGTTTCTGTTTCTTTCCAGTGTGAGTATTTTGACCTCTCAAACAGACTATGAACTCCCAGGATCAGGGGCCTTGTCAAAGCAGGAGAAAGAGTGCTAGCTGTAGGACAGGGCTCTGCCAGGGCAGGAAGGGTGAGGAAGTACATCAACAGGTTCTTTCTAGGTATTTACACAATTCACTGACCATCCAAAAGAAGCAGGAACTAGGCTCCAGGCTAACAACTTCGAAAGAAATGACCCAAATTGCATTTTAACCTATTGGAAACAATTGTCATCAGTAGACTTTACATATTTTGGTTTGGATTATAGATTAACGCTGATAAATTGCTAGCTTGAAAGTCTTGGCACCTTCTTAGTCTTTTATTATTTTATTTGGTCAACATACAAAATGCACTATAATCTTCCAAAGTGAAAGATAGTGGGCTCCCAGCAAGGATAATTCAGATTTTAATTATAGCATTTTTATGCATGAGATTATAGTAAACACATATTAAGTGAAAGATTTGTGAGGGGCAATAAATTCTACATTTTGTTTCCTCTTCTGATTATGGTTTTGTGAGGCACTTATTCAAAACTGAAATCTTTCCATGGAATATATCCTTTACAGCTTGTCTCTCCTTATTTCAATCCAGTTTCAAGACAAATCTTAACCTACTAAAATGGTTAATTCTGGAGATTTGAATACTACTCCTGGTGATGAAAAGAGGATTTTTGTTCCACACTACCTCTGACACAGAGCCATCCTCCTGTTCTCTTTTCCTGATAAGTGCTTTAAATCCGCCTTTTGAGAACTGATTTCAGTGGGAATGTGGCTTTTCATATTCCATTATGTCAAGCTGAGTGTTCTGTACCGAATTGTTTATTTTGGAAGAAGTATGGTTAGATGAACTTTATGTTACTTCCCTCTCCCTGGGATTCTTTTAAAAAAGAAATGCCAACCATCTCAGTCAAATTTAGAAGGGAGAAATTAAACAAAAGCTCTAGTGGGTGACTTTCAGTAGGGTGAGTCAGTCCTCTCTCCTCATATGACTTTTTTTAAATGCTCAGCTCAGCCATGGTCTTCTTCTCTACAGCAGTAGGTCCCTTAATCCAAAGGGTCAAGCAAGTGATACAGACAGACTGCCTTTTATTTTAACTTACACATATAAATGTAATCATTTCCCCAAACTTTTAAATTTAGGTACAAACTTTTAAATTTCCTTCCTTCCTTCCTTCCTTCCTTCCTTCCTTCCTTTGTTTCTTTCTTTCTTTCAATAATTGGGTCCTCTGATTGGAATGAGATGTCATCCTTCTCAAAATGCACCACCCACAATTTCCAGTTTTGGCTTCTGTAGGGTGAGACTTTAGACAATAGTGATGCAATCTGTGCCCGATCCTTCTAGACGGTTCCCTCTTTCTTCCCTCAACCTTCCACTATTGCCTTGTGCTGGAATTGGAAAGAATTACAGAGCATTCAGCCTATTTTTCGTAGAAAACAACTCTCCTTCATTTCACACTAAATATCTCATCAGTTTGTACTGTACTTAATTTAGTTACCAAGGTGAGACTAAGAATCCAGTTGACTCTTGGTCACGCTAGAACCCAGCAGCAAGGAACAGAAGTCTGCGGGCACAGCAGAGATGAGCCTCCTGGCTCCAGGCTCTGAGTGTGCCCTGGGCACCAGCCTGTCTTATTTTGCAGAGGAAATAGAGGGCCCTGGTTAATCCGGCAGACTCATGCATGTCTGTTAACAGGGTTTCTTTTCTACTTCTTCTGTAGATTTCATCGTATTTATTTATTTATTTATTTATTTTTAAGGATTTTATTTATTAGAGAGAGAGAATATGAGCAGGGGGAGAATCAGAGGGAGAAGGAGAAGCAGACTCCCTGCTGAGCCTGGAACCTGACTCGGGGCTTGATCCCAGGACTGTGAGATCATGACCTGAGTCGAAGGCAGGTGTTTAACCAACTGAGCCACGCAGGTGCCCCAGGTTTCATCATTTTTTTCAAAACGATTTTACTCATTCATTTGACACACAGAGATCACAAGTAGGCAGAGAGGCAGGTAGAGAGGGAGGGGAAAGCAGGCTCCTTGCTGAGCAGAGAGCCCGATGCGGGGCTTGATCCCATGACCCTGAGGTCATGACCTGAGCCAAAGGCAGAGGCATTAACCCACTGAGCCACCCAGGTGCCCCGGTTTCACCATTTTTAATGGGTCATAAGTTTATAAGTATTTTTGGTTGCAGGAGAATGTCTAATAGCCCTCATAAGCTTAGAACACTTTTTTTTTTTTTTGGAGAGAGAGCATGCAAGCTGGGGTGGATGGGGAGGGGCAGAGGGAGAGAGAGACCCTCAAGTAGGCTCCACACGAGTGTGTAGCCTGCCACGGAGCTCAATATCATGACCCTGAGATCATGACCTGACCTGAAATCAGGAGTCAGACACCGAACCAACTGAGCCACTCAGGTGGCCCTCTGAGAACACTTTTTAACCTGGAAAGGATTCTAGAGATGACTCAGCTAATTTTAAAGCTGAGAAAATAGCAGATAGGTTATATACATATCCTGGAACTACTGATCAGAGAATCCTGTTGATTAGATAATAACATAAGACCTAGTGGTATTCCAAACCCTTGCAGCTAGTAAGTAGTAGACTGAGGACTTGGAACCCAGTCTCTGACCCTCAATCCCATACTTTTTGTATTGTTTGTGGGCCCTAGGAGTTTGTACCCTTGTTGGGAAGATAAGCACATAAAAATAACTGACATCAGTGAGATGTGTGTTATGACAGATGTTGGTAGAGGGTATGGGGAGGCACATAAAAGAAGGAACAAGGAAGACTTTCCAGAAAAGGTGACTTGGCTGTGAGTCCTGACAGATGTTTGTCTGGTAAAGAAGGTGAGGAAAGCATTTCAATCAAGAAGAATCCACATGAACAAAGCAAGCTTCTGGGCATGGAGAATCCTGTCTACTATATTAAAGGGTTTGTCGGGGGAGCTGCTGTCGAATTTCCAGCACAAAGCATCCTGAATAGATTTATATTTTAGATATAATATTCTTATGGCTGAATGGAGGGTAGGACTGGTGAGAGGGAACTGGGCAGTCTCTTGTGTTAGACAAGGACTTTAGAAATGAGGAGAAAGAATGTATTTGAGATTTAGGAAGTAAATCCGACTGGGCTCTGTGTTTGATTGGATGTGGGAGGTGAGGAAAAGAGTAAGGTATCCTCCAGTTTATGACTCTACCGTAGGTCATTGCATCTTGGTAGATGAGGTTGTTGCCATTCCAGGATAGGAAGCACAGGTCAAGAGTTAGGGTGGGAGCCATGATGAGCTCATTTAGGGCATGTTGAGTTTGAATCTCATCTATGGGGATACATTCAGTAGGGACTAGGGCACCTGAGTCTGGTGCTTAGGAGCTGGAAGAATGAGCTGGAGAAACAGATTTTGGAGTCCCTAGCATATGCTTGATGGCTCAACCTGGTTGAATGGTTGAAAGAGCTAAGAAGAATATAAGACAAGAAGATGGCAGGAGATAGAACTTGGAAGAATGCTAGTACTTAAAGGGTGGGCAGAGTGAAGAGTTGTACCAAAGATGAGGATGGGTTCTAGAGGTAGGCTGAGAATCAGTAATGTCATGGAAGCTGAGAAAGGAGAGGTCTGGCAACTGACCACCAGGTTGAGAGCAGACCATTGCAACACAGAGGTCACAGGGAGCCTTGGGTTTTGGTGGAGTGGTAGGGACAAAATCCCATGAAGGAGAGAACAAGGACTTTGTTCCCTCTACCCAAAGGTGGGTTGTGCACAGGCCTTCGAATTGGTGGAGTGAACTCATGCAGTACTGAGGCAGACCATGAAAGGTTGCTGCTTGCCATCTGCATCTCGGTCCCTGTGAGCAGACTAGTCAGTGGTCTCAGTGAAAAGGGGTGGGGCGTAGGACCGCTCCACCACCAAACGCACATCTACCCTCTTTTATTATTTCCTTCTGGGCAGAAACTGAAGGCCCATGGAGATAGCCAACTGCAACTTTCTACTTTATTTGAGACAATGATGGCTTTCTCCCTCCCCTATATGTTTGTAGACATTTATTGAAATAATGTGCAAACAGCTTAATTCTCAACCTGAAGGACTTCTCACAAAGAAACTTTAGACATAGCATAGCAAACATAGACATAGCAAACAAAAAAAGACTTTGAACAAAGAACTTCTAGATCTTACATAATCCTCCTTCCTCATTACACATTTACAGCACATCTTCTGGGTGGAAAATAGAGATGGTGATTGGCTCCACTTCCTAGCGCATTCTCTCCCCACACAGCAGGGCAGTGGTGGGGGATTGGGGGTGGGGGCTTGGGGGGGGGGAGTTCACTGTTGGGCAGGGTCCACAGAGCCATTCAGGGAGACTTCCTGAGGACCTCCACCAACACCTGAGATCTTCCTTGCTACCCGTTGATGACCACCTGCAGTGCAAATCTGGGCTGGGGAGAAAATAAACACAGGCCTGGCATTGCGAAATCCCACCTATGAGGTAACCGCACATGGTAGAGGAAGCACGCGGAACAAGCTTCAATTTCAGTAGAATAAAGACTAGAAAAGGTTGTACTTTAGATGAATTCTTAAAAGGACTGAGGATTATCTTCAGATAAAATATCTTATTCTTTTTCCAGAGGAAATGGTAAAGACACCACTTAAAAAAAATATTAAGCAGTAAAAAAGTGTGTGTGTGTGTAGGGGAGGACTAGGAAAACTTACCACTTAAAATCTGAGAACAGATTTTCAAGATAGTGGGTGGGACTGTCCCCCCTCTTCTCACCTCTGATTCCCATTCCCTCCACAAGTTCAAAATGGAGACTGTAACTGATGGTTCCTTCCTACCTATATTTTTATGGAAAAATCTAATAGGGAACCAATGCAGCAGGGCGACTGGTGTTCTCTTCACCCACTTCTAGAAGTTACGGTGCTTGAATCTCAGTAAATTGGCTTTGAAGCCCAGTTCTGCTGTTTTCTGGACATAACCTCCCTGAGTCTCAGTTGTCTTACTGACCAAAAGGGGAAAATAACGTCTGCCTATAGGGTTATTCTGAGGGTTGAATGAGAAGAGGTACACAGAGTAACCAACAGAATGCCCAATTAATGTTAGATTCCCTTCCCCTCCAGAATGAAGGGTTGAAGTGAGAAGAAGTTCAGTGATTTCTCTCCAGTTTAAATGAACCCATCCTGCCGTGTCTTCTCTGCTGGGTTGGGAGGGCGGGCCAGGCTGGGTATTGCTGCTGAGCTGGAACTCTAACCCCAAGGGAGAATGGGGTGGATTGGGGTTGGGCCTAAGGCAAGGATGTCCCTTCCTGGCAGCTACAATCAATGCTTGTTTCCAGAAAGAAAGAATTGGATTATGTCTGAGGTCAAAGCTATAGATACAGGTCCAGAATGGATCCTGAGGGTAAAGGGGCCTGGGGAGCCAAGATGTTTGGCCAACAGGGAGTCTGAGAAACAGAAGCCTGAAATAGTGTGTGTGGAGGACTGTGGTCTGTGTGACAACTCAGAACCTCTTAAAGGGCCTGGGGCAGAATGAACTTTCTGTGCGGCATGGTTATTGGCCTCCAGAGGATCTCAGAGAATGGGTTCTTGTTCAGCTGCCACATGAGACATTCTGGCTTCCTTCTCCACTTTATCTTGTGAGGCTAGTTAAGGCCAGTGCAGTGTGGCTGTCTTGGACAGGGTAATTCACAAGTACACTCTGCTGTGCTAGATTGGGCCAACTGGGAACATCATAGGGAGTTATGAAAATAATTCAAAAAAAGGCAAAATAGCCATGGATTGCTAAGCAGAGCCAATAGCTACAACTCCCTACCAGATTTTGAGACCTGGGTTATGACTCATGAATCAGAGAGACAGAGAGAGAACATTTCTGCAAGCAGAAGACACCAGCTGGTCCTCAGAAGAAGAACATTCCAGTATGAGGGAAGGGGCGGTTTAGTACCATAGTCGAGGACAAGGGCTTGGGGATGAGGATTGTTCTACCGTGAACTGGACTGTTCTATCATGAACGGGAGCAAGTTACTTCTTTCAGTTTTCTCCTCTTGAAAAGACGATGGATATGCACCATAAACTCTCTGGAAGGACACGTGTTTGAGGAGAAAATTGCATAGTTGGGGACTGAGATGGGGGAGAGATTTTTACTTTATATCTTTATATATTTTAATTTTGAACCATGTGGATGTGTATCCTATTAAAAACCTAAATGAGAAAAAAAAAAAGACAAGTGATGATAGTTTCATGGCTTACAGAATTGCACAGGCCTGACAGATGACAATCACTCACGTAATTTACAGTTGTTACTATTATTATTAATACAGGGACACTGGCTGGGCCATCTGCCAGTGGTTTTCACCATGATATGCCTTTTTTTTTTTAAGATTTTATTTTTATTTATTTGAGAGAGAGATAGAGAGAGAGCACATAAACAGGTGGAGGGGCAGAGGGAGAAGCAGACTCCCTGCTGAGCATAGGGAACCCTATGGGGGACTCAATCCCAGGACCCTGAGATCATGACCCAAGCCAAAGGGAGACACTTAACTGACTGAGCTACCCAGGTGCCCCTCACCCTAATATTCTTGGTGTAGTCTCTTTGCCACAGATTGACCCTATATGCACTGGCCTTCCATTATGTTTATAACCAGGGGGTATAAATTCAGCTTCTTAAAGCAGCCACATAAATGGATAAAATGAATTAAATGAATACCACTAGTAAATTAGGTTGTAAAATATATATGTGTATATTTTTACTTTTAACACATTTTAGAGAATTATATTAAATTATTGACAGTGGCACCTGGCACTGTATAATGAACACCTACAGGCCTTTACCTATATTCACTAGTTGTTAACATTTTGACACTTGCATTCTTTCGTAAACACACACGCGCGCACACACACACACACACACACACATATACATATACACCATTTGAATGTTAGTTGCTGATATGTCACATCTGTAAATACTTCAGCTTGTGTTTTCCAAGTACGAGGACAATCCCCTACGTGACCGCAATACAATGCTCAAAGCTAGAAAATTTATGTGTGTAAACCTGGCGATTCACAGATCTGTACCCCTGGGGATAAAAATATATTATATGTTTATAAAAAATAAAAATTAAAAAAATTAAAAAAAAAGAAACAAAAAGCTAGAAAATTTAACCAAAGCAAAAGGCTATTTTTCTAATGTGCAGTTTAGATTTCCATGTCCCCGAGTGTTCTAGTAAATGTTCTTTATAGTTACTTGTTTTCTGATCCAGAATCCTGTGTTAGATCTTCCATTGTATTTGGTTGTCTTCTTTTAGCCTAGAACTTTAAGTAGGCTTGTTTTGTTTTCTCATGGCATTGACATTTTTGAAGAGTCGAGGTCAGGTTCTGCTTTACCCTCCCCGCCTCAGTGTCCTTCAATTTGTATCTGACTATTTCCTTATAACTAGCCTTAGGTTAAATTCTTTGGCAGGAATACTACAATAGATGATGTTCTGATGCCATCTTTTTTTTTTTTTTAAACCCGGAATGCTCCATGAATTTGTACGTCATCCTTGTGTAGGGGGTCATGCTAAATCTTCTCCGTATCATTCCAATATCAATATCTATGCTGCCAAAGTAAGCACCCAATGCCATGTTTTATAATTTTTTCCTACCCTTCTCTTACATATGTGAAACTAGGAGTGATTTTTAAAAATTCTAATATTTTTATTTTCAAATATCCAGCAGGTCAGTTATTGGTCAGTGACTCTGGTCATCACATCATCACTGAAGCAGTGGGCTATTTGTACAGATCGCTTGATTTAAGGGCGACCTACCTGGGATCTTCTCATTCATCAATCCATGGAATCCTGCAGTGAGTTTCTGTTCTGTGTCTCAACAAGAAAAGTGCTTCTGGTTATTCACCTTAGATATGTGACCTCTTGACAATTTTTTTTTTAATCTTTTGCAGGCTGCTGAGGGAAATTGAATGGATCAGAAGTAGGAGATGTTGGTCTCAAGGCATGAACCGGCAGTTTTCTGAGGGTTCCAGGAATGGCACCTCATTATGGGACCACTTACTTAAATTAAACTACCACAGTGCTCAAAGTTCTAATACAGTGAGCTCTGCAATATGCATGAACACAGATAAGCTACAGAGAGCTAAAAGCATGGACTTGGCAACTCATACAATTTCAGATAAATCAAAATGTGCTTCCGGAAAAGGGAAAAAGGTCTTGAGACCCATTATTTCCGTTTCTATTGAGAAGATCCCACAGAAGACACAAAATAATCTTGAGCTATGGAATGGCCCAGAGAAAGAAGCTTCACTGAAAAAGCAAGATTATTCCTCTAAGATCTTATCTTTGGGTAAAATGGATGGTGTCATTAAGTTTTCACGGCAAAGGATCTTGTCAGCTAAAGGCAAGAGTGGAAAAGGCCAAATCACCACAATTTACAGGCATCCCTTGGTAGTAGGATCTTTTAATACAAATAATCCCTGGGAATCCATATCTGAGTTCATATCAGAAAAGTGGCTTTTTCATAGCCCAGACTACAGTTCAGTTTCCCAGAAGAGTTGTTTTGAGAGAAGACCACAGTTTGAAACCAAATTGTTGAAGAACTCACATGATACTAATAAAGTATAAAAATTATCATGGGCTTTTTGTGTCTGTAATTTCTTTTTAGCTGTCTTTGTTTAGAACTCTTTGAGGAGATATTTTCTCTTATAACTCTTAGAGGTGATGATAAAGTCTAGGGTTTTGATCTTTTTTAGCTCTTTAAAATGTTGTAATAGAACTTAGCTAAAAAAGAACAATTTTGATGTGATTCACATTTGTATGGTAGGTAGAAGAATGTTGCTCTTACAGGGTTCCGTGTCTAAAAATATGCTAAAGCAGTGCTATTAGAGTTCTAATTATGTTACAATTATGTTGCTATAGTTTATTTTGGATTTATGAATTGATTTTCCATGTAAAAATTTATTATTGCAAGCACCAACACTTTTTTTAATGAAACATGAGTAAGAAAAGATAAACTGGAATAAACCAAAAACCGCAAAGTAAGTTTAGTGTCCCAGAGTCCATGGGTTTGATATCTGTTTTAAACGTAACAATTGCCTCTCACCAGTGATTTTTTACCCATTAACTGTTAAGGATTACTTATTGGTTACCTCATCACCCAACTAAATCCTACATACTATGTTAGGAAGCCAAACGGGAGAATGGACTCAGCTGTATGACTTCAGGATAATTAGTTCACTTCTCTTAGCCTCAGTTTCATTAGTTATAAAATGTTAGAAATCCCAGCGCCGAGGGATTGCCGAGAGGATTGCATTAGATAATGCACACAGCGAGCCTTTAATGAACAGTAGTTGTTCTCTGTAACGGTCTAACTCAGAGGCCACCTTGTTCCAGGAAGCATCCTCCCACCCCTCCAGCCCACAATTTAAACATATGTGAACGCTTGGGTTGTTTTAAATCGTGTCCTATTTCACACACGGCAGGCAGTGTGGTCTCCCAGGCCGTGTGCCAGCCTGGAGAGTTTTCCCTGCCCTCCGCCGGACACCCTGCTCATCGGTAACCACAGTAACCAAGAGCTTGGGAAGTCCTCTCCGTTCAAGGATTCTCAGCCGGGGTCTGGGTGGGCAGCATCGGTCTTGCCTGCAGCAGCCAAGTCGGCTTCAGCCACACAGAAATGTCGCACGCGGGGGTTACTGTTTGTTTTTGGCGGAACCACAATGCACAGGACAGGTGCAGCCTCGCAGATCTGGAGGAAGACAGGTGCACCGCCCCTGTAAGCGCGAGCCAGAGCCGGAGGAGCAGGGTGGCGGTGTCCTGACCGCCTCCCTCTCCAGCCAGGAATCCCTGGAGGGGCCCTGTCCTTTTAGGCTCTGCAGTGGGCTGGGGCGGGGGAAGAAGATGACCTTCAAACACATCAGCCCACCTATGGGACCTGGCCCAGTTGGTCCATAACGGGAGGCACTGGAAAGATCTAAGCCCGGGGATCCAGGGTCTTCCCAGACCGGCCCCCGCCCCCGTCTTTCGCCGGGCAGAGCCCGGCCCCGACGCCTGTCTGGTAGGACTGGGCCCCGCCCATGTCCCCGCCCCGCGCCGGAGAGGCCCCGCCTCCTCCCCGCCTCCGCGGTGGCTCCGCCCCCGAGGCGGCCAAAAGGGCGGGCCGCGCCGCCGCCACGTGCTCCGACGCAGGGAGCTGCCAGCCAGCGGTCTGAGCGCAGGCGGAGCCCTGGCGTCCTGCTCCGGGTGCCACTCGCAGCAGGGCGGCGGCAAGCATGGCCACGGCGGCGGCCGTGGCGGTGGCCCGTGGGGCCGGGGCGAGGGCGGCGGCGGCTCTGTGGGGCGGCTGCGGGAGTGTGGCCCGGGGGCGGCCGCGCGCGGGCCCCGCACGGCCCTTGTGCACAGCACCTGGGACGGCCCCGGACATGAAAGGCTACTTGTGGGAGCGCTACCGGGAGGCGAAGAGGAGCGCGGACGGTGAGTGCGGCGGCGCCCGCGGAACCTCCGGTCCCTGAGGGCCCGTCGCGGGCGGTCGGCGGGGAAGCGGGCGGCCTCCGACCCGCGCCGGCCGCGCTGCTGACCTCTAGGGCACTCTAATCGTGACCCTCTGTCGCCCTCAGTTCCAGCTGCGGCGACATCTCTGCAGTGCGATTCCGGGAAACGCGGAAAAATGCGCCTCCAGAAACTTTATAAATTTGCTTTCTCCTGTCGGGAAAGCAGTTTTATAAATTCTTGCGATTTTTAACCAGAAATTCGCATCGGAAGCGCTTTGGTCTCCATCGCTTGGGAGACAGCGGCCCCCACGCACACCGTTAGGTATTGTTAGTAACCGGCAGTAATAATAGAAACAGCCGGAGTCCGGCAGGCGGCGAGTTCCTCCGGAGCTGAGCTGCCAGGCAGGTGGCAGTGGCTGGAGTTGATTTTCCTTTTTTTTTTTGGTTCTGTTTCTTGTGTGTGGTTTCGTTTTGTTTAGTTTTCTGCTGTGTTTGAAATAGGAGAGGTCCCAAGTTGACAGTGTCCTGAGTTGTGTACTAACTTAATTGAGGAGGGAGTTCCAGGGAGTGACTCCTTAGTTGCCAGGGGAACATAAAATCAACTTGGTTCTGTGGTTAGTAAGGGAGATGGGCAGAGGCAGAAAGAGGCCTCGATAAATAATAGGGCCAGGCACACCGACTGTCTGCTTGAATTTTAATATCTACCAGGGAATATTTGTGCCACATCCGCGTCCTGTAGATGGGAAAAGCAAGACTCAAGTTTAAGGAACCTGCCCAAGGTCACACCTTGACCTGGGGTCTGTCTCCGCCCCTAACCCTCCGTCCTGTTTCCTGTGCTGCCCTACCTTCCTCTAGCAGCTGGCTGTTGGGGAGCTGGTGTAAAGGACCAGTGATAAGTCATTAGTGCTGCTGCTTTCAAGGAAGATTTAGAATTGAAATATTTATACTGTTGCTGGGAGTGAGGTGGGGTGGAGATAGCAAGTGGAGATAAGGAGACGATTTGGTGGGAGATCACATTTGGTAGGATCACATTTTCAGTCTTCTGGCCAGAAGTCAGTTTAATGAAAGAAAGCAAGGAGTTCTTTTCACCAACTGGGATACTTTTCTGAGGGAACTCAAAAGAGGCTAGCAATGCAGACTTCTGTGAAATAGCGCTTTTTAGTTTTCCTTTGCTCAGAGTTAAAATGTGGACCGTTTTTTGAAGTAGTTGTGTGGTAACGGTGGAAAGAAGACTGGCTTTGCAGATGCTGGAAATGGCAGATCTTAGATGAAAAATATAGAACATCTACCTCAGCTTTAAGACTTGAAAGACTTAAAATTTTTTTTTTTTTAAAGATTTTATTTATTTATTTGAGAGAGAGGGATCGTGGGCATGGAAGGGGGTAAGGGCCGAGGCAGAGGGAAAATCAGGCTCCTGACTGAGGAGGGAGCCAGATGGGGGACTCAGTCCCGGGTGTCTGCAATCATGACCTGAGCGGAAGGCAGATTCTCAACTGACTGAGCCACCCAGATGTCCTGCAAGACATTTTTTAATTGAAATTTTTAAGTACGATAATTGTTTATTTACATGCAGTTGTAAAAATTAATACAGGGCGATCTGGGATACCCTTTACCCAGTTTCTCCCAGTGGTAACATTTGGCCAAACAATGATGTATTCTCTCAAGCAGTATATTGATACTGACCCATTTCACAGATCTTAGAGTCCTCTGCTATTCCTTTACTTGTGTTTGCCTATTTAGTTCTATACAGTTTTATCACATGTATGTTCAAGCATCCAGCTCTACAGGCAAGATACAGAATAGATCTTTACAAGGATCTCTCACATTAGCTTTAGAGCCACACCCCCCTGCTTTGTGTAGTCTCTGGGGAATTATCTGTTCTCCATTTCAGAAGTGTTCTGTAGAAGGAATCATGGAGTATGTGACCTTTTGGAATTGGCTTTTGAGACTGAGCATAATTCTCTGCAGAGCTGTCTGGGTGGTTATCTGTATTGTATCCATAGTGCGTTTTTTAATTGCTGAGTAGCGTTCCATGGAGGGCATATACCACAGTTTAACCATTCTTTTTTGTTTTGTTTTTTTAAACTACGGTGAACCACTTAACTATGCTTCACACACTAAGGGATATCTGGATTGCTCCCAGTTTTTGACTATTATTAATCTGCTGTAAACATTTGTGTATTGGTTTTTCTGTGAACACATGTTTTCATTTCTCTAAATGCCATTGTTCAGTTGCATGGTAATTGTATGTTTAGTTTTATAAGAAACTTCAGGCCACGTGGTCGCCATTCTTCGTGAAGCTTCAGTTTCATCATCTGTAAAATGGGATGCCGGTAGTACGGCGTTACAGGGTTTGATGAGGAATGAATGAATCCATCCATGCAAGGTGTGTAGAAGGTGGGTGAGACAGTGGAAGTGTTGGGTGAGAAAGATGAGCATTGGGCCAGAGTTTGGGTTTTGGGGTGTGATAATTAGAGTGAAATTTGGGGTATGACAGCTCGGAGGAGATTTTGGAGACTTTATTACCTCTGTGAGCTCAGGTGCAGGTTACTTTTCTCTCTGACCTCAGTCTCCTTACTAGTAACCAGGGATAATGTGGGGATTTTCAGCACGGGCTTAGCACCCAGCAGATGGACAGTAGTTAGTAGCTATTATTATTAGTTACTAAATAACTTACAGTTTTAGACAAATGTTTAGTGAGGGGTGGAGGTGGGTTATTTAGCTCTAGGGTCTAGGTTCCTAGACCTAGAGGTCAGCTTGGGGGAGTGCTAAACTTGACCAAGACACCTGATCTCTCTAGCTTCGGTGTCTCTCTCTGTAGAATGAGGCCACTGGACTAAAGACTGTGTAAGCCTTTTCAGGTGTTACAGGTCTGTGAAGCAGGTATTCTGTGTGTCCTGTCCCCATCTTCATGCCCCCAGTGCATACTCGCGAGGTCCCTGTCTCACCCCTGAGAACACAGAGACTTTCATTTGACTTTTCTTTCCTTTTTCACCCTGTCTGGGCCTGCAGCATCCCTATTGGCCCTTCCTGAAGACTGTAAGAGTATATACATCCCCGCTGCATGGGTTTGTTCAAGAATTTATTAAGCACTTAGCCATGGACTTAAAGGCTGTTGATTCAGACAGGCAGGTCTGAGAGTGAGGGGCCCACAGAGGGTGAGTCCCTGCCTGTACCAACTGTGGGACTGCCGTCACATGGATGGGGAGACTGATAACAGATAAGTGACAGCCAGCTTGGGGGGAAAAAGAGACCCCAAGGGCTTTGCCATTGAGCAGGTGGCTGTTCAGGTACACAGGGGATGCGGAGAAGTGCTAGGGGCTGATACCTGAGCTGTGTCTGTAGGAATGAGAGGTCAGAAAAAATACAATAATCAATCAAAAACATGTAGGTTTTTTTTGTTTTTTTCAGTTTAGAAGAGAAGAAAAAATTGTTTTTTCTCATTTTTAGTTATTGCTTTCTGGTCATTGGATGTCTTGCCTAATCCAAACAATCTGCTCAGGTGTCTTCTCCTGGAAGGGTCTCCCAGAATGCAGCCTGTTCAGGGAAGAGATGAGTTTTACCCTTTCTCTCCCCACCCCACCCCCCGTTTTAATTTTATTTTAATTTATTTTTTTACATTTTTATTTCTTATTTTTTTAAGAGTGAGAGAGCATGTGCATGAGTGGGGGGGGGAGGGGTAGAGGGAGAGAGGGATTCCCACGCAGGCTCCTGCCTGACATGAGGCTTAATCTCATGACCCTGAGATCCTGACCTGAGCTGAAATAAAAGATGGACGCTTAATGCACTGAGCTACTCACGTGCCCCAGCTCCATTTTTTTAAAGTTTTTTTTAAAAAATAAACTTTATTTTTTAGATCAATTTTAGATTTTGATTTCTCTAAATCATATCCCAGTTTCCCCTATAATTAATCTCTTGTATGACTAAGGTAATTTATGACAATTAGTGAACCAATATCAGTACCTTGTATGTATCAGTGTTAACTAAAATCCATATTTAAGTCAGATTCCCCAAGTTTTTAACCTAATGTCCTTTCTGCTCCAGGATTGCTCCCAGAATAGCACACTACATTTAGTCCTCCTGCTTCCTTGGGCTCCTCTTGGCTTTGATGGTTTCTCTGAGTGTCCCTGTGTTTGATCACCTTGACAGTTTTGAGGAGACATGGTCACATATTTTGTAGAATGTCCCTCATTTGGGATGTCTTCCTTTTTTTTTTTTTTTTTTAACTTGAAGAATTTTGGAAGTATAATATTTATGCATCTTGTGTCCGACATAGCTCACAGGAAAGGGTTTTCATATATTTGGGGGAAAAAAAATTCTGGTTTATAACCTCTAGCAGAGTTTTCCTGGAGAACCATGGTTCTCAGCTGGAGTCGGGGTGGGGGGGCATTTGGCAATGTCAGGAGACCTGTTTGATTGCCACAGCTGGGGCCCAGGGGGTGCTGCTGACTTCTAATGTGTGGAGGTCCAGATGCTGCTAGATAGTCTGTAATGCACAGAACAGCCTGTAATGGACATTCGCAACAAAGAATAATCCAGCCCCAAATGTCAGTAATGCCAAGTTTGGGAAACCTTGTCCAAAAATGGGGAATTCTAAGCAATCCTGTGTGATGATAATTTAAAGGGATGGAGATTGTTGTGTTGGTCTGTCATTGCTCGTTATGCTGCACCTTGTGCCCGTCTTCTTTGAACTTAATCCTTGGCCTGCTGTGTGTGCTCATCAGATAGCCTGCTCTGTGAGGTGCACAATGGAAGCATTGCCACTTGCCTGGGCCGGGGGTGGGGATGGTGCTCCAGTCAGGCATTTGGATACCTAGAGCCTTCCCCCTGCCAGGCCCCCCCCTGTCCCCCCGACCTTAGACATCATCGCAGAGCCTGGTCTGTTTAGAATGTTGGGCGGCTTAGCTGGGGCTGTGAAGGGTATTAACTTGGTGGAAAAAAGTATGGAGATTAGTGTGAAGTGTTAGAAGCTTTTACAGGGTGTTGAAGGATTTATTCAGAGTTCTTGGTTGAGAGTGTTTGATTCTTATTCAGCAATTATGTATTTAGTGAGGACTATATGTGGGACAGTGATATAAGCTTAGTTTATAGAGAATAAACATAAAATGCAAATCCTTCCCTCAAGAAACTGTAGTGGGTTAAGGAAACACCTTAATGAGGTAATTTTAAGATGAGACCAGTGTTTCTTAGACTGTGTTCCACCAACTTCTGAGAAATGTGGTTAAGGAAATGTTGAAAATATGTTAAAAAAGTTTTTTTTTTTTTTTAAACAGGTAGGCTTATCAGATTCTTTAAAATGCATGAACCTCCGAGAAGGAGGATATAGGTGTAGCACTCCCCAAATAAATTTGACTGTGGAACCCCTTTTTGGAGGTAATAGTTCAAAATAAATGTTCTAAGGATTATACTTGGGAGGTTCAAATAATAGGTATAACAAGATTATATGTATATTAATAACACCCAGAGGTGCTTAATTGTACAACCTTATGCTTTTTCTTTGTAACAGGGATATAGAATAAATGGAGTCAGGGTCTCTTTGACAATCTGGGGAAAGCTGTGTGTTCTGTGTTTAGGAAAATATGCAGATTTGACAGTTACACGCAATGTAAGCGCACACAGACTCTTTCGTGAATGGTTTCAGGCGGTTTCTGTAACATCTCAGCTTCATCCGGTGAGCCCAGTGCCCATCGAACCCTCTGTTACCTTATGAGAGAGCGTGAAGGACCGCCTTGGGTGGGAGGCTGATGGGAGGACTCAGCAGGGACTATCTTCTGGGTTAAAATTTGCATAGAAGATCAAGAAGTCTGGCGTGCCTGGGTGGCTCAGTGGGTTAAAGCCTCTGCCTTTGGCTCAGGTCATGATCCCAGGGTCCTGGGATCGAGCCCTGCATCGGGCTCTCTGCTCAGGGGGGAGCCTGTTTCCCTTCCTCTCTCTCTGCCTGCTCTCTGCCTACTTGTGATCTCTGTCTGTCAAATAAATAAATACAATCTTAAAAAAAAAAGAAAAAAAAAAGATAAAGAAGTCTTGACTGGAGCAAGACATGTTTTTGGCCTGACTTTTACCTTTGAATGTTGAGATTTTCTGTAACTTGTGGAGGTGGCGGGGTGATCCGTCAGGAAGGCGCAGGGAGTAGCGATCTAGAATTCATTGTCCTCATTCACCAGGGCATCCCTGGTAGCATGAAGAGGAAGCGAAAGAAGATAAAATGTAAAAAGATTAAATGATACTTATGTTGCCAGCTTTTGAAGGAAAGTAGAATCTTGAAAATTTGAGTAGTTCTGTAACTGTGAGGCACATCAGAATCATCTGGGGAGCTTGTTTAAACATGGAGACTCCGAGGCCCTGGCTCTGGGGATTCTGATTCCTCAGGTGCGGAGCATGGGCCCAGGAAGCTGTATTGTTCCTGGGCTTAGAAACCAGTCTTTCGTTGAACTCTTGAAGAAATGTGGAAGCACACATATCTTCTGTATTTTAGAGTTGTTCTTTTGGATCTTGGTTTCCAGCAATCAGGTAGATTAGATGGATAGTTTAAAAATCTCTTTTGTATAGAATGTGCTGGAAAAATGACAAAGAATATTCTTTGAATGTATAACTGACCTTCGAAAAACTGAAGTAAAATGGCAGGGACTAAAACCAAAGGGTGGTGAGCAGCTCTAAAGGTGTTGCGGGAGCATTTGTGGGGTTTTGTTAGCTGTGCCTGCTGAGAGGGGGCACACACACACACACACACACACACACACACATTCTGTCTCTCTCTTTGTCTTTCTCTGTTTCCCTGTCTGTCTTTGTGTCTCTCTCTCTGAATCTCTTATAACTCCAGACCCACAGAGAGCTACCTTCCACGCAGGAAGACAATAGGGAAACGTGTCTGCCTTGGTCTCTGCTCTACATATTTCCCTGTGTGTGGGAGGCTGTGGAAGTCCTGTGTGACCTTGTACTCACAGGCTAGTTCTCTCATGGGTTTGGGTTTGAATTTAGTCTGCTTGCCTGGTCTGGTTATCTCAAGGTGAGAAGTTAGCTAAAAGTGGTCCCAAGGTGATACTGTCTGGGATTCTTGATAGAAGCAAATATAAACTCCCCCTGTGTGGCTAGACCTTCAACCTGGGCCGAAATGGAGAGCAAAGATATTGATAGACATGTGAGGAAATCCAATAAATATTGGCAGTATAGAAATCAGTTCAAAAGAGAGTAGAAGAGAGGAGGTAAAAGAACAGGGAAAAAGCAGGAGGTATAAAATGTGGTGGTGGAAGTCTTTCCAGATATATCAGTCATCACCATAAACTCAGATCCAAAGATGGATTGTCAGTTCAGATATAAGACAAAATCTACCTGCATGCTGTTGGAAGACATTTACCCCAAAACAAAGATGTAGAAAGGTTGGAATTAATGGGAAAAGAGATTTTGGGCAAATGCCAACTAAAGAAACCCAGCAGGTGTTAATATCAAACAAATACTGAAATGATACTGAAGGAAAATAATGTTTACTCTAGGAGAGCTGCAAACTATAGTTCATGGGCCAGATCTGGCTTGCTATTTTTGTGTATTAAATTTCATTGGAACATAGCCACACCCATTCATTTCCGTATGTTTGGTGGGGGAGGTGCTCCTTCTGTGCTATGACGCCAGAGTTGGGTAGTTGCGACAGAATGTATGGTCCGTGGACACAGCTCAGATTCTTTGCAGACAGTGTATGTTGTCTCCTGAACAAGAGCTGACTCTCACAAAAACAATCCAGAGAATGTCTATATATAAAAAAGACAACAAATAAGCTGCAGTTGCAAGCCAATTTTTAAAGATTTGAAAGCACATGAAAGATACTATAGATCACATACAGGGATACACACGTATGTGCTCAAAGTCTAAAATGTAGGAAAATGATGAACACCAGAGTCAGGGTGGTGGTTACCTCTTTGGTGGAAGGAGAATGCAGGTGAAGATTAAGAAGTTTATTTCCTAAATTGGATGGTGGGAATTATAGGTGTTTTTGTATTTATCTTTATACCTTTCTGTATGTCTTAAACATCGCAAGATGTATTCTTTTGTCTAGGTATATGATATTGATGATCCTGTGACCACAGGAAAAAGCAGCAAAAAAGATTTCAGGGAGAAACGTGCCACATAATAATTTTCACATTTTCAGGTAGGAAAGAAATTCCTAAAATAGGGAGAGAACCAAAGGACCCCTTAGAAGTCATAGAATCCAGTCCTTTGCTGGGAAAATGGAATCCCTTTTTCCATGGCTCTTATTAGTGGCCATCTGGCATCTGCTTGAATTTGCCATATGAGCACAGGCTGCCAATTTTATTTTGGATGGCTTGAGTCACAGAGAGTAATTCTAATTCCTCTCCCATATGCTCGCTGTTTAAATGGCGATCATGCATCATCACTGCCCCTCCCCTTTGACTTCATTACTTTGGAAGCTCGCCTTCGTCTTCAGTCCGGTTTGTTGATAGCTCTTGGAAAGTGAACTGTTCCGTACTGAGGACAGGAAACTGCTTGTAGTCCGACTGGCTCAAAGCGAGGGGCGCCGCCAGCCCTGCCCTGCTTGGCCTGGTACTTCTGTGGGAACACCTAGAATCCAAGGCTGGGTTCATTTACGTGTGAAGTTCCCTTTCCATCAGGTCCCGACTTTGTCATTTCCTATATTGACACGATGCATTTTAGATGAGGACAAAAGAGGGGAAAAAAGCCTCTCCTCAAATTTTGTTTTTGAAGATTTTATTTATTTTTTGACAGAGAGAGGATGTGTGAGAGAGAGAACACAAGGGGGCTGGGCAGAGGGAGAGGGAGAAGCAGACTCCCTGCTGAACAGAGAGCCTGATGTAGGACTCCATCCCAGGGCCCTGAGATCAGGACCTGGGCTGAAGGCAGATGCTTAATGGACCGAGCCAGCCGTGACTTTCCTCCCGAACTTCTTTGTGCGCCTGTCATACATTATTAACAAGTGCTTAGGAGAAAAAAGGTCGTATTTTCTTTTTCTTTTATTTTTTAAGTTAGATACTGCATGTTTTAGTTAAGTGAGAAAGAGAGGCTAGCTGACTAATCAGCTGAGTAGGAGATTTTTGTACTTCTGTGGGTTAGTCCTTACCTTTGGGAAATCCATCTTTTTCAGTTTACTAGGGTTTTGAGGAACTGCTTTATATATATATATACACACACATATATATATGTATAAAGATTTTATTTTTTTATTTGACAGAGAGAGAGCACAAAGAGGCAGAGAGGCAGGCAGAGAGAGAGGGAGAAGCAGACTCCCTGCTGAGCACAGAGCCCGATGCGGGGCTCAGTAGTAGGACCCTAAGATCATGATCTAAGCCAAAAGCAGAGGCTTAACCCACTGAGCCACCCAGGTGCCCCGAAACTGTTTTATATTAAGTGTATTTGTAAGATACATAAGCCTGATTAAAATTTTAATTTCATTAGAGACCTTAACTCTCTAATGTAACTCTGGTGGTTACAGGGATGTCCCTTTTGGGTAGGAACACCTACTTGAGAAACATGATTACTGTCAGTATCAGAGTGTTGTCTGAGTGTCCGTTTTCTTTAACGGTAGTTTTTGAGTATCGTCTGTGTGCTGGTTACTGTAACTGTAGCAATGGGCAAGGCAGGCGTAGCCTGAGTAGCAATTTTCCAGCGTTTTGCTCACGGGACTCCTTAATACCCTTAAAATTCTTGAAGATCCCAGTGTTTTCCGGTTTACATAGATTATACCGATATTGACTGTATTAGAAATTTAAAAATGAGAGACTTAAAACAGGTATTCCCCACTTCATTTAAAATAATAATAAATCTGTTAGCTGCTAATGTAAATGAGACACTTTTTGAAAGGTAACTATTTTCTGAAATCAAAGAACTTGAGAAGAATTCTTGGTTTCATGTTTTTGTAAATTTCTGCAATGTCTCAATTAACAGATGTCTGGAGTCTCAGATCTGATTCTGTGTTCAGACCGCCGAGTTGTGAGACCTCATGCAGCCTCTCACTGTCAGTTGGTGAGGGAATAAGAGTGAAAGAGGCAAATAATCTCTTTATTAAATTCTTAACTAATTCTTTGATACATTGCAGCAAATGTAGTGACTTAAAACTACACGGATCAGTTACAGTTTTGGAGGTCACAAGTCTGAAATGGTTCCTCTCACCAGGGTAACATCAGGGTGTTGGCAGGACTTTGTTCCTTTCTGGAAGCTCTAGTGGAGAATGTTTTCTTGCCTTTTGCGGTTTCTAAAAGCTTCCTGCATTCTTCGGTTCATGGCCCCTTTCATTTTCAAAGCCAGCAATTTAAAAATGAAGTTGGAGCCTTTTTCGCATCACATCACTCTGATGCTGAATCTTCTGCCTTCCTTTTCTACACTTAACCTTTATGCCTAGGGCCCCCCAGGTAAACTAGCTTAATCTCTGTCTTGAAGTCTGCTGTTTAACAGCTGCAACCTTAATTCCCCTCTGCCATGTAAAGGTAACATACTCACACATTTTAGAAATTAGGATGTGGATGTCCTAACCCACAGTATTCTGCCTGTCATCTTTAAGCAGTATTATAAAAAGAGTTTGACCCTCAGAGATCCCATGAAAGAGTCTGAGTATGTGGTTTCTGGGATTATGCCAGTCTAGGGAAAATATTAGTTGGATGGATGAGGAAAGGAGAGGGGACAGATATTTATGGGTCACCTGCTGTGTGCTAGGTACTCTGCCAGGCATTTGACCCACATTTTATTGTTCGATAACTGTGCCATCTGGGCTTACTTAACTTTCCAGCCTTTTTCTCCCCTGCAAACAGGGGGTAGCAGTGTTTTCCTTAGGATGTGCTCATGACCAGTCGTCAAGACAACAAGAAGTACCCACTGGACAGTATGTGGAAGGCATTGATAATTACTCCTTTTCTATGTCCTTAATACTTTAAAGAAAATTCTTGATAGCTTGCCTAGTGTTTGACCTTTTGATATGGCCAAATTTTCTAAGAAGTTTCTTCCATGAAACACATGGACTTTTCTTTTGAGCAGTTAAGTTTTGTTTTTGTTTTGTTGAAGTAGGCTCCACCCTCGGTGAGGGACTTGAACTCATGACCCTGAGCTAGAGAGTCATGTGCTCTCCCACTGAGCCAGCCAGGCGCTTCTAAGTTTGTTTCTTATTAAATGACTTCAGATTAGGTGTGATTGTATTTCAAATGTAATCAGATGTGGTTTTGTTTTTTGAACTTTAGGAAGCAGGATTGATTTCTACAGAGCAGTCAAAATTACAGATATTATTTACAGAATAATATGTGGTTTTAGCTTTTGGTAGGAGTAGTGTAAATGTCATGCATTGTTAATTATTCAGATGAGTAATAGTATTTGTCATGGATTGCTGTTCCTGGAGATGATGCCAAGTGTCTGAAGTAAAGGAAGAATGAAAGCTGCTTTTTAGATTTGTAGATAAAAATGACTTTTGGGATGCCACCTCCTCTGGAGAGGGCAGCTGTGCCAAGTTTCTTCTCCACTTGGCATCTTGCCATTTCTTGGCCTGTGATGTCGTTCACCACAGAGCTAGTGCTTTATTATTTACTCACTTACAGTCCCTGCACTGTTCTCTGTGTGGTGCCTGGCACATAGTAGGTGTACAGGAAGTGCTTACTGAAAAAAATTCCTGAGGATCAGGTAAGTGGGAAAACCAGTTTACCAAAATCCTATGTGCTGTGTGATCTCATTTACAGAAAAGTCTAGAAAAGGCAAACAAGTCTGGTCAAAAGCAGAACAGCAGTTGCCTGGGGGTGGTCTGTGGTCAAGGGGGGAGGGTGGGTGGGTGGAATTCAGAGGGCATGAGGAAATATTTGGGGATATTAGATACACTTATTATCTTTATTGGGATGGTGGCTTCGTAGGTGAATACGTATGTCAGACCTCATCAAACTGTGTACTTTATGTGTGATCTCTTATATGTCATTGCACCTTAATAAAGCTATCCAGTAAAGACAAAGAAATAAGAGAAGGACTCTGGGTTAGATTGGCTTGAAGGAAGGTTCCTCCCATAGGAGTGAGAACAGTGTGACACAGGGTGAATCTGGTGTTCTATCCTGGACCTCCTGGTGCGGCTGGAGGGGGTGCTGCAGGGTCCCAGAAGAACGCAGGATTTGTGTGTTTCGAGGTGGGGAAGGGTCATTTCTTATCTAAGCGTTGGGTTGTGCTGGGCAGGTAACCCTATAATGTTCACCTTCGTAGTGAAAAGGATATCTTGATCACTTGGTACTTTGTCTCTGCATCTATTGGACTGATGCAGAAGTAAAGGGCTTTATATTCGAATGGCTATTGGAGAAACTGGAGATCCTGGAGATGGTATTTTCTGGCTAAAAATAGTTGGATTCAAATCTCTAAGGTCGAATAGTAGCGCTGCTTTGAATCATCTGTCTCAGTCACGTTGTTTGCTCTACACTTTCTTCCCTTACTGTAACTAATTAGTAGAAAGGCTGTCAAGTGGTCACAACCATATAAAATCACGTTTGTTGCCAAGAACCATAACATTCTAAATGTTAACATGAAATTTGCATTATGGTCACATTGCTCCTAACACCGTTGATTGTGTTAGGACAGATTCGCATTTTTCAGACAGGTGTCAATAGAACTGGCTGTCTTTGCCCAAGCCTTGCTGACACAAGGACGTTGCAACTTGACACAAGTGAAGTTTGCTAAGATAAAATCTTCTAAGGTAATTGTCTTTTCCTTATCATTGTCCTTGGCAATTACAACTGAGAAGTTTAATGTTTATAATTTGGTCATAGAACTTTGAGCTCACTTGCTGTGGAGATGGTGGAGGACATGTAAGTATGGCTTCAACTTAGGCACAAAAAATTCCTCTTTTTTTTCATGTATTTTTAATCAATCTATACACCTACTTTAAAAAAAAGAATTATTCATTTTAGAAAGAAAAGAGTGCATGCGTGAATGGGGGGAGGGGCAAAGGGAGAGGGAGAGAGAATCTGAAGTAGATTGCCTGCTGAGCTTGGAGCCCATTGTGGGGCTTAGTCTTGTGAGCCTGAGATGATGATCTGAGCCAAAACCAAGAGTTGCATGCTTAACTGATTGAACCACTCAGGTGCCTCTATATATGTGTATATATATGTTTTTTAAAAATTTTATTTTATTTTTTCAGTGTTCCAAGATTCATTGTTTATGTACCACACCCAGTGCTCCATGCAATACGTGCCCTCCTTAAAACCTACCACTAACTTCACCTAACCCCTCACCCTTCTCCCCTCCAAAACCCTCAGTTTGCTTCTCAGAGTCCACAGTCTCTCATGCCTTGTCTCCCCCTCTGATTTCCCCCAACTCCCTTCTCCTCTCCATCTCCTCATGTCCTCAGCATAATCTCTTCCAGTCCCGTCCATGTTGCTACAAAAGTTGGTTATTCATCCTTTCTGATGGAGGCATAATACTCCATAGTGTATATGGACCGTATCTTCTTTATCCATTCGTCTGTTGAAGGGCATCTTGGCTCTTTCCACAGTTTGGCGACCGTGGCCATTGCTGCTATGAATATTGGGGTGCAGATGACCCTTCTTTTCACTACATCTGTATCTTTGGGTAAATACCCAGTAGTGCAATTGCAGGGTCATAGGGAAGCTCTGTTTTTAATTTCTTAAGGAATCTCCATCCTGTTTTCCAAAGTGGCCGCACCAACTTGCATTCCCACCAACAGTGTAAGAGGGTTCCTCTTTCTCCACATCCTCTCCAACACTTGTTGTTTACTATCTCATTAATTTTGGCTATTCTAACTGGTAAAGGTGGTATCTCAATTTGGTTTTGATTTGAATCTCCCTGATGGCTAATGATGATGAACATTTTTTAAATGTGTCTGTTAGCCATTTGTATGTCTTCTTTGGAGAAGTGTCTGTTCATGTCTTCTGCCCATTTTTTGACATGATTATCTGTTTTATTTATTTATTTATTTATTTTAAATCGTGCTGTATGACCTTTAATTAGGTATAAAGACTTCCAATCACTTCACCTAGGGACCATTCTACCCGCTGCTCTGTGCCTGCCAGTCTCTTGTCTCTCTCTTCAGCAATGGTGAGGCGGATACCCTTTCCACGGGGAAGAGAAATCCATGGTTTGTTGCCTTTGCCAGTAACAAAAATGTTGGAGAGTTGGGTTGCAAAGCTGTTGCCATTGGCATCTTTCACGTGAACCACATCAAATGAACCAGGGTGTCTCTCTGTGTTGGTGATCACACCTATTCTTCCCAGGTTAGCACCCCCAGTCACCATACACAGATTACCAGTGTCAAACTTGACGAGATCAGTAATCTTACCGGTTTCCAAATCAATCTGAATGGTGTCATTGACCTTGATGAGGGGATCAGGATAGCGGATGGTGCGAGCATCGTGAGTCACCAGATGGGGGATTCCTTTTGTCCCCACAAAGATCTTTCTCATTTTGCACAACTTGTACTTGGCCTCCTCGAGTGTAATCCAATGAACGGCAAAGCGACCCTTGGTATCATAGATCAGACGGAAATTCTCTCCGGTCTTGTCAATGCTGATGACATCCTAAAACCAGCAGGGTATGTTATATCAGTTTGGACCTTGCCATCAATCTTAATAAAATGCTGCATACAGATCTTCTTTACTTCATCTCCTGTTAGGGCATACTTAAGTCTGTTCCTTAAGAAAATGATGAGAGGGAGACACTCTCTCAGCTTATGGGGACCAGTAGATGGGCAAGGAGCAAACACACCAGTCAGTTTATCCAGCATCCAATGCTTTGGAGCTGCTACACGCTTCAGATGTTTCTTGGGACCACGAGCCATGGCTGCGCTAGGAACGAAAAGAGCGATTATCTGGTTTTTTGAGTGTTGAGTTTAAGGAGTTCTTTATAGATCTTGGATATCAGCCTTTTGTAGTGTCATTGCGAATATCTTCTCCCATTCCGTGGGTTGCCTCTTTGTTTTCTTGACTGTTTCTTTTGCTTTGCAGAAGCTAGCTTTTGATCTTGATGAAGTCTCAAAAGTTCATTTTCTCTTTTGTTTCCCTTGCCTTTGGAGACATGTCTTGAAAGAATTGCTGTGGCCAATGTAAAAGAGGTTTCTGCCTATGTTCTCCTCTAGGATTTTGATAGATTCCTGCCTCATGTTGAGGTCTTTATCTCTTTCGAGTTTATCTTTGTGTATGGTGTATGAGAATGGTCAAGTTTCATTCTTCTATACATAGCTGTCCGATCTTCCCAGCACTATTTATTGAAGAGACTGTCTTTTTTCCACTGGATATTTTTTCCTGCTTTATCAAAGATTATTTGACCATAGAGTTGTGGGTCCATATCTGGGCTCTCTACTCTGCTCCACTGGTCTGTGTGTCTGTTTTTGTGCCACTTATGTGTGTATATATATATATATATATATATATATATATATATATATATATATATATATTTTTAAAGATTTTTATTTTATTTTACAGAGGGAGAGAGATCACAAGTTGGCAGAACAGCAGGCAGGTGGGGGGGGCAGGCTCCTTGCTGAGCAGAGATTCCCGATGCGGAGCTCGATCCCAGGACCCCAAGATTATGACCTGGGCTGAAGGCAGAGGCTTAACCCACTGGAGCCACCCAGGCACCCCTATGTAGATTTTTTCTAAAAGGTATTTTGAAATCTTGTTTCTAACATGTGAACTTTTAAAAAGAGGATTTGAAGCTGTGTTAAAGAGATATGAAATAATTCATGAAATATTTCTAATATTTATGAATATACTCATTAAATGGATGAATAGTGAAATACAAACCGAAGTTGAGATTGGGTCAAATTAGAGAAAAACAAGCATTTTAAATCTGCTCTAACTTTTCTTGATTTAGGAGCCTAGAAATATGTTACCAAGAAATCTGACCTTGAGTTGTTTATTTCATCTTCATTTTCCTTCTTTGTAAATAGTAACTACATTAAGTGAGGTCCATGCACCTTCATCTGGGGTCCTGTGTGTAGCAAGTGCACGTCATTCTCAGCCAGTGGGACTCCTGGTTGTGGCGCACTGTGCCCTGGGAGGATTCTCAGAAAGCTTCGTGGTGGTATATGAAGGGAGAAATGGTAGGCTTTCCTTCTGTTTTTTGTAACATCTAGGGAAAAACTTGTTTCTTTCTTTTTCTTTCCTCCCCTTCTTTTTCTTCTTCAGGGACATCAGATATGAATGTTCTCTTTTTTCCTGGGAGAATAATTTGAAGTCTAGGGTATATACCAAAAGAAAAATCCTAATTAATTAAAGAAAAATATCATCTTTGTATCTCTGGGATTGTGGTTTGTATTACCCAGAAATTGAACATCAAGAATTTTCAGGTGCATTTCAGCTTTCTTTTTGATCATTTACTTTTGTTAGCCGTTTACTTTTCTCTCTTATGAGATATATCCTTTATCTTTATATTTATTGGGTTTTGGATTCTTTTTTAATATTTAGGATATTAGTCCTTTGCTTTTTACCTTTAAACTTCTAATATAACCTTTCCCCTTGGATTATTGTTTTTGATATTTTTGATACACAGATGTTTAAAATTTTTATATTATAGGGGCATCTGGGTGGCTTAGTCAGTTGAGCTTCTAGCTCTTGGTTTTGGGTTAGTTCATGATCTCAGGGTTGTGAGATCGAGCCCCACGTCAGGCTCTGTGCTGGGCATGGAGCCTGCATAAGATTCTGTCCCATTCCTTGTGCCCCTCCCCACCCCCATCTCTCTAAAAATTTTTTTATATTGTAAATCTGTTGATATTTTCCATTTGTGATTTATTTTTGTTGCTTTCACATTTGGAATGATAAGATGAATAGTGATCTATATAATTTTGCCAACTTTTTAAGATTTAAAAAATTTTTTTAATTCTTTGATTCACATGCTGTTTGTTTTGCAGCTTAGTATAAAGGGAAGTCTTCCCTGATCTTCTTTTAATACAGCTAACCAGTGTTTGTGAAGCTAGACAAAGAGAGACTGAATATTCCATGTGAATTTAATTCAGGATGGTACTCAACTACAGCATATTCTGGAGAACAGAGAGTAGTAAGTAGATTACCCACCTTGCTGAAAATAGGGCATATGAAGAGGAATTTAAGATTGGAAAGATGGTTTAAAGTCTAAATGGAGACTGCCTTTAATGCCAGGTTAAAAAATTAAAATTTGTAGGCAGTAAGAATTTTGAGTGGCTGAATAGGCTTGAAATGAACTTTTAGTTACTAGGACCTTTTTAGCCACAAGTAATAAAACAACTCAAACTGATTTAACTTAAGCAAAGAAGATTTTTTAGGAAGAAATTTTATGGGCTTGTGTAATTGAAAAATCAAGAGATAGTTTTAGCTTCAAATATCAGTTAATCCATGGATGTCAGTGGGTGGCTTCCCTGTCTCTTGACCTTGCTCTCCTCCATACTGGCCTTTTTAAAGATTCTTAGAGGTGGCCCCTCACGTCTCTAGTTGTAAATCTTTTAGATACAAGTTAATTTATTTATTTTTATTATTTTATTTTTTATTTTATTATTATTTTTAGTATTTTATTTTATTCATTTGACAGAGATCACAAGCAGGCAGAGAGGCAGGCAGAGAGAGAGGGGGAAGCAGGCTCCCCGCTGAGCAAAGAGCCCGACGTGAGGCTTGATCCCAGGACCCTGGGACCATGACCTGAGCCAAAGACAGAGGCTTAACCCACTGAGCCACCCAGGCGCCCCTAGATACAAGTTTAGAATCAAAGAATGCCTCTTCCGTGAAATTCCCTTACAAATCCAGACATTTTCCTGACTGGGCTCATTGGTTCCTTTTGGCCGAAGGGAAATCATGATGATGATTGGCCAGAGGGGGTCCTAAGTCTTCCTCGAATGAATTAATGTTGGCCCAGGAATTCAGGTGCTCTTGCTGGAGCTGGACCCAGGCCTGGGTCATGTGCTCTCCTCCTGGGGGCAGGAATAGAACCTTACTGAGGCCGTACAGTCTGGATGTTGGGGAGCAATGGTTTCCCAAAGCCGGGCAGCATACTGGAGGAATAGTAGGTGTGTTAGTCAGCTTAGGTTACGTTACGCTGCAGTGATCAGCAGCACCAAAGTCTCTGTGACTCACTAGAGGCAGCTATAACCGGATTCTTTCTCATTCACTCCAAGTTTGCTGGGGCCTCTGGTGGCTCTGAGAGTTGCTGTCCATGTTCTAGTCCAGCGTGGCTGTCTTGGGACCAGGCTGTCGTCATAGCTTGGCCAGAGTCACAGAGCTGTCTCCCTATTTCTCTGTACTAACTGCGTAGTCTTGCTGTCATCATTCATTAGGTACAACAAGAATTCACTTTCTAAAGTGGTACGCACTCTTGTTTCTGTTGGGGGACAAGCACCTCACTGATTAGTCAAGGGCCCTTCTTCCGTTTATACTTTCGAGTCTACAGTTTAGACAGACTGTTTGTGTCTTTGTGAGTGTTTGGCATTCTTTCCTTTGCCTTGTAATTATTCGTGTTTGTTCTCAGCACCTTTTTGAAGTGGTTTTATGGAACATTGAAATCCCTTTTAAGCATCCCTTAGTCCTCATGTTTATTTTGAGTGATGACATTAAAATCCCAGCTTTTTGGTGGTGACGTTCATGTGATTAATACGCCTTGGGCTCTCACCCCTGCAGGAAATTCCCGGGCAGCACTGGAGATGTGCTTTTAGCGATTTTCCCTCAGAGCAGTGTTCCTTGAGGACTTTACTTACTCTTCTCAGGGTGTGGGAAGGGAGGGAAACTATTGCCAACACTATTCAGCATAAACTTCTAATTTCAGCAGACTGTTAGAACTTCCCATGAGAAGATCATCTGTGAAAGCAGAGCTGTTGGTCACTCTGGAAGCAGTCCTGCTTCCCTTACTTCATCTGGACGGGGATGCCGTGTGGTCATGTTCAGAAAATAGCATCCTGCCCTGGGGCCCATTGATTATGTAAGGCGAGGACACCTGTGGTGGCTGATGCCACATGGCTTGGAGCTATGAGAGTCTCCCTTCCCCAGAACTAGTCAGGTGAACTGTCTGCCTTCAAGTTTTTAAAAATGCTACTGTTTTGTTTACTGTCCTCCTATATGTCTTCTTTGCCAAAGGAAAAGAAAGCCAAAGTAATCATCTCATTGATGTTGACAAAAGAAACTAATGAAATGGAATTGTTGGTGCATCTTTTTTTTTTAAATTTTTAAATTTTTTTATAAACATACAATGTATCATTAGCCCCATGGATACAGGTCTGTGAATCGCCAGGTTTATACACTTCACAGCACTCACCATAGCACACACCCTCCCCAATGTCCATAACCCACCACCCTCTCCCTACCCCCTTCCCCTGGCCCCCTTCAGTTTGTTTTGTGACATTAAGAGTCTCTTATGGTTTGTTTCCCTCCCAATCCCATCTTGTTTCATTTATTCTTTTCTCACCCCCAAACTCCCCACGTTGCATCTCCACTTCCTCATATCAGGGAGATCATATGATAGTTGTCTTTCTCCGATTGACTTATTTCACTAAGCATCATACCCTCTAGTTCCATCCACGTCGTCGCAAATGGCAAGATTTCATTTCTTTTGATGGCTGCATAGTATTCCATCGTATATAGAGACCACATCTTTATCCATTCATCTATTGATGGACCTCTAGGTTCTTTCCATAGTTTGGCTATTGTGGACATTGCTGCTATAAACATTCGGGTGCACTTGCCCCTTCGGATCACTAGGTTTGTATCTTTAGGGTAAATACCCAGTAGTACAATTGCTGGGTCGTAAGGTAGCTCTATTTTCAACTTTTTGAGGAACTTCCATGCTGTTTTCCAGAGTGGTTGCACCAGCTTACATTCCCATCAACAGTGTAGGAGGGTCGTTGGTACATTTTAACTGTTCAGATTTTTAGCAGGTTCTGCCCTATCTAGGTTGTTTGGGGGAAGGGAAAGAAATATGTGCATGCATTTATCAAGTCATTCATTTATTCCTACATTTGCCTTCCTTGACCTGGGTGTTCTGTGGGGGGATGTAAAGACTTAGTTTTAAGTTAGTTTAATACCACAACTTACCTTGTTGCCATGAATAGGCTTCAGGGGAGTCAGCCTCCCTGAAATTGTCTGGAAATCTGGAAGGGCATTTTTCTGGGGAGAGGATTCTAGAGCTTGGGTTAGGTTCTCAAAGAGATCTAAGGCTTCAAGCTGCAAGGATCCTTCTCATATGCGCAGAATGCCTTGTTGTGGACCTCTTTGTGGCTGATGTAGCTCCTGATGGGGGCTGTCACCCTGTGAAAGCAGGACCTGTTGGGTATTTCATGTGACTGCTTAGACTGGAAGCAGGTAACGCAGGCCATTCCTTACCGGGAAGAAGTGAGCGGAAGGGAAGGGGGAGCAGTGCAGGCTCCCTGGCAAGCATGGAAAGGACGAAGGGTTGACTTCGTTTTACTGAGGGTAAAACGCACCCTTCCCAAATGCTTGTGGGGTCCCATAATCTTGGAGAAAAGCGTTAGGGGCACAACTTCTGGAGCCAGACTTGCCATATTTAAGTCTTGGCTCTGCAATTTAGTAGTTGTGTGTATTTCAGCAAATTATGTAATTTCTGTGTGTCTCAGATGTCCTCATGTATCAAACTGGGATAATACAGTATTTGCATCATCAGACTGCTGTACAGATTAAGTGAGAGAATACAGAGTTCTAGGAGAGCATGTAGCACTTTGTAGGTGCTTAATAAATGTTAGCTTCAATATTGGAGATCGGAAGTTGTTCCTTAGTCATGGACAGTTGGACTTGTGTGTGCATGTGTTGGGTATTTTGTACCTGTCTCCCCAAAAGTCACCTGCTTTCAGCATTTGCACTTATGAACTGTTCCAAGTAAATTTTTGGTGCAGAAATGTCAAAGGATGAAAGAATATAGTCAGATATCCTTTTAGTAAAATAGAGTGGTCAGTGTTGTTGTCACAAAATGTTGCCTGATGAGGTTCTTGCCTTGAGGACTAACTGAATGCAAGTGTGGTATTTCCTTTCCATCTTTGGAAGTGTACTGCACAGGCTTTACTCCTGATTGCATCGAGGACGTGGTGGCTGAAGACCCCTGGTCCAAGACATCGCCTCTCTGATCAGTTCATCCGGCCTCTCAGGCTCCAGGGAGCGGCTGGCTGTCCTTCGCGCTCCTCCTCTGGTTCCTCTAATTCCTGGGAAATGTCTCCCTCCGTAGTTTTATTCTTTTTGTCATTGTGGGTGGAAGATGAGAAATTGCAAATTCTTTACTATATTCCATGAAATTAAAAACAAAACAAAACTGCAAAGATGGGGTCTTCAGACTTTTTCTTTTATACCCTCCTGGAAATGGTGTGGTACTTTGGGCCGTGCACTGAGGAAGTGGAAGGATGAGTCAGTGGTGATCGATTGCACTCCTGCACTTGTCGGTGAGGATAGGAGAGTGCAGTCACGATGGAATGTCACACGTGGAGAGCACGCGGAGCCATGTGTGCACTGTGAGGCCAGCTGTGTAAAATGCACATGTAAACAGTATTGCAGCCAGTACGTTAATGGTTCCCCCCTACCCCACCGGGTGAGGCGATGTTGTGTGATACCTAAATGTAATCATCTAGATGTTTCTCAATTTCTGAAATCTGTAACTAGCATGTATGGTTTTTTATTTTTATTTTTTTTTTAAAGATTTTATTTATTTATTTGACAGAGAGAGATCACAAGTAGGCAGAGAGTCAGGCAGAGAGAGAGGAAGGGAAGCAGGCCCCCTGCTGAGCAGAGAGCCCGATGTGGGACTCTATCCCAGGACCCTGAGATCATGACCTGAGCCGAAGGCAGAGGCTTAACCCACTGAGCCACCCAGGTGCCCGCATATATGATTTTTTAAAGCAAAGAAATCGTTTTGTCATTGGGGAGGGTATGTGCTTTGGTGAGTGCTGTGAAGTGTGTAAACCTGGCGATTCACAGACCTGTACCCCTGGGGATAAAAATATATGTTTATAAAAAATAAAAAATTAAAAAAAAAAAGAAAAGAAATTGTTTTGTGATATTGAAGCAGAGATTCCTTTTTAGTCAGTGTCACAGAGATACTGTTTACATGCTGTAACAGTCACCCACTTAAGGTCTCCCATTCCCGAGCTTTTGGTATATTCACAACGCCCTTCAGCCAGCACTCATCATCAGTTTAAGAACGTTGTCGTCACCCCAGGGGGAGGTGCTGTATGCATTTACCGTCTCTCCATTTCTCCCCACACCGCCCGGCCCTGGCATCCACTGATCTGCCTTCTCGGGATTTATCTGTTCTGGACATTTTAGACAAACAGCCTCAGGCCACAGGCGGGCCCTTGTGGCTGACTTCTCTCCGCATAAGGTGGTCAAGGTAAAGCTAATCTGCTTGCACCTTGGGGACTCCTAGGAATCCTGCTAATCCTTACTTTTATCACAGGGTAAAAATACATTGTTTTCTTTACTTCCAGACTTGGTTCCTTCAATTATGAGCAACTTGTTGAATCCAGATGCCATTTTCTCGAACAATGAAATGAGCCTGTCGGATATTGAAATCTATGGCTTCGATTATGATTATACCTTGGTGTTTTATTCCAAGCACTTGCACACGCTGATATTTAATGCTGCTCGGGACCTTCTCATCAATGAACACCGGGTAAGAGCTCAGGGATACTGCGGGCTTCCTCCTTCTTCCCTTAGACGTTGAAGAACAGCATTGAGCGGACCTGGCCTTGTGCCGGGATACAGACATCACTTAGTAAAGTGTTGTTAAATGAATGGGTAGATTTTGTTCCATTCCAGGTGACTCTATCTGGAAGATTTTATTTAACTACTTTTTTTTGAGGTTTGGTTGACCCACAAAAAGCTCTCTGTACTTAGTGCATATAACTTGATGAGTTTGGGGATGTGCATATGCATGAAACCATCACCTTCAAGGTCATAAACTTACCTCCCAGCGTTTCCTCCTGACCTCTTCATTATTATTGCTATTTGTGTGTGGGGGGGGGTGGCGGGGGGGCGGGTGAAGAACAGTTAACATAAGATTTACCTTCTCAGCAGATTTTGGTAATACAATATTGTTTGCTGTGGGTGCTGTGCTGTGTAATAGATCTCCAGAACTTGTTTATTTCACAGAACTGGAAATTTGTACTTGAAGATAGTTTTTTTAAAAAAAGATTTTAGTTATTTATTTGAGAGAGAGAGCGAGAGCGAACATGAACGGGGGAGTGGCGGGGGTAGGGGGCGGGGAGGGCAAGCAGATTCCCTGGGGGGCTCGATCCCAGGACTCCGGGATCATGACCTGATCCAAAGGCAGATGCTTAACCAACTGAGCCACCCAGGTGCCCCTGGAAGATAGTTTTTTTATTTTTTATTTTTTTAAATCTTTAGCTGTCTCTTTGACAAAAGACTCTCAAGTTAGGTGTTCGTGGAGATAGGCTACAGACTTCGTGTTCTCATTTCTCCCTGAGCAGTGACGCAGTTTCTTCCAGAGCTGATGAACTTGGCAGCCCGTTGAGTTCTGGTTAGAAGAAATCCCTCAAAGTCATTCCTGACTTGACTTGTTCTTAAGTATAGGACATTCGAATGTCTTCTGCTGCTGCATAGTATTGTTAAGGGCTTATAGTAAGGAAGGAAAAAGGAAACATGCAGAACCCGACATGCTTTCCTGTAGTGAAGTTTGAGTTCACATTTCAGGAGCCAGGATGAGACATCCTCAGGGGCCACCTGGATTAGTGCCCTTTTAGAACCCCACAGGACCCCGAGAAGTACAGCTCAGTAGTCTGTCTCAGACAGAGTGCGTTTACTGCAGGGGCACGCTCCTGATTGGAGGGGAACCGTGCTGTCCTCCTGCAACTTTCGCCACCCATCTCTTCTCTTTTCATTTCTCCCTTCGTGCATTACTTCAGCCTTTCCTAAGCCCCCTGCTGGGTGCCAGGTCCTGTCACAGAAGCAGGGAGCGTGAGGATGAGCACACAGGTCCCAACAGAGTCGTCCCCACAGGAACCCCAGTGGAGTCAGCCGTGGAAGCAGAGGAATTATGTGGCCACCTGCTGGAGGCCTCTCCCCGTATCTGCAGGAAGAGCTAGGGCTGTGGAGAGGCTATTTGGAGCAGCTTTCCCTGCCCGAGGGAACTGGGAAGCAATGACAAAGGCAGTAGTTCAGCAGAGTCTGGAAGGAGTTTGTCTGCAAAGTTGTGTTGGGGCGGGCAGACTGGTGGGTCTGAGAGAACTAACGTTGTATCCACTAGAGTAATGTTTTACACTACTGGGCTGTGTGTCATGTAGTCCAGCCTTTATGCCGTCCAAGATGTTTCTTCTCCCAGGCTGATCATTTGTAGTTTTTCAACCATTCTCATTTGGCCTCCTTTCTGGTCTTTTATCATCTTATTTACCCTTTTTGTGTGTGTGCTCTGGTTTATCCCTCTCATATGTGAGGCCCTGAACTGAAGATGCTACTGCAGGTGAGGCCTGACTGGTGTGGAATAGAGGGTGATCATCACCTCCCTGGTTTGGCATACCATACCTTTATTAATACTTCCAAAGTTTCCATTAGTTTTGGATCCTCACCATTGGATGCAGTGTATCAAATGATCCCCTCAGCTTTGGGTTATCAATGGATTTAATAAGCAGCTCAGTTTCTCCTCATGCAAAATGCAGAAATGGCATTTGCCGAAAATAACCTTCCCTTCTGTCTCTAAGCCAGCAGCCAGCTTTCTTTAGTTATGGCCACTTTCCCACATGCAGACCCATGTAGTCACTGGGCATCCAGCTGCACCTCTCTGTTTGTTCGAGAGACTCTTCTCTCCTGTCGAACAGGCAGACACCTCCCTTCACTGCGGGAGTGACAGCAGAATAAGGACGAGGCGGTCCCACTCTTGTGCCCTGTCTGCCAGCCCGAAGCATTTCTCCACTACCACCCCGCCAGGAGATGGAACCGAAGAGGTGTTGCACTGGTGCTGGCAGTCTAGTCCTCCGTCATCTGTGGCATTTGCTGTGACTTTGATATCACTTATAAAATGAAGGTCATTTTATTAACAGCGCCGTCTGTGGATTTCCTGCCAGGTGCTGAGCACACAGGTTCTAGAGCTTGACTGCTGGTGTTCAAATCCTGACTTTTCATCACTGACTGCTCAGGGTATCTTGAGAAACTGACCTCATTTCTCTGAGCCTCTGTTTCCTCTGCCATGAAATGGGCACAATGACTGTACTTTGCTTACAGTGTCATTGTCATAATTAAATGAGTTAATATACATAAAGTGCCTGGCAGGGAGGAAACACTCACTAAATGTTAGCTGTGACTAACATTGTTTCTCCGTGATAACCCTACAAATAGTCTCTGTTTTACAGGTGAGGACACTGAGGCTAATAGAAATGAGCTGGTAGTTCAAAGCCCACGAGATCAGTAGGAGGTAGAACCAGGATTTGAACTTAAATCTGTTTCCAAGGCATAAATGCTCTCTCCTTTATTCCTTGTTGTCCCTTGTGGGATTAATAACACCTTTCATTTATACCCTTTTGTTCATATGAAAATAGAATATTCATGAAGGTAAGAAATTTATGAAGATAAAAAATGTATGAAATTTGGGGGAAAAGAGAGATGACATAGGTGGGGAAAGAAGGTGCAATCATTATGATTAGAAAAGCTTCTGGATTTAAGATCACTGAAATTTCAGTCCCATTATGTCTGTTTGTTGCTTTGATAAAAGAGATCAGTCATAACACTAATTATATCAGGCATATTAATAGAGTCAATTATGCTTATGCAGATTTTTCTCTTGGTCTGATGAAACAAAATAATTCTTCCAAGAGGCATTTAATTTGGTGCCATTTTTCCTGCCAAAGTCTAAATGTACTTGTGGAGATGGGAAGACATCTGCTTTTGAGATGCAGTAATAGAACAGTAACTTTGCAATTTTGCAGCTTCCCAAAAAGCAAACGTAAAAGTTCGAGCCCCTTCTTAATTAGATTGTTTTTCTTCTTTTCTTTTCCTTTCCTTTTCTTTCTTTCTTTTTTTAAAAAGATTTTATTTATTTATTTGATAGAGATCATAAGTAGGCAGAGAGGCAGGCAGAGAGAGAGAGGGAAGCAGGCTCCCTGCTGAGCAGAGAGCCCAATGCAGGACTCAATCCCAGGACCCTGAGATCATGACCTGAGCCGAAGGCAGAGACTTTAACCCGCTGAGCCACGCAGGCACCCCTTCCTTTCCTTTTTTCCTTCCCTCCTCCCTCCCTCTCTTTCTTTCTTTTCTTAAGAAAAACAAGTTTTTAGGAATAGAACAATATAGGGTAATGATTGTATCTACATTTCCCTTTCATGGGTCCACCAAGGGATAGAAAGGGTGTTCTGGATTTCGCCCCCTAGATCCACATGCCCTCATCATTCTCTGGCATTGACATGTTTTCTAAATCCAGAGCCAGTGTCAGCCGTGACCCCTGCCATTCTTCTGTTTGCAGCAAACCCTATGGGTTCTCACTCTCTCTTCTTTGTTAAAATAAACTGTTAATTTTCAGAGAGTTTTAGGTTTATAGACAAGTTGTGAAGTTAATGGGGAGAATTCGTGTACCTGTATCCCAAGCCTGGTTCCTCCTCTTGTTCCCAGGTTACGTTACTGTGGCCCATTTATCACAACAAAAGGACCGTATGGATCCATCTTTATTAACTAAAGTCCTTCCGGGATTCTAGATTCCCTTGGTTTTTCCCTGATGTTGTGTTCCTGTTCCAGGGTCCCATCCCGGACTCCCCAGTTAAATTTAGCTGTCACATCTCCTTAGGCTTGCTTTGAGAGTTTCTCACAATTCCCTGGGTTGTGATGACCTTGACACTTGTGAGGAGTACTAGTCAGGCATTTTATGAGGATGCCTTCTCTTAGGATATGTCTGACATTTTTCCTGTGATTAGATGGGGTTCTGGGGGCCACTGTCACCATGTTCATGTCAAGGGTACATGTTGTCTGCATGACTTATCACCAGTGACATTGGCCTCTAGCACGTGGTTGAGGTCTGTGTTTAGGATCTCTGCCGCATGAAGTTACTCTTCCCCTTTCCATGTTCTGCTCTTTGGGAGGAGGTCCCTGTGCAGCTGTGAACTTTCTTCTCACTCATTCGTTTGTCCTAACTCTGTCCCCCTCTTCCCTACTGCCACCGTTCTGGTCCATGCCACCATCACCTTCCAGCTATGTGGCTCCTGGAGCCAAAACCTGCTTGAGCCCTCCTGGTGTGGTTGGAATGACAGAGAAGGCCTTCCAGTGTGCCCAGGCCCCTGTTTCTCCCTCTCTACCCACCCTGCCCTCACTTGGCTGTGGCGACACCAGTGTTCTCGCTGCTCCTTGAGCTGCTGGACCCTCCTGCCCTAGGCCTCTGCACCTGCATTTCCTTGGCTTTGGAACATCCTTCCTGGCCCCAGGCTATCTGAGGCCTGGCTCATCTTTTTTTTTTTTTCCCCCTCCAGATCTCTGAGCCCTTGCATTGCATTTGCTCTGTAGTCCTTCTCACCAGGAGGCCTTATGCTGGGTGTTTATGGTCAGCCTCCTTGTGGAGGAGTATAAATTTCTTAGGGGCGGGGACTGTCCGTCCTGTTTGCTGCCATACTCCCAGGCCCTGACACAAAGGACACAGTTGAGTGAGAATGTTGTGCTTGGTGTGCAATCACCACTTGGAGGCAAGTTGTTCTGCCCTCGCTTCACATTTTGGGAAGATTTTAGAGAACTTTGTTTTTGTGCCCTTCTGCCCTGCGTCTAGTAAGACTTATAATTTAGGCTACTTAAAATAACAACCTTAGAACTCTGAAAATCAAGGATTTCTAAGCATCTGGACCTCAGGAACTCATGGGCAGTGTTGTGACGTAGAGGTTACTAGCTGTCTCGAGAGCTCTGTCACTCGCCAGAAAGGGGGCACTCGGGCCAGCCGCAGAGCTGTAGGAATGACCCCCACACTGGGAGCCCCTAGCTTCTCCTGGGTTCTCCGCGGTGTTCCACTGTGAGCTCTGCCTGGAGCTGTGAGGGACGTTACTCTAGCACTTCGCTCTCCCTTCGTTGCCACACACTAGCCGGCTCAGAGTGTGCTTGGCATAAGAACAAATCCAGGTACTGAGGGAAACTAGACTGGGCCTCAATAAGAAGAATTTTAATAAAAATCCCTAGGCAGTTCTTTTTTTATCTTTTCATACTCTTTGTTCTGCTTTTAGAGACACCGGTAATCTTCATGTTACATTGAGTGAGCCCTCTTTTTGAGGCTGGTGGAAGGTTTCTCCACTCTGACAAGTCCAGAAAATCTAGCCGTAGGCCACTGGAGAAAGTGTAACCTCCTGGCTGGTGGGAGGAGCTCTGGCTTCCTCGACGGGATGTCGCCCTTGACGGTTATTCCTAGAGACGGATGCCGTGCGTGTGTATGTGTGTATGTGTGCCTGTGTGTGTGTGTGTGTGTGTGTGTGTCTGTCTGTCTGTCTTTCTGTGTTGGAAAGGGGCCTACCATGAGGACTTGATCAGCTGTATGGAAAAACACAATTTAGAGGCAGGAGTGGAACATAGAAATCGCCCCAGTCCAACCATTTCATTTTCCATAGGAAGGACGGGGCTTGGAGGGGTTAAGAGACTGGCCTGAAGTCCTCTGGGGGAGTAGTAGAGGCTAGCACCATGGATCTAGAAGCCCAGGCCCCCAGTTCCGTGTCCAGCAAAGCAGCTCCATGGCATTGCGCCCTTGCTACGGGCTAGAGACAGCCCCACTGCCTGCCTGCATTATATTATTTTTATAAATTTTTAAAATTTTTTGAAGATTTCACCTTTTTTTTTTTTTTTGGAAAGATTTTATTTATTTATTTTTATTTGACAGAGAGCACAAGTAGGCAGAGAGGCAGGCAGAGAGAGAGAGGAGGAAGCAGGCTTCCTGCTGATCAGAGAGCCTGATGCAGGGCTTGATCCCAGGACCCTGGGACCATGACCTGAGCTGAAGGCAGAGGCTTTAACCCACTGAGCCACTCAGGCACCCCAAAGATTTTACTTTTAAGTAATGGCTACAACCCAACGTGCAGCTTGAACTTAACAACCCCAAGACTAGAGGTCTCAGGCTGTACCGGCCGAGCCAGCCAGGTGCTCCCCTATATGCATCCTTTGACTTAGCTTCTCTGCTTCCACCCACGGTAAGACTCTTGGCATCCTTACTTTGGGAACGAGAAAACTGTCCCTCAGCAAGTGACCTTACCGAGGTCACCCAGCTAGCACATGGTAGGACTGGGATGCGATGCCTCATCCCGCATCCCTGGAGCCTGTTCGTTGTGACGACAGTGTCCATGGGGCCCTTCCAGCTGCCTCTGTCCGTTCTCCACATTGTCTGCCATGTCGCTGGTTCCCTGGGAAAACACCGTGTGTCTGTCAGGAGTGGTTTCCCAAGACCACCCAGCTCTGGGGCCTGTGGTCGGTACGTGGTTGTCTCACTGTGCTGTCTGTGCCCTGCAGGGGGCGTCCAGACAGGTCCAGAAAGAGCCGCCAGACTTCTAGTAGTCGGTGTTCAGACTGCTCTGTCTCGAACTCACACACCGTCTCTCAGCCGCAGTGGCTGCCCTGCGCTCATCACCACAAATCCACAGAGCAAACTCACTGGGCCCTCTGAGGTGGCAGGTCCCGCCCTCTCGGGAGCGAGGAGTGTCCAGAATGGAGACTCAGGGTTTGTTCTGTCAGAGTGGATTGCAGGTTGGGGTGGACTTGGGTGTGACACGGGCCTGCAGTCAAGCACTGGCCCGAACATGGTCAGTCTTTGTGAGCCTGGGCAGGTTCCTTGACTCTACTTCTCAGATGACTCAACAGTCCAAGGCCACGAGGTGCCGCACCCCCGCCATGCTGGTGCGGTGAGGAGTACATGGGAGAGCGTTGCAGAAAGTGCAGAACGGTGTGGCCCAGGACTCCTTAAAACCACCCCTGTCGGGAGCATTTAAACTTCTCCCCCGTGTCCTACCCGTCCCTCAGCACTCCCAGGTTTGGGAGGAGACTCCAGAGGGGTGCGGACCCATGGCCTCCCTTTGGGAGGCATGACCATGGTGCCCTGTGCAGGGTTCTGGGGATGCGAGTGTGAAGTCTGTCCGTGAAAATGCAGAACTGTACACGGTGTTCATGATTCTTGGAAACGCCTCCGAGTGGAAATAGCATTTGGTGATTTCTTGGCATGCATGGCAGGTGTTAGATAAATGAGCTCAGCTGTGACATTTGAGTCAGCATTCTGTGCAGCTTGAACACTTGTGCGTGCCGTTCAGCCTGGTGGGCGCGGGAAGTGTTCCCACGCAAACGTGACCCTGGCCATGAAAAGTTAGTACTCTTGGGCAAAGAGGTTCTGCGCCTCTTGGTAGCTGTTAAGGCTTTTTTTTTTTAAGTGGGGGAGGGGCAGAGGGCGAGGGAGAGAATCTTAAGCAGGCTCTACACCCAGCACAGAGCTGGACATGGGGCTCGATCTCACAACCTCGAGATCACAACTTGAGCTGAAAGCGAAAGTTGGATGCTTAACCGACTGAGGCACCCCCAGCTGTCTAGATTTTTACTTAAGTGGTTTACGCTGTGATTGGAAGGAAGATCCTGGTGCCACAGCCTCTCTAGACTCAGGAGTACTCTTCTGTCCTACAGGTCTGTCCAGGGGCAGAGGGGAGAGGGGAGAGCAGGGGAAGAGGCCCAGATCTGATTCTGTGCCTCACCGCATCCCAGCGGTGTGGCCCGGCCACCCTGTGTCTGTCTGTGCCTCTGGTGTCCTGTCTGTAAAATGGGAATGGGAGAGCCTGTGTGCAGTAGCAGCACACAGCGTGCTCTGTACCTCGGTACTACTGGCAGGGGAACCAGTGTTCTAATTTTGAGATTGGGAGAGAGAGAAGGACTTGAATGCCTAGCCTAGTAGATAAGAACAGAGCTGGGGTTTTTGCATAGTTTGAGGAATGGTTTGATAACTGGAACTCAGAACGAGTGACACGTTCTGAGTCTGAGTGTTGGAACAGTAACAGGCTGCCACATGCTGAGAGAGGTGGCTCTTGAGGCTGAACCTAACAATGGGGAGTCCTTCCAGCCCTTGGTGGGTGAGCTGCAGCCGACTGTCCAGATGAGAAAAGCAAAGAAAGCTGTATGGAGGGGGCCCCCCTCTGAAAAGTTTTCAGCTTGGTCTTCATGAAACCTGGTGGTGGGGCCATGCAGGGGCTGATACACCGAGCTGCTCAAATGTGAGCTGAATGGATGGTTGGTGACGTGTTGGGGAAACTGTGCTTCTAGGAGAGGGGACGTTCCAGTTCCTCTTCATCGCTGCCTTAAATACAGTCGGAGGAGGTGGATGCAGATGTGTTTCTGGGGAAAATAGGGGTCCAGGGGCAGAGGGAAGGGGTGGGTGGGGGCAATTAAGATGAGAAAAGCTGGGGCCAGGGGTGAGGCCTTCCCTGTGCTTGGGTAGATGAACCGGAGTGGGGTGGAGGGAAGGCTCCGTGACCAAGAGCTCTGTACTTGGGCCAGAAGCACACGGCCAAGCTGCGGTCTGTCCTCACCCCATCTTCCCGCCAGAGTGTGTCCGCCACCTCAGCTTTTGTTCAGGGACCCATTCTGGACGCTATCTTGAACTTAGTTCGTTTTTAGCTAAAAATAATTCCTTTCTTTTTTCTTAGTATCCGGTGGAAATCAGGAAGTATGAGTATGACCCAAATTTTGCAATTCGTGGACTTCATTATGATGTGCAGCGGGTAGGTTTCATCATCGTGTTTTTCTACATTTTAATGGAGTTTGGGAATAACGTACTCTCGGCGCTTTGCTGAACACAGAAATTGATTTTAAATTCTATTCCTTGGGGCCGCAGAACTGAATTACTAAAAAACATCTTTGGATAAAGCCTTTTGCAAATGACTGTATTAGAAAAAAAATGAATGCATTTAGCTACTTGGAAGATACTCCTTATTTTTAGAAGCCGTTTTTGGTGTTCTGAGGAGCAGCCCGTTGTCCTGTTGTTTTTGCAGATCAGTCGTTTCCTTAACAGACTGCACAGTGCTTTTTTTTTTTTTTTAAAGATTTTAATTATTAGAGAGAGTGCACTCATGTGCTTGCGCATGAGCATGGGGGAGAGAGAGAAGCAGACTCTCCACTGAGCAGGAAGCCTGAGGTAGGGGGCTCCATCCCAGGACCCCTGGGATTATGAACTGAGCCAAAGGCCGACGCTTCGCTGACCCAGCCCCCTGGCGCCCCCACAGTGCTTTAATCAACAAGCAGACCTGTCCAACACGTACACTGTGCCTCTTTGCTACGTCCAGCTGGTGTTGCTAGGATTTATGAGGCCCCCTGAAATTCTCATTAAATATGCGGCTTGCCATCCGTTATTCACCTGCGTGTGTGTTTATGTTTTTGAAGGCAGTGTTGATGAAGATTGATGCTTTCCATTACATCCAGTTGGGAACCGTCTACAGGTAGGCGAAAGAGGAGGTAAATTTAATTGACTCACAATAACCAAGTGGCTTTGGGTTTTAAGACCCACTGACGGCCTGGTGATGAAGAGGGTTGTAGTGTGTGTATTTGTGATTTATTCTCTCATTCATTCAAGAACATTTACTGGGGCCCATTATGCCAGATCTGAGGGGTTTGGCTTACAAGGATGCCCCAGGGAGCTTCGAGTGTAAGTTGGAAGCCACATGAATAAACCAGTGACTGCAGTCCACAGTGACCAAGGCAATGATGATGTTTAAACCATTAGGGGGCGCTCTGGAGGGGGTTCTGGGGGAACATAGGCTCTTTAGAGGTGCCCATCTGCCAGTTGAGTGAGGGTCCCAGAGCTGAGGTTTTGGGTGGGGCGGGAGGCTGGGGTGAGGCAGTGGGTTCTTGCTCCCACCATGGCAGTTGAGTAGTTTGGATATTAAGGACCCCCCTCCCCCGCCCCATGTATTAGAATTAGTAGAAGCACTTAGCTCAGTTCAGAATCTTTGTCACTTTGAAAATGAAGGATTTTACCTTTTCTAATTCTTGAATTTGGGGGGGATTTAGGAGTGTGGTTATTGTACCTTAAAAAGAGGTGTGCCTGTCTTAGCTTCTCCTTTCACAAACTCTTCATTAAAATTAATGTTTTTCTGTCCGACTTAAACACGCACACTGTTCCCGATACTTGGATACTGCTGAGAGCGTCGTGGCAGACCACAGTAGCCCTCTGTCCCCCCTCCCCACCCAAGCCCTTACACTCTTCAGTTTTTTCTTCACATCATTCTTCCTATTTCTAAATACTGTGTTCATACTTGTCTTTCCTAATTTATTAATTCTGGATGTTGTCTCTGCTACGGGGCAGGACTGGGTGTGCGCGCACGTCCCACTTCTGCGGGCTCGTGCTTGTCCGTGAGTGTCGGCTGGTTCCTCCGTCCTCGGGCGTCGTTCGCGTCATGACTCCGCAGGTCTCGTTCCTTCTGACCCGTGTCATGTCCAGTGACCGCCCTCCTCCTTGTACCGTGCTTGCTTGTTCTCAGATTTGTTTTCTGTAGAGGTGTCCCGAGTTTTTTCTAAATGTTCCATCACCGGTATCATCCATGTATTTATTTCCAACAATTCAAATGTCTTAGATACACTGTCAGTTACTTTTTTTTTTTTTTTAAAGATTTTATTTATTTGACAGACAGAGATCACAAGTAGGCAGAGAGGCAGGCAGAGAGAGAGAGAGAGGAAGGGAAGCAGGCTCCCTACGGAGCAGAGAGCCTAATGCGGGGCTCGATCCCAGGACCCTGGGATCATGACCTGAGCCAAAGGCAGAGGCTTTAACCCACTGAGCCACCCACGCGCCCCCACTGTCAGTTACTTTTGTGTTTAATTGGCTACTCCTTCTGCTCTGACCTTCCCTGATGGCTTGTCCTGGGGCTTGGGTTTGCCTCTTTCTCCACTCCCCGATGCCCGTCTCTTCCTCTCTCTGGCTCTGCTCCCTCATTCTGCTGGAGCACATCCCCCAGAGCTGCCCGGTGCCTCTCAGAGCTGAGCCTTTCTGGGGGGCTGTGGCGGCTAATCAGTTCTTCACATTGGTGTCCCTTGCAGGCCCCTGTTCTTAGTTTGCTAAGCCAGAAGCCCCCTTTTCATCTGCTACTTGTCTTCCACAAAGGTGTTGAAAGGTCCTGTCTGCTGATTCCTTGCTCTCATATCCTTTCACTGTTTGAGGAGTTTATTCTTTTTTTCTTTTTTTTTTTTAAATTTAAGAGAGAGCTTGTGTGTGCAAGCTGGGTGGGGGCCCAGAGGGAGAGAGAGAGAGAGAATCCTATGCAGGCTCCATACCCAGCATGGAGCCCAATGAAGGTCTCAGTCTCACGACCCTGAGATCATGACCTGAGCTGAAATTAAGAGTCAGGTGCTTAACTGACTGAGCCCCCCAGCATCCCTGAGTAGTTTATCCTTTTACTATCATTTTAATGGTGTTTCAGGAAGGAAAAGAGGTGGTGTTGATGAAAATAATAATATTTGTAATAATAAATAGCAACGAGCAGATATGAAGTCTTGCTACAGCATAGACACTGTCATAAGTGTTTTATTTGTGTTCACTTATTTGATGCTTGAAATAACCTTATGAAGTAGGTGCTGGTATTAGGCCCAGAGATGTTAAGTAACTTGGCCAAGGCCACACAGAAGTAGAATTCCGACCCAGGTGGTCTGGTTCTGCCCTTAGCCTACATGCAGCATGGTTTTGTACAGATTAGGTTAATGAAATCCTTCACAGGTGTCTTGAATCTTTTCCTCATCTCTGTTCCTGCCATCAGCTCCCTGGCTCAGATACTTAATCCTTTTCTCTAGGGCCCTTGCAGTTTCCTGCAGTGCGACCTATCCTGGACATTGTTGCTGGACTGATGCATCTAAAGCATTGCCCTCAACAGACCCTCTCTCCTGCGATCCTGGATGGCTCCCACTGCCTAGAGAATGGAGCCCAAACCTCTTGGGTTTCCCACCAACCTTCTCTAAACCCATACCCTACTTTTCTTCTACACACAGCCTTTCACTTCCTGGATCAGTTAAGAGTCTTGGTTACAGGAATGGAAACCCCCGACTCAGACTGGGTTAACCAGAAATACAACAGTGGCTCACCTGTGGTGCGGCCCAAGGGACAGTGCCCATTACAGGCATGTCTGGTTCCAGGGGCCAAATTGATGTTGCCAGAACTCTTTCCATCTGTTGACTCTCTTCCTCTGGGTTTGCTCCAGGCATGCCCCTCCGCCGGAGACCCCTGGCAACACCCTTGGCCCGAGGTCAACAGGAGCAGGGGACGGTCTCTTCCCAGCAGTTACAGCCAATCTCAGCGTGTGTGAGGCAGTTGCACACAGCACATCTGTTCCTCTCCTCTGAGCTCTCCTTTCCCGGTTGCCATCTGCTCCTGCTGCCGTTCCGCCAGGGCGCACTCTTCCTTCCTTGCTGCTGCTTTAGATCTCCCCCATCCTTCCTTCAGGGCTGGCTGGTGCTGAGGCCTCACCCTCTTCTCGGCCCAACGTGGTCTGTTCCTTCTCTTCTCAGACCACACAGTCCTATGGCTCCTAATTGTCTTGTTTCTTCTGTAGGTAAGTTTTCCATCGTGTTAGGGAGTATGGACAGGGCTAGGTGGGAGAAGCCAGCTGAGGCACTGGAAGGAAAAGGAATCTTCGTGTTCAGGTCCTGGGAAGGTCACTGTGGTCACAGCGCTGAGGGGTGTGGCGGGCTGAGGCGGGCTGGGGCAGCGTGAGTGCGCACGTGGGCTCTGGAGTCCCACTTCCTCAGCCTGGGCCCTGGCCTCACTGCTCCCGTGCAAGCAGCTTCTTGACCATCCTGAACCCTTGGTTTGCTCCCCTGTAAAATTGGCCTGATGCTCTGATGGGCCCAGGGGTGGCTTGTCGTGTAGACCAGGGTATGCCTGGAGCAGGAGAGGCACGCCGAATGTCACCGCCTCTGCCTTCCCCTGAAAAGCGGTACGGATGAGCTCTTGGCAGGGCAATGCCCCCTCCTCAGCCTTGCCCGTCTGACACCTGCCGTCAGGTGGGTCCCCAGCTCCTCTGTCAGGTTGGATTTTGTGTTGGGGGCTGTGGAGCCAATGGCACAGGGCAGAGGGGGAGGCAGACTGGCTGTGTCCACAGCCCCATTTTGTACCCACGATTTAAGTTCTGACTGGGGATCTAGGGGAAGCCCACGCTTGTTCTCCTCGCAGGCACACCGGCAAGGCTTTGCTAGCGCCAGCTGTATACTCCTCATCCAGTCTCGGTTATGCCTGGAGGCAGGTACAATTTTCGTTCCCCATTTTAAAAATGACGCTGAGACCCAAAGAGGTTCCATTGCTTGTCCAGGTACTATTCTTACCAATGACGAAAGCTGGGATTTGAACCCCAGGCAGACTCTTCAGATCTGTGCTCCTAATGTTTGTATTTCTTACAGCCACATGGGGCCACGTAAAGTACTTTGCGTTTTGATCCTCGCACTGGTTGAGGCTGCATCCGGGTGCGGCTGGCCGTGGCCCAGAGCCTGGGGCCCGGTCCCGTGGGCTGCTGCACCCGTGGGCACACCTCCTGCGGGTTCCCACTTGCCGGAGCGGACTCCTCTCACCTCTCACCTCACCGCTGCTTTTGAGTTGACATTCAGTCGTGACCGGGGCAGCCTGGGAGACTGTGAACCTGGGTTAGGGCAGGGCCTCGTGTGGGGGCAGGAAAATGACTCACCCAGCAGAGTTCTTCTACTTTTTATAGTTTCCTTCTAGGTGTTAGAGACTTAGGCGGGTGCACACCTGAGCAGGAGCTCTGCCCCCAGGTCACTGCCCAGAATGTTCAGGAAGTACAAGGCCTCCTTTGTTTTCAAAGGCTGGAAGTTGTAGCAAGTTAATGAAGATGGGGGGAGAGGCAAAATACTCATGAATCCCCGGGGGTATTTTTGAAAGTTATAGACGGGCGGAGAACAGAAGGAGGCTGAAATTATATTTTCATTCTACTTACATATCAAGTATAAATTACATTTTGTATGTATTTTAATGCTGTCCTGGTGATTTTATAAGATAAGCAGCCTGTTCGCATTAGGCTCGCAGCGCGTCATTCGTTCCCCCACTGTCTGTGGTGCTGGGTGGACTTTCCGTCATTCCTTCTGTGACCTCCTTGCCACGGATGTCTTGTTTCTCAAGCACCTTCCCTAGAGAAGCAGCTGGGAACAGACGTTTTTCTCCGTGACGCTCTGGAGTGGGCAGTGCCAGGTGAGGAGACGTGAGAGCTTTCAGTCCCCAGCAAGGGGCACCTGCTCACGGCACCGGCGGCAGGGTCGCTCTTCCTCCAAAATTTATCTTTCCCTTCCTGGAGGAGCTGGATTCATTTGCAGATTCTCCCGCAGCTTCCGGACACAGGCAGAGGGCAGATGTTACCCTGGCTTTTTAATAGGTGAAGAAACTGGCCTGGACTGTCACATAGCCTTTGGGATCATCCCTCCCGGAGGTGGCTCCCAGGCTTCCTGCCTGTGTCTTGGGGTTTAGTCCACCCGAGCCTCATGAGTGGTTTTTCCCACCTTTGCACTGACCTTCTTAGGTCAGAGTGTCAGCTGGTAGAAGGATGATCGAGATAAAGCTAGCTTTTCTCTCCCTGATGTATTAAAACAAAAATGGAAACATAGACCCGACCCACCCCAAAGCAAACCCTACCCCCAAAGCAAAGGGAGGCCATGTACTTTGTTGAGATGGGCAGTGTGACATCAGTGGTTGAAGAGCCTGGGCCCCTAGAGCCAGAAAGCCTGGGGTCTGGTCCTGTCCCACCACTTTAGTGACCTTTGTAAGATATGTGACCTTTCTGGGCCTCAGTTGCCTCTGCTGGGAAATGGGAAGATGTTAGTGCTTCCCCCCTAGGATTGCTGAGAAGTAAGTGAATGACTGTGTGGAGTTCACACCTGGCATCCCTAGTAGGTGTTATTTTTCCTGCTTTTGTTACCCACGGAATCCTGGTGGTGGTAGTGGCAGCAGCACCTTCTTGCCTGTTACTTGTAGCCATTACCTGTGGCACATCTCGCCTCCTCGTGACAGTTACATCTTGCACCTGGGCTGAAAAATCCCAGCAGTTGCCCGAGGTCTGAAAGTCACTGCTCTTGCTAGTTGAGTCTAACTGCACCGCCTGTGATTTTTCCAGAGGCCTCAGTGTTGTTCCCGATGAAGAAGTCATTGAAATGTACGAGGGGTCCCACGTGCCTCTGGAACAGATGAGCGACTTTTATGGAAAGGTAATGAGAGATTATTTATTTAAAGCAGTCTGTCAGCAGACACGGCCTGGTAAACTTAGAATCTCTCTGAGCGCCTCTGTGGAACTGACAAGGGACTTTGGGACTGTTTCAGGACTTTGGGCCCAGGATTTGAGAGGCTGGTATGGTGGCATCTCTCCTAGGCCCCTCATGATTCCCCTTTCTTAGCTCTTTCCTTCCTACCTGATGATGATTCTTTTTTTTTTTTTTTTTTTTTTTAAAGATTTTATTTATTTATTTGACAGAGAGAGATCACAAGTAGGCAGAGAGGCAGGCAGAGAGAGAGGGAAGCAGGCTCTCTGCTGAGCAGGGAGCCCGATGCGGGACTCGATCCCAGGACCCTGAGATCATGACCTGAGCCGAAGGCAGCGGCTTAACCCACTGAGCCACCCAGGCGCCCCTGATGATGATTCTTAATACCTTCCTTGCACCGGCCCCTGTCTACAGCCCCCTACCCCAAGGGATGTCCCCACTTTATAGATGAAGTCAGGGCAGCTGTAGTTGCCTTCCTGAGATTGAGGACAGCAGGTCACCCTGGCCTTGAAGGGAAGTTTCTGTTTCTCTGACTTTTGTGGTTCTCTTTGCTTTCTGAATTTTTGCACATCTTATTAGGAGCACTCTTATTTACACTGTCAAAATGCAACAGAAGCTGCCCAGTCTGGTAAACTTGGGGTTACTAACTGCAGACATTCAGAGAAAGGCTCTTTCGCAGGCTCACACATGGCTGTGTGGGGGCACTCACGTTCAGGAGAGCTACATGGTTTTCTGTGCCATTCCATGGGCAGTAGTCTATTTGACGGCTTCCCTCTGGGTTTGACAAGAGAGTGTGAGCTGGAAGTGAGAATGTGAGAACAGGAATGTGAGAGTGATTAGATTTTTGGGGGGGAAAATCAGAGCATTGCCTTGGATTTCCCGGTTATGCTTAAGAGTACGATGTCAGCTCTGTGGGGAATGATGAGAAATAAGGTGAACGCTTCTACTTTGCTATTATTAGAACTGTCCTTGGGGTGCGGGATCCAGATGTTGATGACCAGAACCCCCCCGGGGAAATGTCCCGTCTGGTTCTGCTGTGGTGTTGGCCTCCGTTTCTGACTCTGTCCACCCTGCCTGCAGAGTTCTCATGGAAACACCATGAAGCAGTTCATGGACATCTTCTCCCTGCCAGAGATGTCCCTCCTGTCCTGTGTGAACGAATACTTCCTCAAGAACAACATTGACTATGAGCCTGTGCATCTGTACAAAGACGTAAAGGTGAGAGGCAGTGGTGCCACATCTCACACAGGGTTTTAGCAGAAGGGACAGCATTGTTAGCCTCCTTGGGCTGGGCATTTGCCTGGGATCTCTTTTATTTATGGTTTTACCATGAAAATTGTTAAGAACAATCTTACATCAGGACAATTGGAAGTCAGTGTAACTTTGTGTTAAAGGAAGAGAGCGCTCATATTGCAGTCGGGATTTCTAATTCTTGCTGACTGAAGCCAGCCCCGGTGCATCTGGTCAGAGAGGTGGCTGGTGGCTGAGGTCCAGCCTGAGCCTGCCTGTGGAGGGGGTGACTTCACACACAGGCTACAGCCCTGGGAACTGCTGTTGCTCAGAGCAGGCTTTTCTCTTGTACACGGAGGTTCCATGCAGGCCTTCCCAGGCCCTGCAGAAGCTGTGGGAAGACCCATTTGGAGAGGTGGATAGACAGCTGTGAAACTTACATGCAGATATACGCACATCATTTGTGTAACTTTGTATTTGTGTATGTTGATTTGTGTTCACATGTGTTTATATTCTTTAAACTCTGCACTTTTTTCAGAACTTAAAAATGTGTTCATGTATTAATTTATACTAACAATACACATGTATATCACATACATGTATATATTAATAAGTGTGTATTTTTATGTATATATTTATATATGTAATATGTATTATTTAAGTACTTATATTTTTAAGAGATCTGTATTTATGTACTGCAATGTTTTTACTATATGTTTATGAGTAATTTTAAGTTTCGACTGCCTTAAATCATGGGTTTTGGGAAGATGGTGGATGAATTCTCATTTCTCAATAATAGTCTGTTTTTTTTTTTTTTTAAAGATTTTTATTTATTTATTTGACAGAGAGAGATCACAAGTAGACAGAGAGGCAGGCAGAGAGAGAGAGGAAGGGAAGCAGGCTCCCTGCTGAGCAGAGAGCCCGATGTGGGACTTGATCCCAGGACCTTGAGATCATGACCTGAGCCGAAGGCAGCGGCTTAATCCACTGAGCCACCCAGGCACCCCTCAATAATAGTCTGGTATTATTTGAACTAAAATTGAGTAGTTTCTATTCTCCTTTTTGTGTGCACAAATGCTTTATCTTTAAGAATCTTTATAATATCAAAATATCAAATATATCAAATATCAAAAATATCAAAGATATTAAGTATCTTTAAGAATCTTTAAGTATCAAAAAATAAATAAAAGAACCACTTGTAGTTATATGACCCTTGCAGTCATGAGGAGAGCTGTTTACCAGATGCTGCCAACAGAGAGCATTTAGGTCTATTCCTGGCTCTGGCTTTCAGAGAGCTTCATGCATATAACTAATTAAGTTCTCACAATCAGGTCTGGAGGTAGGTGCTATTATTCCTCTCATTTTACAGATAAAGGTATTAAGGCACTGAGAGGTTGAGTCACTTGCCCTGAGTCACACAGCTAGTAAGTGGTAGAGCCTAGATTTGCAGCCGGGAAGATTGGCTCTGGCTTGCTCTATGAACCCCTGCTTCTCCCGATGTGAGTTTGAGACAAGCCTGTGCCTGAGGTTGAGTTTGTAGTCGGAGGTGCTCACGCTTGGTGGCGATCTACCAGTTTTTGAAGGCTGATGGTCCAGTTTTGCCTGCAGCCCAGTCCCCTGCTGTTTCCCCCCGGAAAGTTTCCGTGTGCCTCCAGGAGAGCCACCTCTGCGGTGGACCTGCTTAGTGCCCCCGCCAGCGGCGCTGTGCTCCGACCCCCGCCAGGCGTCGGGCTGCTGTAGCCTGCGGCGGCCGGTGAGCGGCTCACGGCCTCCTCTTCCCTGTCTGTCAGCCGCACCACGTCTCCGCCTGAGTCAGCATCTCGCTGACCACTCCTCACCTCACTGAATGGAAGAAGAGCTGTCATTGGTCTCGGCCTCTTTTTCTGGAGGAGAGAACCTGCTCTTGGGGTCTAGGGTGGGCGCACGGATAAAAAGAGCCATAATTCCCCTTGTCCAGATGCCCCGTAGTCATCAGTTCGTGAGACTGCCTAGAAATTGCCATTTACCCTGTGGAATTTTATTCAGAATTGTTCTCACAAGTTACCTCCCTCCTCTGTGACCCTGCTGCAAACTGCCACTGTCACCATGGAAACCTAAGCGTTGGCCGCCTGTGTGAAATGGCCCAGCACTGAGATTTCATCTGGTGTTCAGCCGGCCAGGCTTCTAAAGACAGACATCGTCGCAAATGTCGCTTTTCTTGTCACTCAGGCTGTCTCACGGACCGTCCCACTGATTAGAAGCCTCTCTTTTGACAGGATTCAATTCGAGATGTGCACATCAAAGGAATCATGTACAGCGCGATCGAAGCAGATATTGGTACGTAGCCAGCACTGTCGCGAGGGCCGCCTCAGCCTGTCCCTCTCCCGGGCCACGAGCGGCTGTCGTTGTCATTCCCAGTGGCGACCCGGGGCTCAGCGCCTCCGGCTGGTGCAGCGTGAGGACCTTGCTTCCTCGCACCTCGGACGTCCCCCTCCCCTTTGTCTCAGGACTCGACCTAATCCTGACCCAGAAAGACAGGCGCTGGCCGTGGCAGGCAGGTCCGTAGTATGTTCCCATGGACCGAGGTGGCGGAGTCCTGGTCCCTGAGGTTCCAGGCACTGCTAGGCCAGCCTGGACCACGCTTGCTTGAGACATTTCCACCCCTGAGGGCCCCGGCCGCGCTGGACCTAGAGGCCCCGCTTAGGGAGCCCCTGCAGACTGACCGCCTTGACGCTGACTCCGTGTGTGAACGTTTCTCTTGCCCTCAGAGAAGTACATCTGCTACGCTGAGCAGACCCGCGCGGTGCTGGCCAAGCTGGCCGACCACGGCAAGAAGATGTTTCTCATCACCAACAGCCCCAGTAGTTTCGTGTAAGTGGTTGTGGGTGTCCCTCCTGGATCCTGGCTCACGTCTTGTCTTGTGTCCTGTTTACCTTCACGGTTGAAAATTTGAAAGAAAACATTGCAAAAGTAGTGAATCCCTTTCTTATTAGACTCACCTGGCCAATATGTTGTTTCAGGGACAAAGGGATGAGGTATATTGTTGGAAAAGACTGGAGGGACCTGTTTGATGTGGTCATCGTTCAGGCCGAGAAGCCAAGCTTCTTTAATGATAAGCGGAGGTGAGCATCTGTCTTTCTGGGAGAACTAGATTGTCGCCCTTTGCTGCCCTGACTTGGTGAAGTCTGGAAAATCAGATGCATCTGACATTGTAGCTTTTGATTTTGAACCGTGTGGCAAGTGATTACAGGGTGCGTGGGATTAGTGCACAGCGGTCACACAGTGGTCGGCTTGGCTCGCACCAACTGAGATGGTTCCCACTTCAGCCCTAGGGGTCAGGCTCTAAGAAAAAGAGCCTATCAAGCAATGAGAAAACCAAACTTAGTATTAATTACATCTGAAGTTAGACTTGTTGATGCAGATGTGCTGTGAAGCTTAACGAAACAACAGTAACAACGAACCACCTGCTGGGCATTTTTGGTACATGCAGCTCTCAGTAGTGCATTTAAAATTACAGCTGGATTTTGCAATACTGCAACACAGGTTTTGTGCCAAATGGAGTAAATCTCTACCAAGACTTAGGTAGTGTCTTCTTGCCACGGGCAGTAGAGGAGTGGGGAAGTTGTGGGTTATGACGGTGACTAGGGTGTGCTCTTAGCACTAATAGTTGGGGAGGGGGGTGTCAGGGATCCTAAAATGTTTTTCTTTCTTTTTTTAACATTTAAAATAATTTTAAAAATTTTTAAAAGATTTTATTTATTTTGAGAGAGTGAGCAAGCACAAGTAGTGGGGAGGGACTGAGGGAGAACAAGAAGCAGACTCCCTACTTAGCTGGGAGCCTGATGTGTGGGACCGGATCCCAGTTCTCTGGGGTCATGACCTGAGCCGAAGGCAGATGCTTAACCGACTTATCTACCCAGATGCCCCTAAAATGTTTTTCAGTGGTGGGATAGACCTTTTTACCAAGAGCCATCCCCCTGCCCCCTGCACCCATTTTTGTCTTTGTTCTATATGCATGGAACACCTCCACTCATCCCTTTTATTTATAGTGATGAAGATCAGAGACAACCTAAAGGAACATCCATGGGAGGGAATATTATACAGCCATTAAAAATGGTGTATTTGAGGGGTGCCTGGGTAGCTCAGTCAGGTGTGCAACCGATTCTTGATTTTGGCTCAGTTCATGATTAGGGTCGTGGGATCGAGCCCCACATCGGGCTCCATGCTGAGTGTGGAGCCTTTTTGGGATTCTCCCTCTCCTTTTCCCTCTTCTTGTCCCTGCTTGTGCTCTCTCTCTCTCAAAAAGGGAAAAAGATATATTTGGGAAAAAAGCAGCGAGCACATTAAAAACATATGAAAGAATTTATAATCACATGGGAGATTGCTCACAACAGTAGAGAAAAAGATACAAATCGGTATACACAGTGATCTTCATTTATGTTCATAAAAAGAAAGATAACAGATGTTATCTTTATAGACTGAAAGACACCTACTGAAAGCTTAGGTGTTTATACTTGGGCACTGGGATTAGGGGTCATTTCCCTTTTCTTCATTCTGTTCTGCATTTTCCAGATTTTTTGGAGTCAGTTTACATTTTTCTGATCAGAAAAGCAATCCAAATAAATGTTACCTTAAAAAAAGGCAGACGGGCCCCACATGCCTTGGACTTTTGTTTTTTTTTTTCCTTTTTAATATTAAAGTTCTAATTGGCTTTATTAAATGATTCATGAATTAGGCCACATAGCATCCAGCAAGTAGAGGGGAACTCCGGGAGGCCTTTATTCTTACTCCCGTTCTCCATGATAAACTGATTTGTCTCATCCTCAGATCTGTTTTGTGTCTAGAGTGGCTGGATTTCAAGCACCGAGTGGGACACTGTGTAGTAAGGTGGTATTTTCATAAGCTGTGCTTGTGAAGCAGATTTTCTCTGTGTGATCAAACACATTTTAGGAAATCTGAAAGTTTCTCTCCCAGGAGGGTTTTCTAGAGGCCTCAGGGACTTTTAAGAGGGACATAAGTAGTGCCTAGTATTCCCCAAATTTATCTGACCCTGGAGTTCTTTCCTTGCTAAATACCTTTTGGATCCTGGGGTCTGCAGTTTGGGATGTCTGTAGTGGGCCAGGTGGTGTGGTGGTGGAGTTTGGGCTCCAAGCCTTTTCCAGGTTTGTGCAGTCCCTTTCTGTTCCCACTGAGTAACTGTGCGGTGTTTCCTAGGCAGACAGCCTGCACGGTTCCCACGGGTCATAGTGTTTCCCTTTCTGTTGTTAGACCTTTCCGCAAGGTGAACGAGAAAGGTGTCTTACTCTGGGACAAGATCCACAAGTTGCAGAAAGGCCAGATTTATAAGCAGGTACCTCGTGACTGATTTCTCCTTTTTGTTCCTTTGCTTTGTGGTCAGTTATAATAACAGCCAGTGTTTGTTGAGGCCTCCTGTGTGCCTGGCATAGTTCTGAGTGTTCTCCTTGATTTAGCTATTTATAACTTGGCAGCAAAACTTAAATTTAAGTCAGTGTATTTTCAGTGTGTTATGTCTAAATTAACTCAGAATTGAACAGGCTTTAAAAACAATTAAAGAATTACTTTCATAGTGTATACAATTTAAGATGTTAGTAGTAAACCTTGGATATTTCTCTTGAAAAAACGTTGAGTGACATGGTGTATTACCTTAAATTAGTGATTATTTCCTGATGAGCTGTGTTTTGTATACAATTTTGATATATTTTAGTATCCGTGAAGCTTTCAAATGTTTGAATAAGTGATTGAATCACTGACCCGTGTGTTACTGAAGTTTGTTTTATCTCTTCCTTTAAAATTTTTATATTTCTGTAAGATTTATAAAACACTTGAAAGTCTTTATAAAACAGATGAAGTACTGCATGGTTAAAAAACTTGAAACCTTCCTGGTGGATTTGTAACACACTGCTGCGTTGGGCAGCAAGTCTATTTTCCAGATGTTGAAAGATTTGCTTTGATATCGCTATCCCACTACTAGCACGTTAGACCAAGGAAATTATTAGGATGTAGCTCAGACTTTGCTACAAGAATATTTGCCATGAGTTACAAAATAGATAACAAAGTACATGTCCAACATTAGGGGATTGGTAAAAGGAACCACAGTATTTCTCGCTACTGAAGTGGTAGATTAGTATTCACTGACATGGTTATAGAATGTTCCATGTAAAAAGATCATTACGGAGAGGTATGTACCATATGAATCATTTCTGCAAAGTGCATTTGACTTAGAAGAAATATCTGAGAGAATTCATGCAAAGGTGTTTTTATCTTTTATGTTTTGGTACTTAGAATTGTGTATAAAATTCAAGCTTTTGCTAAGTTTTAAAAAATCAGTATTTTGGGTCACAATAAGTATATAGGTTTCTATCTCAGATGATACAATCTCTCTCTTTTTCTATTGTTGCAGGGCAATCTATATGAATTTTTGAAGCTTACTGGATGGAGAGGATCCAAAGTGTTGTATTTTGGTGACCACATATACAGTGACCTGGCGGTGAGGAGCTTTTTTTCCTTTTCTTTGCTGGGAGACAGATGTGTTAGTCTCACTTCCTAAGGAATTTCTCTTATTTAAGACCGTTTTTATACTTTCATAAAAATGGGACAAGGTTGCCTTTTTGGGGGGGGAGGGGTCTCATTTGTTACATAATGGAATGGATCAGAGGTATAAAAAGTAAATTTTTTTTGAAATGATAGAAATTAGTAATTTACTCAGGATTTATGAGAAAAATCTTTCCATTCAGGTAATAGTAAGAAATAAATGCCAGTCTTTTTGTTTTTATTAAAACATCCGAGGCGGACAAAGAACAATTCATAAACGTTAGTCAGGGCTTCTTTTGCAAGTTCAAAAACTGGCATTTCCAGGAAACAGCTATTCTGAGAAAGTGAGGCATTTCATGCCCACTGGCATAACTAGAGCAGCATCGGACATGAATTATGACTTAATCTATAATTGGAACAAGGCTGAGTCAGTCACGTTTCCTGCCATGCCCGGCTCCTGGTGCGGTGCGATTCTGTTTGCTCAGTGAGCCCAGGCTGGTGGCATCAGACTTCAGACCATCTGCTGGAGGCAGAGGTGGAGGGGTGATTCCAGTGCCTGTGTGCGGACACACTCTTGCTGGGTGATTCCATGCCCCCTGCATGGTCACGTCTGTCCAGCAGGCTGAGGGTCTAGTGGAAGGAATCATGGGCTCAGAACTGGAAGACAGGTTTCCATCCCAGCTCTACTATTTTCAGCTGGGTGGCCTTACACACAGCCTCCAAGCTCCGATGTCCTCATTTGTGAGAAGAGTGAAGTAAGATAATGTATGTAAAAGTGATAAGTCGAAATATAAAGTGCTACCTTCAGGATGTTGGCACTACCAGAATGTTCCGCTGAGTGACATGATGTCACAGACATTTGCCTCTTGCTGAGGGGTGTCTTTGGGTCTTGATGAGATAACTGTGTGCTGCCCTTGAGGTATGTGGGTCTGTGAACGCGCATGGACACACACACACACATACATACACACACACACACACACAGGTCTTAGCATTATGAGAGGTGCTCACAAGGCAGTAGTTTCTTCAAGTGTGGTCCCTGTGACATCAGTACCACCTGGGAAACTTATTAGAAATGCAGTTTCTCAGGACTCACATCAGATCAGAAGATCTGGTGGGGCTTGGCCATCTGTTTTTTAAACAGCTTTTCACACTGAAATTTGATATCAAGGTAATAATTGCCTCAGAATAAGTTAGGAACTGATCCCTCCTCTTCAGTTTTTGGGAGAGTTTGAGAAGGATTGGTGTTAATTCCTCTTTAACTGTTTGGAGGAATTCACCAGTGAAACCGTCTATCTGGTCCTGGGCTTTTCATTGTTGGAAGGGTTTTGATTTCTGATTCAATCGCCTTACTAGTTAGAGGTCTTTTCAGTTTTTGCATTTCTTCATAAGTTAGTCTTGGTGGATTATATGTTTCTGGGAATGTCATCTAGGTTATTCAGGTTGTTGATGTATTGTAGGTTGTTGATGTTTGTAGCTTTTACAATTCTTTTTATTTCCGTAGAATTGGTAGTATTATCACTACTTAAATTTCTGATTTTAGTAATATGAGTGTTCTGGGTTTTTTTTGTCTTTGTCTAGTTCCTTATGGTGTGAAGTTGTTAATTTGGGATATTTCTTTTTTCACATATGTATCGCTATGGCTATACTGTGTATATAGTGTATGGCTATAAATTTCCCTCTGAGTACTGCATTTGCTGCATTCCATAGGTTTCATTATGTCACATGTGCATTTGTGTTTAAATTTGGCACAGGGTATTTTCTCATTTCTCTTGACTTGTTGTTTGTTTAAGAGGGTGTTCTTTATTTCCACATTTTTGTGAAATTTTTAGTTTTTCCCTCTGTTGATTTCTAGTTTCACTGCTTGTGATCAATAAAGATACTCTGTATGATTTTAAAACTCATTACAACTTGTTTTGGGACCTAACATAAGTTCTGTCCTGGAGACTATTTCAAGTGCATGGAGAAAAATGTGCATTCTGCTTTTGTTGGGTGGCATGTTCTGCATATGTCTGTGAGTTCTCGTTGGTCTTCAGTGTTGTTCAAGTCCTATATTTCCTGACTTCTTGTCTTTTGTTTGGTCATTTTTCTGTTATAGGAGTGGACTGTTGAAGTCTCCTGCTGTTACCACAGAGCTATTTTTTCCTTCAGTTCTGTTCATATCTGCTTCATAGATTGTGGCACTCTGATGTTTGGTGCATATATGGTTATAATTGTTATAACAATTGACCCTTTGTCATTATATAATTGTCATTCCTTGTGTCTTGTGACAGTTTTTGATTTAAGGTCTATTTTGTCTGATATTAGCATAGTACCCCTGCTCTCTTTTGGTTACTAATATCTTTTTTAAACCTTTCAATCTATGTGTGTCCTTAGATCTATGATGAGTTTCTTGGAGGGATGCCTGTCTGGCTCAGTTGGTGAAGCACGTGACTCTTGATCTTGGGGCTGTAGGTTTGAGCCCTGCATTGGGTGTAGAGATAATAAATAAATTAGTAAATAAAGTCTCTTGGAGCATATAGAGTTTGAAACAGAGTTCAACAGAGTTTGAAAACCACTGTTATAAAAGATCAGTGACTTAACATGTCAGAATTAACATGTCAGAAATTATGTGGCAAAGCACATTATCCTTCAGGGAAGTCACCTTGGGAATGTAGGTACTTCTAACGTTGCTCTTTGTCAACACACATTTGGGTGCCCCTTTAAGAATAGATTTGAGAGCCAGGTTGAGGCACAGGAGAGAATCAGTTTTATTATTAGTAATTTATTATCATATGCTTTAGTCTTAGAAATGTTCCAGGTGACTTTTTACTTATTTTCAGAAATAAAAGCTACCTTCAAAAGTTTGCCACCATTGGGAGTATTTAAAAGGTTATGCTGTAGGTTTTCATGTACTATAGGAGGGGAAATGCTGAAAGGTTTAAAGAAATTCAGTAGGTGAAGAAAGTAGGCAATATCCTTAGCACTTGAGGAGCCGGGATTCTGGCTTTAGGTGAGTAGCCAGTGAACTCTGAAGATTTTAAACCTTTTACCATTTTATTCCTTAAAACCTCAAAGCTTTCCTTTATTCTTCAGAATAAAAGCCTGATTTCCTACTGTTTCCTACAAGGCCCTGCTTGATCTGTCCTTCTAAAGCCCTCCTCTCTGAAGGCAGGACCTGCCTCTGCCCTCTCCTACTCAGCTTTAGGCTCCCTGCCTGGCTGTTCCTTTACAACTCTACCTCCACACCCCCAACCCCAGCATGTTCCTGCCCCAGGGCCTTTGCACTTACTGTTTCCCCAGCCTGAATTGTTCTCCTCCCACATAGCTCACACTTTCACTCTCCTTCCCTTCTGATCTCTTCTCAAACATCCCTTTATTGGCCTTGTTTTCCTAACCACTTTATATACGATGATAACTTTTTTCCTTCTTATTCTGCTTGATTTTTGACCATTGTATTTATCACCACCTGCCTTTGTACATACTTTTGTTTATTTTTTGCTTGTATTTCCCATGAGGGCAGAGTTTTACCAGTTTTTGTTCATTGTTTTATCCTCATTGTCTAGAACAGGGCCTGGCACTTAGTAGTTGGATAAATATTTGCCAAATGAGAAAACAAATGACCATTTAGTATGCTGATTGTATAGCTTAGATTTCCTAGGATATATTTGTTGACAGATACTTTGGCTTAATTGTCAAATCACGAGTTCACTGTATCTGGCATGAGAAATGCGATCATGTATGTCTGTGTTGTAGGATCATTCCAAGCCTCAGATTTTATAATTCCTCATAACCCACAAGGCCCAGCACACAGTGGGTGCTCCCCAGTGGTCTGTGGACGAATTGAATGAAGACCTCCAGTGGCATTTCAGTGGAGCCTCTTGTTCTGCCCCTGACCTAACTGTTGTTCTACAGACCATGGTTAATGATTTCAGACCCTGTGTTTCTGCGGGGGCTTGATTCACAGCCATTATTTTCAGAACAGAAACTCTTTGGGTGTTATGGTCAAAGCCTGGGGCTGACTTGGCTTAATTACATGTAATTGACTAAATTTGGCTTGGTTAATAATTAGGCATTGCAATGGAAAAGGAATTCAGTGCACGCCTGTTGCGTCTGGGTCTGGGAAAGGGAACTGAATGGTTTAAATTCTTTCGAGAGGAGTGTTGACTTTTGGTGATCTTTGCGATCAGGATTTGACCCTGAAGCACGGCTGGCGAACTGGTGCGATTATCCCGGAGCTGAGGTCCGAGCTCAGGATCATGAACACGGAGCAGTACGTTCAAACCATGACCTGGCTGCAGACCCTGACCGGGTTATTGGAGCAGATGCAGGTTTGGGATTTTTTTTCTCTCTCTCCTCCTTTTTCTTTAAGTCTGAAGTTAGTCCTCTAATCAAAGTTATTTCAAATATTTTCTTTTAACTGTGGTTATAAAGCATGAAGCGTAAGGCATCCTGCAGAATAACTCCTGGGGCTGTTTTGCCCCCAAGAGAGTGAAGACATCTTTAAAAGTACCCCGCAAATTGATTGAGGAGAAGAGCTTTGTGGGGCCCTGTAAACGCGGGGGTCTATGTGGATTCCTCTGTCAGTGGAAATCCTGTGTCCTCGCTTCCCCACTAAAGCTCTCTCGGGAGACATCCTGTGGGATAGTGGGATTCGAGAACCTCTGCTGACGTGTGGGACCAGTCCTGCTTCTGCCTTGGGCCTGCTGCTGTGGGACTTCCCCATCCTGGGCCTCAGTTTCCCCATCTGCAAAATGCAGGGTCCTGTGGAATGAACCCTTCAGGCTGGGCATCACAGCTTGCTGGAGAGGGTCTCAAAGCAGAAGTCAGTATCTCTGCATATAGTCTCCACTTGATTTTGAACATAATACTTACAATTTCCTGGCTCAGTGGAATTCAGTGGCAGTTTCTCCTTTGTGTAAGTTATATAGCCAGTTTCAGACTGTTAGTGAGGAATGTTGTTTTTGGTGATTTTTCTGACCCACGGAAGCTACCCCTCACTTGTCGCTATGACCCACTCCCCCTTCTCCTGAGACACCTTGCTTCCTGCTTGGTTCAGCTGACCTGGCCTGCAGCTGTCCCAGCATGAGTGCTTTTTTAGGATAAGGAGCACGCTGCCCGCTCTCTTGGCTAACACACCTGTAGCTTCTGGCCATGGCCTGTGGCCCTCGGCCTGCCAGCCCACTTTGGGAATGGGCAGGGGCCTGCCTTGCCCGGCCCAGCTGGCAGCCCGCATCGAGGCAGCTGGCAGTGAGCTCAGGCAGAGCTGTGAGAAGCGGCCGGCTGGGCCCTCGCTCCGGGGCCCACACATTCCAGAGCATGGGACCTTGCACGTCCCCTAGGCCTTGCTTCCAGTGGGCTCTGCCCACGTTGGTTCTTGGCTGGTCTGTGATGAGGATTTGTGATGCGTCTCTGACTATGCTTGTCTGTGAGGTGCTTTTCTAAAAATAAAAGGCATCAATTCTGGGTTAATGTAGCTTCAAGTGTGTACATAGATCAGACAATAATAATAGTTACTTTTCACATGCCAGACGCTGTGTGGAGTGCTTATTCTGCACACACGAGTCATCAGTAGTCCTGGCTGTCCTTTGCAGGCAGGTACAGTTTTTCCACTTAGAATAAGGAAAATGGGTGTTTGAGAAGTCAGGCAGCGTGTCTGAGATTGTAAAATGACAAAGCAAGAACTTGAACTTAAGGCACATGTGATGTCCAAGTCCGAGCATTTGAGTACGACGTCAGAGCGCTTCCCTGCTCTTAGGGTTAGAGTTCTCCGTAGCTGTGGCAGCGCTGCCCGCCCTCTGTCATGCTGGAGCCTGACCGACATAGACACGGTCTGCATGTGGATGGTGTCACTAAATTTTATTGTAAAAAATTTAAAATTTTTAAATTATTAAAAATTTTTAAATTATTTATTTTTAAATTATTAATTGATAATAAAAATTTTAAATTATTAATTGAAAAATTTTAAAATTATTAATTGATTATTTTAGAGAGTGTGTGGGTGCACACAGGCACATGTTTGAGAGTGGGGGATGGGGGAGGGAGAGAATCTTCAAGCAGATTCCCCCTTCGAGTGTAAACCTCCCTGCCGCCCCTCACACCCCTCCCTACCGCCCCCACACCTCTCCCCACCCCTGCAATGCAGTACTTGATTTCACCACCCTGAGATCATGACCTGAGCCAAAACCAACGGTTGGATGCTTGACCAGCTGAGCCACCCAGGTGCCCCACATTTTAGCTCTGAGGATAATTTTTTTGTTTTCTCTTCTCTGACCTGTATAAAAAGTTTGATGATTAAGGAGTTTGTGTTTTAGAGAATGGAAGGGCTGAAAATATTTCTCTGACTTTGGAAGTAATTATATAAGACATAAGGGGGGGGAAGGAAGAAGAGGGAGCTACCATTCACATTGCCAATCCCATTTTACAGGAGAGGGAATGGAGTCTGAAGGACAGATGACTTATCCTGAGTTCCAGAGTTCGTGAACAGCTGAACCAAGCTATTTGGAAATGTTCTAGACACCGCGTTCTAGAACCATACTCTAGACACAACACTGTAGGACCCATGTTCTAGACATGATGCCCTAGACGCCATGTTCTAGATACCATACTGGAGACACTGGTCCAGGCTTTATGTTCATTTTTTTCTCAGAACAACTCTTTGAAGTAGATACTAACACTCCCACTTTATAGGTGAAGCCCCTGGGGCACAGAGGAGGAGGAAGGTAACTTGGCAAGTAACGGGTGATGGTGCTGGGATGGGGACGTGGGCAGTCTGGCTCTAGAGTCTTCCTCACTCTCACCTCGGGCTCTAACTCTTTGCATAGCTTTCTGTCCGGTTAGCATCTTGAGGATAGAGAGAAGTAGGGCAGATAATGAAAAAAAAAAAAAAATCCAGATGAGTGAGTGTCCTTTCTCATGTTCTTCCTCTTCCCCTTCCTCCTGCCCTGCTGCCGCCACGTTCACATGAAAAGCTAAATATTTCCAGTGACTTTCTGCCTCATATCTCTAGACACTCCCCTTTCGGGGTAATTTTCAGAAATGTAGTCCTTTATTTGGACTCTTTGCTGAAGAGAAAAACATCCTCAGAGCTTGGGTTTGATTTTTTAATTTGTGAAGCCAGCGGAGTGTCGTTGGGGGCCAAGTGTGATGAATTAAATATAAGTATATAATTTTGGCTTTGAGTAGCTGTAAAGAATAAAGATAATTTGGTTTAACTAACCTCGAAAGTAGAGTCCAAAATGATGTGGTGGATGGTGGCAGTGCTGGTTGATGGCAGTAGAGAGCCTTCCCAGGTTCCCGTGTCACAACCACATTTAGCTCCGGGTTTGGCCGATTTCTGAAAAGGGCCAGGTCAGTCAGTGTGTCGTGCTGTGTGGGCCAAGCCGTCTGTCACTGCTGCTCAGCTGTGCTTGTGGCCGAGAGCAGCCCGGGACAGTGCGGACCATGTGTAAACGACGGGGCGTGGTTGTGTCCCTGTGGCTTTCTTGATGGACACTGAGATGTGAATGTCCTCTCATTTTTGTGTGTCATAAAATTGTTCTCCTTTTGATTCCCACACCCCCAACCATTTAGAAAGGAACTTACTCTTCAGCATGGAAGCCGATGGGAAAAACGGGTGGTGGGCTGGATGTGGCCTTCCCTGGTAGAGGTTCGGGGCGGCAGGACTGTAGGGCCGCACTCACACTGGGCGGGAGGGCTGGTGTGCTGGTGGAGTGTGATTTGCCCTGTTGCTCCAGTGGAGCTGATTATGCTAATTAACGACTGGGGCCAAAGATGGGACCGGCCTCTCGGCCTCTCGTGTGGGCTTCTGGTGAGTCTTCACTGATGTTAACGACCCACTTGGGCGTGCATAGTTTCACTTAAAGATTAGTTATCACTAATGAGCACACACTTCTTCTGAAGCAGTTTAAAATAGATTTCAGACACCTGCGACTTACTGAAAAGTTTGGCTTTTGTGGGGAGCAGAGCTGGAGAAAGACGTGCCTCAAGGAAAAATAGCCTTTTTTTTTTTTTTTTTTTTTTTAAACAGAAGAGACTTGAGCATGTACAAAAGCTGATGGGGGGTGGGCGCCAGGGGAGGAGGCTGAGGTTCTGACAGTGATGGTAAGCGGTGGAGAAAGGTGCCCAGGAGGGCAGACTGGGCACATGATGTCTGCTCCATCTCTGGAAGAGCTGGGGAATGTGCCTTGAGCTGGGAGACCTGAGGTTGCCCTTCCGGTCTGCAGAGCCGGCCCTGGGGTGGGGGACAGGAGTGGAGAGGAGGATTCTCATGCCCTGTGGCAGCTAAGTTTCAGAAAGAGAGCACGCGGAGATTCACTTTGGTAATCCCTATGCCCGTCACCAGAGCATTCTCCCATCCTACATTTATGGGCAGAGTAAGGGAGAAGACGTCTCTCCTCCTGCTTAGACAGGGACGGAAGTGCCCAGTTTATGGGCTGAGAAGGGTGTGTGGGCAGAGCTGGGGCGTTCCTGCTCACAGACTGACCCTCACTCTCTGTGGTGTTATGTGGTTTTATCACGGTCTGTTTACCTAGGTGTACCCTCCAAGGGGGCCTCTGTCTTGTCCTCTCTTGTATCTTCAGCATCAAGCACAATGCTGGGCACATGGGTGTGCTGTACAAATATGTTTGCGTGTGCACGTGTGTATAGAAATTACACATTTTACCTACACATTTTACCTCTTCTGATCTAGTCGCATATTTTGTTGATCCTAAATGCTAGAGTGAGTAGTTTCTTGAATAAAATGTGAAAACTAATTAAAATCATGTTTACAGAGCCTCTGTCAGCACCTCTGGAAGTGTTGAGGCAGTCTTCCGGTGCTCCGGAAGTAACAGTCAGTGGTCGTCCAGTGGCAGCTGCCTCCCACTGATACAGGCAGTGTGTGTTTGGGGGAGCCATCCAGATCATAAGCTCAGTCCACACGGGTTTTGTGCGAGTGGCAGAGGCCTTTAGCAGGTGACTGCCAGTCAAGCTGTTGAGCTGGGCAGAGGCAGTAAACAGAGGGCCTTGGTTCCCACGTGGGAAGCAAATGGCCTGCTTGTTTGGTATTTTCCTTCAGGCTCTAAGGCTGCCCATGTGAGCATGAATTGTAGGGAGCCCCACCTGTCGTCCATGGTCACATGAGCCTCTGACCCAGGCGGGGACGTTCCTGCTCAACGACATGACACCTGTGAGATTCCGCTTGTTAGGTTGTGGGCAGTTGTCCTCTTCTTGCCTTTTGCTCACATTTCAGGCCAGCTAGAAAAGTCTCTGCTTTTTCCCTCTGGTTGAGGTGCTCTACCTTCCTGTCTTTCACAGAACAATTATTTATTTTCCCTTGAACACTTCCAAAAGGATAATATCACCTCAAGGGAAAACACTAAAACTATTTATAATCCTACTTTCCTTGCATAAATTAAAGAAAAATTTCCATTGCCAAAATGTTCATTGCCACATACATGCCCCTATTTTGACATGCTTGTAATTAGAGATGTACTGTTACACCTGCTAAGTCCACCTACCTGCTGATTTTATGTTTGTACTCATCTGTGATATGTGTAGTGGGGGTGTGTGGTCAGTGGATGTTTGCATATGTGGTACACACGTGTAGGGGACACACTGCACACCTGTAACACACATGTTTTACATGGATATATATGCATCGTGTTTATACATAGCCTTCACTAATACTGTAATAGACCCAGCTAATGGGGGCCTTGTTTAATAGGCTTATAATGTTCCATCTCTGTTTGTTAAATCATGTTTCTAGTGTTGGAGATTTAAAATTTTTGTTTTGGTGAAGAAGGCAAGAATGCAGCCAGGAATCTGAAAGGTGTGGTATTTTAAGCAAGTGCCTATGTCTTTGACGTCAAGGAATAAAATTCGTCCAAGAAGAGTTGCCCCTTAAATTCTCATCACCCCATGAGCTTATTTGCCGCTAGAGCAACCTCAGTGATTTGCTTGTGTCCTGTAGGTTCACAGAGACCCTGAGTCACAGCTGGTTTTGCAGGAGTGGAAAAAGGAAAGAAAGGAAATGAGGTAAGAGGGGCCCATTTTGAAGGCAGCGAGCCCGCCACCCTGCCTGATCCCCACTCAGCCCGCACGCCGTCCCCAGTGCTGGTCCGAGGCAGCCTCCTTTTTGAGCTGCCCAGTGTGAATGGGACCATGGCCGTTGTTGTAGCCACAACGAAGCTGTGGCTGCCATTAGCGGGGGCCATGTGACATTTCTTTGAGGCAGCAGTGACCTTTCTCAAACCTTTGAACACCGGGGTTGAAGGGGCTGTCCCTTCCCCTCCCCCTTCCCTGCCTGCTTGTCCTGCCCGTCTGCGCAGCTGGTGACCCAGCTGTAGCTCATGCTGGCAGCTGGCAGCCCAGTGTGGCTCCTGGGATGGCTTGGGGGGTGGGCTCGAAACCACCATGAATTCACAGGGCTCCTATTGCCTAGCTGCTTCTTTGTCATTGGGGTATGTGAGCACGTGTAAACATCTCAGTATCAGAATGTTTACTGGTGGGCAGAGCCCACCTGCTGTCTGAGAAGGTTGGCAGGTGGCATCTTAAGGGAACAGTTGTTCAGAAGAGGCCCGTGGACAGTCGTGCTTCCTTAAGAAGGATGCCGTGTGTGCAGACACTGTTTATATGGCTGTTTCTGCTCTTGCTCGTGACCTCCCCTTTTGCTGGGCGTGGCCGTCTCTAGGCTTTTGGAAGGAGTGGTCACTGCCTGGGTTCTGGCCGCTGAGCCGTGGACAGGCTGCTTGGGGGGAGTGGCGTGGAGCGGGGCCAGTGTCCTCCCTGGGGGCTGCAGAGGCCACAGCCACATTGAATTCAGTCCTCCTCTTGTTGTCGGCTGCCTGGGGCTCATTTTGATTTGGTTCTTAATCTACTCTTGGTATAAAAATATGGCATGAGAGGGTGAGGGGAGGCATATGGTGTGATTGGACTCCAGGCCTCTTGTCCCCAAAGGCCAGACCCAGGTGCTACCCCAGGAACTGCAGATCGTCTGTTGAAGGACCCGCTTCACCTGTTTGGGTTGTCAGTCTCCTGCAACCTCACGTCTTAATGAGGTTTTTCACGAAAACTGTAAAAACCGTTTATGTTGCTCTGCTTGCAGACCTAATGGAGTTTTTAAAATTTTCTACTCTGGTTGTCATGGCATCTGCCGTCCCCACCTACTGGACAGACGGCTGCTACCAGCTAGTGGCTTGTGTTGCACGGTTTGGACATGGTTACATTTCCTGCTGTGTTTGTGACTGGTGTATTCATAGTCAAGTGGTCTTTATCCATTTTGCCGGACTGTTCTGAGTGGAGGGATCCCAGCCGTCAGATGGTGCATGTATCCTGTGTTTGTGTGTGTGTGTGTGTGTGTGAGAGAGAGAAAGAGAGAGAGAGAGATGGGGTATTGGTTTCCACACAGAGGCACACCTGCAGGGGTTAGAGCCCGGGGAAGGGGTGAGCAGCCTTGGCAAAAGCTGTCCCCTGGGCCACAGAGGTGCGTGGAGCTGGGTATTGGATAACGGAGATTTATGTACTTCACTACTAAATAATCCTTAATTGCCCAGACCTCACAGTACTTTAGGGTGTCTCGTCTGCTTTAACTTGTCTTCTCATATTCCGTTCTCATGATGACCCTGTAGAAAAGGGGTCCCGATCCCATTCTGCAGATGAGGAGATGAGGGCGAATCGGACATGGAGGACATCCAGCATCTGTCTGTGTGCCCTTCCCCTGCCCCTGCGTTTTGCTTTGGAAAACGATGTGTCTCTTTAGAGGACCATCCCCGTCGAAGCTGGAGCCTTCCCCGCTGCTCTCCAGCCGGCCTAAGTGGGAAATGCGGTCAGAGTCATTTGATGAGTGGATGGGCAGACTGTTTTCCTGCACAGAGCTTGGGCTCTTCTAGGCTGATTTTCCTTTCCAGTGAATCCGATACAAATAAAAGGGTGATGCTGAGTTCATTAACTTAAAAAGAGACTTTTCTGAATCATTTTCTGTTGCTTTGCTCTTTTCTTGCTTCTTCAGAGAAATGACCAAAAATTTCTTCAACACCCAGTTTGGAAGCTTGTTCCGCACAGACCAGAACCCGACCTACTTCCTGAGGCGCCTGTCACGCTTTGCCGACATCTACATGGCGTCTCTGAGCTGCCTGCTGAACTACGACGTCAGCCACACGTTCTACCCGCGGAGGACTCCGCTGCAGCACGAACTTCCCGCCTGGTCGGACGGGGCCCCCACCTTCAGACTCCCCCTCCTGCAGGAGGCCCATGCCAAGTAACCGGGGGCCCAGCTGCAGAAAGAGCCAGAAGCAGGGACAGCCCCCAACTGGCTGGACGTGATGGGGTTGACTTGTGTGCAGACGAGTGTTGCTTTTGGAAAAGATACGAATATGCCTTTTGATATTTATTACCTTATGGAGACTCCTTCCAGGTTGTTAAGACTGAAGCGAGCAGCCCACCAGTTCCGTCTTCGCATTTCTTCTTGGGCCGAGTGGGAAGCTTCAGACTGAAACCCGGCCATCAGCCTTTTTGTTTACCAAGGTCTTGGATCGGGTGTCCGTGTTTCTGGGCCAGTGAGACCCCTTGATGCCATCTCTCAGTTCTAGCTGCTGTAGTGTTGAAACTGTTCTCGACTCTTCCATGGAAAACGGGCTGACCATTCCCGGACCGTGCTCCGGGGACCTCAGGGCACAGCGCCGTGTGACAGTCAGCAGCTCGCAGAAAGCTGACGGAGGAGTCCACACGCTCCATGATAGCCTCGCACGGCAGTAAGCAGCAGAGGTGGCCCCGACGTGGCCTCCGGCGCCCATGGTGCCGGGTACCAGGGGTTAGGCTTCCTGGAGCGGCCGCCCTCAAAGGGAGACTCTGCCTCCTTGCCAAAAAAGTCTTCTGTAACAGAACAAGAGAAGTTGCAAGTCCTTGCCCCGTGGTTGTCCTCTGCGGCTGCTTCCCGGGTTCTACCCTGCCCTGGGAGCACCTGCGGTGTCGCTGGTGACAGGCGGGTCCACTCCTCCCTCGGGGAAGGAGGGCGAGGAGAGGGGCCCTGCCTTACAGCCTCCTGACCGGCCGTGTAGAATCCAGCTGCGAGACACAAGCAGGCCGGAGGGACCGGCGCCTCCATGGTGGGCCTCCTGGGGGTTCATCCCCCCTGAAAACGCCACCCAGGTGTTGGCTTGAGGTGCTCTTTGGAGGACAGAAAATGAAGCAGGCAAAAAAAATGTCCTGCCGTGATGTGCCCCTTCTGGAGCCCTGCGGGGTTAGGATCTTGTTAAAACACTCGCATGACCCTCAGGGGAGGTGGTGGCGGCCCTGTCACTGCTTAGCTGCCCCAGCGCCATCCACCCCTTCGAGCTCCCCCCAGCCGTGTGGCTATTTGGGGAGCGTGGGCGGTTTTCCCGAGGTGTGCGTTGAAGGTGGGAGAGGATGAAGGGCGGGCAAAGCCAGGAGGAGACTTAGGAACGGCCCGGCTCGTCCAGCGTCTCATGGCCCTCTGAGGCCGACGTGAGGGGCACGCGTGTTTATCCGCAGTGGGTGCGGATGGCGGCGCCCGGAACGGGGGCGTGTGGGCAGTGCTCGCTTGTTCTGCATTTTACTGTGGTCCGTGTAGTGGAGCCAGCTGCGGATGAAATTTCAGCTTGGCGTTCCACAGACCACCTGCCACGGCCCACAAATGACGTGGGGTGCACGGCTTCCCTCGTGATGCCCTGCGTGATGCCCTTTAGACCCAGGAGGCCCGACTCGGCCCCTTTTTTACTTTAAAACTTTGTTATACATCCAGTAGGCCATTCCTCTTCAGGAACGGGGTAGGCCTTCTGTCAGCTGGGTGTTAGCTCCTGTGTGGCTAGAGCATCAGAAGGTAGTGTAGACGGGCATCCGATGGGTGCTGGAGGGCCCAGGAGCGGTTGGTACTGGGGTCCTTGGCACACAGGCTGTGCTCTTGGCCTTGGAGTTTCTGTCTGGAGTTGCTGAGTGAAGAAGTAAAACAGTTTTTTTTCCCCCTCTGAGTTTTAATCTAATCAGATAGTCATCCCTGTCTTCTTGGTGCCAGTTACAGGGTGTCTCGTGTACTCAAGAATGAAGTAGTGCTTTTTTTTTTTTTTTTAAGATTTTATTTATTTTTTTTGACAGAGATCACAAGTAGGCAGAGAGGCAGGTGGGGAGGGGGCGGGGAAGCAGGCTCCCTGCTGAGCAGAGAGCCTGATGTGGGGCTCGATCCCAGGACCCTGGGATCATGATCTGAGCTGAAGGCAGAGGCTTTAACCCACTGGGCCACTCAGGTGCCCCAACTAGTGCTGTTCTTAAAACTGCTTTCATGGACAGCTAAGTTAGGTGATGCAAACCTTGGGGGAGAAAGATTTTTCTTGAAACGAATGATGAATTTTATAACCTATTGTCAATTAAGATCTCAGTCTCTGGGCCACTGAACATGGCAGGATGAGACGGGCCACGTAGTGGAAGCCTGGCGTCTGTCTGAGCCGGGCCTACACAGCAGGCACCTGGTGGACTGAACCCACGCCAGGGCCAGCCACGTGGGTCGGGGCGGCCGTGTCCACGTGGAGGACAGCCCGAGGCATGCTTCCCATGCGTGCTCCATCAAGATAGACCCAACTGTCTTGACTCCGCTGGGGTTTGGTGCACTGCCCTGGGCATTTCGTTCTTTCCAGCTCTCTGTGGTGCCCACTGAGGGAAGCGCAGTGGTACAAGGGAACAGAGTCAGTTTTCTACTATTTAGAAAATCAGTTTGGAAAGTGAACAGAATAAGATGGATTTGCATGTTGAAAAATATCTCCTGTTTTGCCATCGGTTAGGCTGGTGGTGCAGGGACAATTCAGCCAGCCATGGCGGTGGCTCTGCAGGGCTTGTGGGAGCTGGGGTGGGTTGCCGTGGAAGGGACCCGCACAACTGGTTTTGCAGTTGCTTTTAAGATGAAACTCAGCTTTTGAAGTATTTTAGGAGTTTGACTTAGAGGTCCTTCTTTCCTTCTGACATAGCCTTGTTTTTTTTTTGTTCTTTTTTTTTTTTTAAATTTTTAAACTCTCTTCAGCTCGGTTTTCTGCCATCACCAGTAATGTTATGTAACATAAACCACCTGTTACTGATTTGGGCACATCTCAGACTAAATTACTAGTTGCTTTGACTGCACTGGCTCTCTTAATTATTGCAAAGTAGAAATGAGAAGTAATCTTCCCTCCTCACTAATTTAGCTTTGGGGGAACTAAATGGCTTTTCCTCTTTCTTCCTCCCGAAGGCCTTTTAAGCAGTAGAATGTGCTAAATACTGGACTTGATTCCGGGCGCCGAGTGCTCATTTGCTGCCAAAGACCCACTCGGGGGCCCTTGTCCAGAATGCTTTGAGACTACATTTGGCCAGAGGCAGGGTTCTTTGATTGCTCTATTCAACTACAAGAGAGCCTATATTTTCCCCTCTTAATACTAATTTCCTTTTGTACCATTTCTCTCTCTCTCTCTTTTTTATTGCATTAGCATCTGGGAGTCTGGCCTCAAGTTCAGCTGATCTTTAACACCGTCGTGGGTTGAGGCAAGGAAGGGGAGAGAAGTTTCTCTGACGCAGGGCTCAGCCAGTGTTGCCTGTAAAGGGCCAGCAAGGAAGCACTTGCCGCTTCACGGGCCATTTTCTGCCACCACTGCCCTGGGAATGGGCACGCTGTGTTCTGTCACAACCTGATTTACAAAAACAGCTGCAGGCTAGATGTGGCTCTCCGGCCCCAGTTTGCCCAGTCCTGCTCTCGTCCCTTGTGGTGACGGCACCACGACCTTGCTGAAAGCACACGTTAACTGCCTCAGAGCTGCATGCGGCTGGAAGAGAGAAGTTCTGTAGGTGTGTGCGCCACGCTCCCCGTGTCCTCTGGGCACCCATGCTTCTGTAGCTGGTGTTTCTAGCACACGGCATAGCCCTTGTGGTGCGTAATTGAACAGCCAGGCTCGGGCACTAAGGGACCGTCCCTCACTGCACTGACTGGTGCATGTGCTCATGGAGGGGGATGGGCTTGGCTGTGCAGAACCTGCAGAACCCAGGGAATTACCCCCCAACTGCTGGGTCAGCTGCTGGCTCCCCGCCCTCAGCTGGCAGCCCTCTTCCAGAGCTTTCCTCACGGAGAAGCCCGGCCCTAGACGAGGTCACTCACACCCCCTTCCTGGAGCAGCCAACTCCGGCCCTACCTTCCTCCCTCCTCGTTCCTTCTTTTCCATCCCCAGGTGTCGATCCCAGGAACACTCGCCCGCACTCGTCCCGCATGCAAACCTCACCTTGGCCTCTGCTTCCTGGGGCAGCCAACCCGCTGCAGGCCTCCGTACTTTCTTAGCACTGCCGGCTTGAAGCCTGAGGACACCGTGTTCCAAATATGTAGCAGAATGACAGAGGGTGCCCGTAGGGCATCAGACACCATACGTGCGAACTAGATAGACTTACTATTTATTCTGGATGTGAATTTCCTATTTATTCTAAATGTTCAATTTTATGTTATAGGACTGAACTTCTTGCCAAATAAAAGTTTGAATTGTGTCCGGCTCATTGTAAGTAGTCTGTTTTTGTGTGCTTTAGTGGCAACGCCGTATCCAATTCCACTGTACCCAAAAAAAGAACACCCCGGTGAGAAAGGGTGGAAGATGTGTGGTACATTTCTCACCCCATTTGTCCCAGCACCCCAGCTTTGTTTTCAGACCCAGAAGACTGTGGAGTTAAGGCACAGATGGAAAATGAGCGCGAGCTCAGACTTGGGTAGGCAGCCAATACCCCCCGCCCTGGAAATGCTGTTCCTCCACGGATAGTTCCTTCTTCGAGAGCCGGAGAAGATGGTCCTCCACGTGCTTGCCATCAAAATTGCCAGGAAAGCTAAAAATTGGAAGCCATGATTTAAGGGAAGAAAATGCTGAATAATACTAAATTAGGAATGAGTGCCATGAAGTCAACTCACTACTGGGTTTTGGATAAATTTATAAATATTTTGAAGAGCTTATTTTTAAAAAACTGTATGTGTGTGCACTTGTATTAAACCACCTTCATGTCCTTGATGTCTCGGTGTGCCCAGACCTTCGTCTCATTCTCTCCTTCTGTGGAGAGCCTGCTGGTCTTCCTTTTCCATCACTTGCATTTTTGTCCCTGTCATGGTGGTACCATTCTCTCACTGGAGGATTTAGCTCTCGTTTTTGGGGAGCGAGCTCCTGGAAACATGGCATTATTTTCGTCATGATATGCTGTCCCAGAGAGATGGTAAGCTGTTCCTTTGCCTAAGACTGGGACTTCTTTCCTTTCTGGGAGTTGTAAAAAAGGTTATACTGGGGCCTCCAGAATGTCTCACCTGACTCAGCAGAAACCACAAGCCCGTGGAACTTATTGGGCCTAAAGGAGAGTCTTAGGCCTGCTCAACCCAGCTTTTCCCTTCTCTGTCCCAGTAGTGATTCCCAAAGCTGGCCAGTCCCACCCCCTTGGGACCATTTGAAAGTGCGTGGTGGGTGGGTTGGAGGGTGCTCAATGTCACGGTTAATGGAAGGGCCCTTCTGACCTTTTGAGGACAGGGGCCTGGTGTGGTAGACATCCTGCACTGGTTGGGAGAGCTGTGCACAGTCAAAAATTGTCCCGAGTCCACACATCACCAATGGAAAGTTCTAGAACATTTTCATCACTCCCTGACCCTGGCATTCACTAATCTATTTTCTGTGAGTTTGACTATTTTGGAAATTTCATGTAGATGGAGTCATACAGTCTGCGGTCTCTTGCATCTGCCTTCTCGGCTGCTGTTTTCAGGTTCTCTTCGTGTTGCTGGCATGCGTCCTCAGTACCTAGTTCCCTTGTAGGGGAGAATGAGATTTCACTGGAGGGATATACCACCGTTGGTTATCCATTCAAAAGATGATGGACGTTTGGGTCGTTTCTCCTTTCTGGCTATTACAAATAATGTGAGCTCGCATATATAAGTTTTCATGGGGACATGTTTTTCATTTCTCTTGGATATATGCCAAGGAGTGGAATTTCTGGATCATGTAATACTGTGTTTAAGTTTTTGAGGAACTGCCAAACATTTCCACGTGGCTGCACCATTTTACTTTCCTCCCAGTGACGTATGAGGGGTCTGATTTCTCACATCCTTGCCAACGCTTGTTATTATCTGTCATTTTAATTCTAGCCGCCCCAGTGACTGTGAACTGGTTATGTCTTCTTAAACACAAACAAGTGAACAAAACAGAATTAAGAAAGAAGACTTTAAGAGGGAGGTGTTGGCTAAATGAAAAGGCCCTCATTAGCTCCAGTAAGTCGATTTTACCTTCAGACTTTGACCCTTTCTGTGGCAAACAGTATTTTTGTTCCCAAAACACCAGCTGGTTCCGTTGACTTTAGTTCTCTTCCATAAACATTTATTGAGCACACTGCATGTCTCAGACCCCGAGATACAAAGATGAATGAGGCAGGTCCCTGCCTTTTGGATGCTTACAACCTAACGGGGAAAGGAGATGAGGTCATAGCGTTGGGGAGACCGTACTTAAGTGCCATCTAAAGGTACAGTGGAAGGACAGTCCCCCTAGGTTGGTGGGTGGGTTTAACATGACCCCTCACCCACAGAAACAAAGTAATCCCCCAGATTAACCGAAGAGATGAGGTATGGCTTGAGTATTTCCTACTTTAAAACGTGAAAGGACCTTACTTTCCAAACAACCAGTGTGAGGATTCACAGTTGACAGCCTTTTTGAGGCGGCTCAGGCAGGTGAGGAGATGGCCAAGGGGGGTGGCTTGCGGCAGCAGGTCAGGCCCCTCACAGCGCCCCCAGGGGGTCGGTGTTGTCCAGCTGCTGGTCTTCAGCATCCTGGAAAAGAGAGGTCTCTCAAACACTGGGCACAGGCCCTCCTACTTGTTGGATCTTTCTAGGCGGAGCATTCCTTCTGGTCCCTGCTCTGTGACCTTGAAGGGGTTCAGAACACGCTACCAAAATATGGCCCCTTGGCAGTTTAAATACCTTAAACTGAAGGAATTTTTGGAAAAAAATACCAGCAGAAGCAGGATGGTCCCTGTGAACTTCCCCCACCTTGCTTCTCCTCCTTCGAACAGGTCATAAAACCCTCCCTGCACCAGGAGGAAAGAAAACACTGATCACCAGAGACAAGAATTTGGGGCCAGAAAATCTGTACAAACTACCTGGTTAAACACTGTATCTTCCTACTTGCATCACTGTGTACTCCCCACAAGCCCAAACCTCTGTCTTGTCTGTTCTGCACAGATGTGTCATTTCTTCGTATAAAAGATAGAAAAGCTTCCTGCTCTGGTCACTTCAGGTCTTCATTCTCTCCTGAGGACTCCCAGGTACATGCAGACTTGCTGTAAAGTTTATACGCTTTTCTCCTGTGAATCTGTCAGATTACTTTTCAGATCCAGCCAGGGATCCTAAGAGGGTGGAGGAAAACTTCCTTCCCAAGAGCCTAAAACAGTTCTCCTCCAAGTGCCCTGTGAACACGTGCGTGGGAGGAGCGTCTGCTCATGCTGCCGTCTTGTGTTAGGAGGCAGGATGGTAGGGTGGTTCTGGGGGCGGCTGCTGCTCCTTGAAGCTTATGGCCCCTGGACAGGTGGGTTCCATCCTGGTGTTTTCCCCTCATCTTTATAAAGGGCCATAATAATATTTTCCTCACAGGGAAGTACGAGGCTTAAATTGGATACTGCATTAAGGAAGGCGCACACACCCTGCCAAAGGTGGCTCTTAGTATGATTACAAAAAACTGCTTCCAGATTAAACATTCTTTGCCACTGGCCCTTGATTATTTGAGAGTCCAATCAGAAGCCATACTCTGGAGGCAGCACCCAAGCCTGGCGCTGTCTGCGGCTCTGACTGGCCCTGAAGTGCTGTTAATTTGCATACGGGATGTGTTCCGGATGTCGGGATTGCTACAAATATTGTACAGGCACTCCACCTTCAATATAAAAGTCAGGAGAATGGACGAGGTCCCTTCCGGGGGGCAGCCTCAGATTTCTGTTCCTGAAACATCTCTGCCACCTGGTCTGATGAGAAGGGTTCATCTGACTCCTGCATTTGGGACACACTGTCTCCTGCCTCAGGAGAACCTTTCATGCGTGGTGCTGGCAGAGCCCTCAGAAGAGGACAGGCAGCTGAGAAGGCGTGAAGAGCACGGAATGACAAGGATAACACCCCCTTCCCGCTGCACCAGCTTTTTTACATCAGGTTGATTTCAACATAGCAGTGCTTCCAGACATGAACTACTAGTTAAGAAATGAACAGCCGAACTTACCCTTTCAGTTTGGGTGGGGAAACTTCTACAGGGGTTTGATGAGAAAAACAAAGTAGGTTTAGGATCTAGGTTATTTTTCAGTGTATTGCAAAGATATTCGTTCTGCTGCCTCGGACAGTGAGAACACAAGACATTTACGTTTGGTTCACTGCAGAAGAACAAAAATATCTGTTGCACTATACGAGCTGAAAAATGGTGCAATAAAATATTTTGGTACTGTTTCAGTGCCAGCTTGCCAGAGAGCAACAGCCATAATAGAGTTTTGCAGGGAGGGTAGCATATATGCAAGCATCAATCAATCACAGCAGCTCTCTGGCTTGGGTTACTTTTTTTTTTTTTTTTTTTAAAGATTTTTATTTAAGAGAGAGCTGTATGTGTATGTGAGAGAGAGCAGGAACTGGATGAAGGGCAGGCTGTGCCCTGAGCAGGGAGCCTGACGCGGGGCTCGATCCTGGGACTCTGAGGTCAAGACCTGAGCCAAAGGCAGACACTTAACCGCCTGAGCCACCCAGGAACCCCTTTGGCTACTTCTTCATGAGGGTTCTAGACCAACAGCCCAGATTCTGGTGATTTCCTTGGACCTGAGCCATGCTGTCAGCTCAGTCTCCTGAGGTACACACTAGCTATCAATTTTTCTTACCTCCCTATAAAAGGAAGAATTAAGTTTTATTCCAGCTGCTCAGTGCTGACCTGGTAGTACGCCATGGGCAGGTGTACTTTCCACATTCCGTGTGAATGGGGTACCTTGCTGTGGGCTCCCCCTGGGATGAAGTCAGTAGAGCCCCATCCAGGCTCAGGGATCACTAACTACAAACAAATGGTTATGTCCTGGAACATCAGAGCAGAACATGTCCCTCTCGATAGCAAAGACCTGATCAAAGTGAGATAGGGAAACCGAAGGACTCCATATAAAGCTGCTTTTGCTCCTTTTCCTGCTTTCACTCTCAGTAGGGTGTGCACCCCCACCCCACCTTACACATGCCTCCTAATGCAAATAGTGTATGTCTTCCTTGGAAGAGACAAGGAGTTAATGATTTCTCTAGAAGAGATAACATCTAGGGAAGGACCAGATGAGAATGACAGGACTAAGCTACCATATGCGCACTCCAGGCCACCAGCAGCTAGACATCTCCCGGCCAGGGGCCTGTGGCTCCCAGGACCAACAGTTGGGCCCTGGTCTTTGTTCTAACCAGTTCCAGGATGCCAGAGGGGGCACATACACCAGACCACCCTCCTCAATAAAAACCGTAGACCCAGAACAAAGACGAGACTCCTCTCATTTCCTTGCCCTGTTTCTCAGCACTCCATCTGTATCTGCCCTCTCTGTATCTTCAGTAAACTCTGCTCTCTCTTCCTGCTGGCTCGAATTTGATTTCCATCCTAGGAGAAGCCACTCACCCTCTTGGTGGGTCCTGTGGGACCCCGTCTGGATCCTTGGACCTGGCCTGCTGTCATTAAAAGGAACGTAGTTCCAAAGGCAAGAAGCAGCTCTGACAATGGGCAGGAAAACTGTGGCAACCACGTAAAATGAAAGTTTATTTAAAAAAATTTTTTTAAGGTAGGTATAGATCCATGCTCAACGTGGGGCTTGAACTCATGGCCCTGGGATCAAGAACTGCATGCTCTACCAACTGAGCCAGTCAGAGACCCCCAACAATGGAAATGTGTTTAAAGCATAACATAAGGGAAAGAACAAACAAACAAACAAACAAACAAAAACAATGCTTTTTAAGGCCTGATTCTGTCTTTGTACTGGCTACCTCATAAATGTTTGTGACAGAATGCAGCCCAAAATTTCTTCGTGTGACAAATCACTTCTCACCTGATCATGAGGTTGGGGGTGATCAGCCTCTATTACCTCTAATTATTGGAGATCTCACCCCAAAGAATCCAGGGACACTCCACAGCCACCTGGCTTCAGTCAGCTTGTAATACTGGCTTTTAGGCTTATTGCCCTGAGACACATTCTAGAAATGTGCCTTTCTTGGTGCAAAGCTTTCCAGTTGGACTTGCTGGAAGACCTCACTCTCCTGCACCCCACCTGGTCTGTGCCTAGGTGAAGAGGCAGACTCACCATGAAGTAGTCACAGGAAGGTTCTTGGGGAGCGGAAGGGGTGCTCTCATACAAGGGGTTTGGTATATTCTCAGGCTGCTGCTTGCCAAGAGCCGCGACGTCGATATCCTCCTCCGACTGCTCCAAAAGACAAGCACAGGCTGACAGGATGTCCCCAGGGCAGGAGTGGCTCATTCAAGTTGTCAGGTAAAGCAAGCCGTGCCCACCCTTCTTAAGTGCTGGGCTCAAGGACTTCCTACGTCCATCCAAGCATGACTGCCACCCGAATCCGCACACGGGTTGTTTCCACCCCCCGCACCCCCCACCGCCACTTCCCCAGGAAGTGTCCTCATGCCCATGCCCACAGGACCCAGTCCCGCCCAGGGTAACTGCTCTTCTGACTCCCATCACCCTGGAGTGGCTTTGCCTGTCCTTGAACTTAATATGAAAGGACTCCGACGGCGTGCACACTGTCGGTAAAGATGCTGGAGCTTATAAATCGGCAGGTGCTCTGCTAGGAGGGAATGGCCTCCTGCCAGAGGAGCCGCATCTAGGGGAGGCAGCTGGAGGAGAGGCTGGGCCGGCAGGGACAGAAAGTACAGAATGGGGGGTGTTCCGCTACTGTGCTGTGGCCACACCCCATTCTCCCCCCGCTCAGCTGAGACCTGCTGACCTACGTGCGGGCTCAGCAGTTCAAATGGGGCGACCTTTGAGGCTGGCTGCAGAGTGAGGCCCGACCATGCAGGTCCTCGACCCTCTCTACCCCCAGAGTCAGTTAGCCTTGAGAAGCTCTCACCAAGCAGAGCAAGTGTCTGCCTGTCTCCTGAACCCTCCGAGGGGAGGGTTCTGGGCCCCTGGTGAATGTGCCTCCAAGCCCAGCCCCTGGCTCCTGTGTGAACTCTGTGAGGCAGCCGGTCAGGGACTGGGCTCCAAAGAAGGATCTCTCCCATCACTATGTTCCCATGCCTCTCTTACCTCAAAATGCTGGAAGCCAGCTGTTCTCCGGTTTAGCCGGAAGTAAGAATATGCAGCCAATGCAGCAGCTCCAAAGACAAGGGCGGTGGCGAAGAATATCCCTGTTCCCACTCCCATGTGGACTGAAGCCTGCACAGAGAAAGAGGAGGGGGTGATACTCAAACCTGGGGCCTTGCCAAGCAGGAGCGCTTTCTGGAGCCCACCTGACTCTTGCTGGCCCCCGGGCATCTTGGGCCAGTTGGGATAAAAGGAAGGATAAGATCAGTAACACGTATTTAGCCCTTCCTTCCACTGGGGTCTATCTAAGCCCCTTCCATGACATAATCCGGTTAAACCTATAATAGCCCCAAGAGATAGGGACATGTATCACTGTTTCCATTTTTATGTGGGGCGACTGAGGCCCAGAGAGGGTAAGTGCTTTTCTCAATATCACAGAGCCAGTGAGGAGTAGAGGTAGGTGGACTCTGAAGCCAGCCTGGCTTTGGAGCTGGTGCACTTAATCACTATGTTAAGGAAATTTCCAGAAGCCAGTTGGGCTCACCCTTCCCTCACACATTTAGAAAGCAGAATACTAACAATACCAAAAAACCCACCCTCCTATAGCCTACTATACTGTGTACCAAGGACTGTCCTAATTATTTTATATTTATTGACTCATAATCCTCCCAAGAATCCAAGGGGTCAGCATTATGACCCCTCCTTTTGCAGATGAAAAAAATGGGGCTCAGAGACCTGTCCAAGTTGCACAACAATGAAGTGGAGGGGACAAACCAGAGCTCAGGATTTCTTACTCCCCTTCCAGTGGCTTCTCTATTGGCCCATTCACTCAACAAATACCAATAATGGTGGGTGTTGCATTGCTAAGGCACTGGGGCAGGGGTGGGGTGAACCAGGGCCTCACATCTCTGAGGCCAGCTGCTGCGGATGTGGGTATGGGAGGCTCCTCCCATCTCCAGAGGACAGGAGACAAAGCTTCTAGCTACAGTTTGCCTCTTGGGCAGTGGACAAGTGGACCTTGGACCTCCCCCCACCCACCAGGAGCCCTGGATACTCACCACTGGAGCGGGGGGTGCTTTTAAAGGTCTGGAAATGACATGAATGATCCCATTGGAGGCAAAGATGTCCCACTGCAGAATGGCCCTTCCATCGACAAACCTGGTCTCCTGAGGAAATGAGAGGGGGCTGATGGAGATCTGTGGCCATCAGCCTCTTTTCCCCATGTGGGCAACCCCGCGTTGGAAGGAAGTTGCTCAATTTCTCCCAGGTCCTGCGGTCTGGGGGTCAGGCCTATTGTTACCAACAGGCAAGGCAGGACTTCTGCTCCCATCTGGACAGCACAGAACACCTTAGTTGCCCTTGGGCCACAAGGCAGATTGAAGAGGTACAAGGAACCCAAGGGGCCATTCTGTCCTACCAACTCGTCTACCAGATGAGAGTTCAGAGGGAAAATGGCTTGTCCAGGATCACCCAGATAGAAAATGGCCAACCCTAAGCCTCTAGACTTTGGATCCACTGCTCTGAACATCCCACTGAGCTGTTAGAGAATGGATCTCATCCCCTGCTAGTCAGAGCATGATCTACTGTCTTGTGGTGGTGGGCATTACCTGAGAGTTCATTAGAAATGTGGAACCTGAGGTCCCCATACTCCACCTGCTGAAGTATGATCTGTATTTCAACAAAACTCTAGCTGATTCAAATGCATGTTAAAATTTGAGAAACCCTGGTCTAAACCACTAATCTTCAAGAAAAGAAATCATTGATCAGGTAAATATTAAAAAATAATACTCATTTGGCACTTGCTACCAATCACATGCCACAGAGTCACTGAATTTTCGCAAGTGCCTATGATTCTATGTCATGGTCACCACGGCTACCACCGCCATCAACATCATGACCATCACTATCATCATCCTCATGATCATTGTCAATATCACCATGACTATCATCACCAACAGCATCACTGCCACTGTCACTGTGAAACAGAGGCAGAGGCCAGATAGCTTTAAACATGGTTTCATGTCAAGTTCCTCATCCATCATTATCAGTTTCCAGGGCTGGAGGTCACCAGTGGTTTACTCCCCAAGGGGTAGGGGCTGCCTAACAGCATGGTGTACTACAGTGTGCACCTAATACCAGCCCCTGACTACAGGTTTAACATTTACTTTCACATTATAATAGTTGTCATCTATTAAGCACCTACTGTATGCTAAGAATTTTGAATATATTCTCTCCAGTTCTGCCAGTAAGTCCAGAAGATTTTTCATACCGGTTGTTGCTGGTCCTGGCTGGAGGTGATGAGTAGCTGGCTTCCCAGCTTAGTCTGCAGGACGGTACCATTGACAAGGTCATCGTAAAAGAAGATGCTGACATTGGCAAGGTGGTGCTCAATGTCTCGCCCAGACAGCGTCTGAGAAGGGAGAAACACAAGAGTGGTCTATAGAAACCAGGCAATTTTATTTTAAATGAAAGAAAAAAAAATCACTTTTCATGGCCTTCTGTGTTCATGTGGAGAGAAGGAATGTCAAGCTTCTCTCAGGTGCACCTCTAGCTAGCTTGTGGCATTGAGAGTCATCTTCGTGAAGGGTGGGTCTTGAGTGGGTAACCGTGGGCAGAGGTCCCACTCCTCTCAGCCCCTAGATGGGACAGGGCTGGGGGCTGCCAGAGCCTGCGGTCAGTCACCCGTGTGGAATTGCCATCTCTTCGCACGTCCGCATGTGAGGACGGCTAGTGTGGTGAGCTCACCGCATCTGGGGCTCTGCTTCTCCACCCCTCCAGGATTCATGCCCTTTGCCATAACGCTGAGTGCTTCCTGCTCTGACTTTGGGCTCAGCCGCATGACCTGTTGACCCAGGGGACTGTTAGCCATTGTGACCCAATGGGGGCTTGTTCCCAATGACCACTTGCTTCCAGCACCATGAGAACGTGTCTGGGCTAGTGTGCTGGAGGACGGGAGGCCTCTGTCGGCGGACGGCCAGGCCATCACAGACCTGTGAGCAGGCCTGGCCAGGACCACGATGGCCAGCTGACCTGCAGATGTGTGAACTGAGTAACTGTGTAGTCACTGAGTGTTGGGGTGATTTGTGGTGACAGATAACGGATCCTGTCGAAGCACTAGTCTGAAGCACAGACAGCTGGCGCCCGCCTCACCTCGTTCTCCCCCAGTCCGCTGTTGTGTGGCACAAAGAGGGTACTGCGGATCGACAGGTCTGTCAGCAGGTTCCGAAATGCCTGGCCTCTGGCTGAGTGGTTGGAATAGGCCAGCACCTCCTGGGGAGAGGAAAGAGTGGTCAGCTCTGGTGTGCAAGGGTTGGGGTGACCGGAGAACCTCGTGGAAGGTGTCCTGGGGTACCACCCATCTGGGAATGTTCCTGACGCTGGCCCCAATCTGGCTGCCACTCACAGGCTGTTTCTTCTGACTGCCTCCTGGGAGAGTTTGAGGAGCACTTTTCTTTCCTCAATGAATCCTGTGGTCCGAAGTACAGCCACATCACAGAATCAAGACCATTTTTTAACATGGCTGCCTGCATAGTCCTTTGAAATCTAAGTCAAATCTTGAGCCTCCTCTTGTCTTGCAATGACCTGCAGGTCACTCAGAGGAAAACCAGAGGCCTTACAAGGCATGGGCATGAGGCCCAGACCACCTGGACCCTGTTGCTCCACTGCCCCTGGGCCCAGCTGGCCTCTCTCGCTCTCACTCGGCTGCAGCCTCCTTCCTTCCTTGCCGTTCTTCAAACTCGTGTAGCCTCTCTTGCCTTCATCCTCCTGCCGGCCGGTTCTCGCCCCACATCTACACAGCTAACTCCCTTGCCTCTGTTCACTCTTTCCCACTCTTTCCTAGGGTGCCGTCTTCTCACCAAGGCCATCCCTTATCACCCTGCAAATTGGGAATGCTCTGGTGGTACCCCTCTCTCTCCCTACTCAACCCTTCCCCTCCTTCCCTGCCCCCCACAGCATATATAATCACCTCCTAGCATTCACTACTGTTACTTATTCTGTTTATTATTTGATGTGTCTGTTTTGTTCACTGATATATGTCAAGCATGTAGTAGGTGCTCAATAAATACTTGCTAGAACAGAAACCTGTAAGAAACCTCACTTACCCAGTTCGACTTTGTCATTGTGCGGACAGGGCTACTGAAGCCCAGAGAAGATAATTAATCTGCTCAGGGGCACACAGCCAATGGGTCTTGTTCCGACACTGTTTTTTTCTGCAATGCTGTTGCAAGCCAAACTCCCACATGCAGAAACACCAGTTTGACTGTTTATCTTCCGTGTGTTTATGATAACCCTGAATTTTAGAACAGTTAGATGGATGCTTTCAGTCTGCAGATAAAGACTCACTATTTGGGAGCCTTTGGTTTAACTTCTGCTCTAATCCTGCAAGCCCTATACGTCTGCCCAGTCCCCTCTCCTTGGCTGTGCCCTTCACCTTGGTAAGCCTCAGTGTCTTTATCTACAAAATGGGGATAATAGCAGAAGTGACCTCATAAGGTCACATGAGAATTTATTCCTAGTAACAAGTGTTTATTGAGCATCTACTATATGCCAGTGATAAGGCAGGGAAAAATCCTGTCCCTTAGGGAGCTTACATTCTGTGGGCTGAGTTATAAGTGCTCTGAAGAGGTTCATGCATGCACAGTGCAAAGGAAATGCTCAAGATATTCTTGACCTAGTTATTATTCTCGACCTAGTTATTCTTGACCTAGTTATTACTATTAGCTCAGTTCTCTGGTTGGTCAGCACCAAATCCTTCTCTGGCTGGAACTTTCTCTTCACTAGGCATAACATGTAGAGCATTGAACTGACTGGAAGGGCAGTGCTAAGGGAAGTTTGATGCCATGTTGAAAACTGTCTGATCACCAGGCTGGCCCAGCTAAATGTGCTCAACCTAGTCCGTGAAGACCAAAGAGCTTCTCGTTCCTGCAGATCAGACTCTTAGGCTGCTCAGGATGCAAAACGAGATGCTACAACTAGTCAGCCCCAGTGTGGCCGTTTCTGCGTACAGGCCACAAGTCTATGTGCTTTCATTACCACAATGGTGCTAGGAGGCTGGGGCTATCATCCTCTCCATTTTACTGGGAAACTGAGGCCCAGATAGGGAAGTAACTTGTCGAAGGTGGTGCAACAGGTGGCAAACCCCAGCTTTGAATTCAGGCTGTGTGGTCCGGCGCCTGTGCTCTTACCCATGACTGGGAGCCTGGGGCTTCTTTCAAGGACTTGCCTCTGAAATCGCTGCCTTGAGGCAAGTGCTCCTTCCCTAAGGCAAAACCAAGCAGATGGGGTGCAGGACACGTACCGTGAGGAAGTTCGTCAGTGAAGGGAAAGACATCAGGACTTGCAACAGATTGCCGCTGCACGAGAAGCCGTCTCCCACGTAGCCCGCCTTGCAAGTGCAGTTCACATCTGGAAGACAGGGGCACACAGGGGCCCACTTCGGTGAGGGAGGGGCCTGGACTGCTCCAGCTCACCCTTGGAGGTTGGCTGGCCAGGCTGAGGATTGATCAGCAGTGCGGGCCCTGGAATCTGAAGCGTAGCTTGGGTCATTACCTTTCATCCGATAGCAGAAGACATCCCACATTTCACTCTTGTTGTTTCTTTGTCCATAGTCTACTATTCCAACAACGCCAGAGCCACAGTTCTGGGAGGCGTAGGCTGTGGGGTAGGCTACCCGCCCACTCTCCAGCCAACCTGCTGAACAGAGGTGGTACTTGGCCTGTAGGGACACAGACGCGGCCATGGATCAGCTACAATTTCATATTCGGTGTGGGCTCCTTTAGTTCCTGTCTGATTCTCACATCAGACCGTAAACTCCATGAGTCAGGGTTATGGCTCATTTTGCCTACTGTACCACTGTGCCTGGAACATAGTAGCTGTTCATTAAATTTTTCTTGGTTGATTCACTGAACAGATGAACATGGTACCATTTTTTCCTTTCAATGAATGCCCAAGTCCTTCACACCTATGACTCCTCTCCCTGTTCTTGAATTAAATTTACTCTCAGGCTTCTACTCCTGGATGCAAATTCTTCTGCTTATGCATTTATAGAACTCAAATTGATCATCACCATCTTTATTATCACCATCGTCACCATAATCCCCATCATTATCATCCCCATCATTATCACCATGATCATTACCATCAACACTATCATCATCACCATCACTATCATCACCATCACTATCATCATCATCATCCCCATGATCATTACCGTCATCACTATCACCACCACCACCATGTTAATCACTATCATCACCATCATCACTATTATTGCTATAATCATCACCATCATCACCATGACCATCATCACCATGACCATCATTATCACCATGACCATCACTATCGTCACCATCACTGTCATCACCACCATCATCACATCACTATCATCATCATCCCCTTCATCACCATCACCACCATCATCACCATGACCATCATTATCACTATGATCATCACTATCGTCACCATCACTGCCATCACCACCATCATCACATCATTATCATCATCATCACCTTCAACACCATGATCACCATCATCACCATGACCATCATTATCACCATGATCATCACTATTGTCACCATCACTGTCATCACCAGCATCATCATATCACTATCATCATCATCCCCTTTATCACCATCATCACCATCATCACCATCATCACCATCATCGCCACAACCATCATTATCACCATCATCATCACTATCGTCACCGTCATTATCATCATCATCATCATACTTATTGAGAGCTTACTCTGGGCCAGGTTCTGTTGTAAGGGCTTTCCTTGTGTCAACACTTTTAACCCTCATACCAACTCTATAAGATAGAAACTTAAAAAAATAAAAAATCCCCATCATAGAATTGACAAAATTGAGGCAAAAAGGAGTTAAGTAACTTGCTCAGCTAGCTAGTAGTTAAACTGAGATTCAAACCTGAGTGAGCAGCCCATTCCAGAGCTTTTAATGTTAAAAACTGAGTGCACCAGTCACTATAATGCCTATTACCTTTAGTTCTATACACACATGCCAAGTAGGACAGAGGTTTCCATGGTCTCAAGGACACAAAATTGGCAAGCAGGAGAGCAAAAATTCAGACCCTCCAATACGCTGGGGCCTGGCATCAGTGGTTTTGTTCCTTGGTGAAAAAATGCCAGGTCTGAAGGAAGGCGGAGACTGGATGGTGAGGGAATTTGGAGGAGCAGCCTTAGAATCATACTGTGTAGGCAGTTACCTCCTCTATGCCCGCTGAGCAATTGCTAGCCTGTAACTCCAAGGTGCTGGCCTTTCCAAATACGCAGGGCTTCTGGTTTGGGGGACCAAGAGAGTAGCCTTTACTAGAGCTCCATCTCCTACCTGGTTGCTGCCAAGAGCTGGAGCAATCCCCATTTATGACCTTCACATCCCCGCCAGACATTTCAGAGACCCTCAGATATTTTGTGTGTTCAAGGAGTTCCTAGGCCTCTGGCGATGGATCTCTTTCTGGTTTTCAGCTATGGGACATGCACTCCCAGTCTGTGCTTCTGTCTTAGCAGTTGAATGTCATAGTAGAAAACAGACTTTTGGAGTAAGGGCTACATTTGAATACTGGATCTGCCACCTCTTGTCTGGATGACCTTGGGCACATTACTAAACCTTTCAGAGCCTCAGTTGCCCCCTCTGTAAAATGGGAATAGTGACACCTACTTCCAGGAATGTTATAAGGATGGACAGGGTTATCAACAAAGCACTTGCACGGTGCCTGACACACAGTACATGCCCGACAGATGTGATGAATTGATACCATTGTTCCAGGAGCACCCTCCTTCCCCTCCAAGAAGGCAGCAGCCCAGGTCTCCCTCGTGTTAAGAAGAGGCTGCACCCTGTCCCCTGCAGACCCTGCCTGCGTGGGGCTGACCAACTGGGGACCACCTTTTGGGCGTAGGAGAGCTGGTTGTAGGTTGCCATGCTTGCTGCCTCGTTGGCACAGGCCTCTTTGGCTTTGTCAAAGGTCAGCTTGTACTGGCCCAGCGGGGAGCGGAGATGGAACACTCCGACGGTGGTATCTAGAAGGGAAAAGACAGCAATCATAGGTCAGCCCACCTGGTTGGCAGGGTTCCCAGGAAAGGATTGGCAAAGCAGAAGGCAAGCTGTATCCCAGGGGCCTTGGAGAGCCACTTCCCTTCAAGGTAGATTGAAGCACATCATTTAAAATATTTATTTCTTTTCTCAATACAAAAACGGCACATGTTATTGTAGAAATTTGGGCAATCATTCAAAGTAAGAAAAAAAATACAAATCACCTAAAACCTTATTCCCTGGAAATAATCATTACTCCAGGGCTAACATTTTGACATACTTCCCCTAAAGAATTTTTATTTTCTTTTTTGGTAACTTATTTTGACATAATTTCATACTCTTCTAGACTTTTTACCTCTTCCTTTACCTCTTCGGCTCATGACCTGAGCCGAAGGCAGAGGCTTCAACCCACTGAGCCACCCAGGCACCCCTAGAAAGCTTTTTAAAAACTTAACATTGAATCATGATTATTCCCCCATATTATAAATTTCCTCTAGCAAGAGGATTTCCCCCTCAATACTTATAGCTGAATAATTTTTGTGAACTTTACAGCCATGACAAAATACTTTAAAGAGAGTCTTTGCGGCACGTCTGGGTGGCTCAGTGGGTTAAAGCCTCTGCCGTCGGCTCAGGTCATGATCCCAGGGTCCTGGGATCGAGCCCCACATTGGGCTCTCTGCTGAGCAGGGGGCCTGCATCCTCCTCTCTCTCTGCCTGCCTCTCTGCCTACTTGTGATCTCTCTCTGTCAAATAAATAAAAAAAAATCTTAAAAAAAAAAGACAGAGAAAGAGAGTCTTTGCCAAGGACTCTATGTTTCCTGATCACACTCTGTCCTTGAAAAAGTTTTCTAGCCATTTCTCCCCTAAGAGACTGAAAGATTTATCACTTTTTCCTGGCTGAAATCTTTTTAAGCCAGACAATTAAATGCAGAAAGCAGAAATAGTTCAAGAACCGAGTTACATCTTTACATCATCAAGTTCATTACCAAATGCCACTAAAAGGTCACTTTCTACACCAAAAAGAGTTAAGTTCAAGGTCTTTCTTTGACCATAGTCCGGCAGAACATTCCACAGGTTGTATGATCCTGTCAGCCCTATCAGAATTGCAGACACTTCCAGCATAACAGTCTGGGGAAGGATGGACAGATGTTTTTCCATGTTGCTAAGGCAACATGATTCTTTTTTTTTCTCATTTTTTAGTGTATTTTTAAAATTTATTATTATTATTTATTATTTATTTTTAAAATTTTTTTATTTTTTATAAACATATATTTTTATCCCCAGGGGTACAGGTCTGTGAATCACCAGGTTTACACACTTCACAGCATTCACCAAAGCACATACCCTCCCCAATGTCCATAATCACGCCCCCTTCTCCCAACCCCCCTCCCCCCAGCAACCCTCAGTTTGTTTTGTGAGATTAAGAGTCACTTATGGTTTGTCTCCCTCCCAATTCCATCTTGTTTCATTGATTCTTCTTCTACCCACTTAAGCCCCCATGGGCAACATGATTCTTAATAGGGCATCTGAGTGGATATGTAACAGTGCATTTGATCATCCTTGACTGTTAGATATGGGTTATCTGTAATCTTTTATGATGCAAAGTAATGCTAGGATGGTACGTCTATGTTTATTCCCTTATTAGATTGTGTGTCTATTGGATGTGTTTCTTGAAGTGGAGCTACCAAGTCTCAGCGTGAATTATTTTAAGGCTCTCAGCACACGTTGTCCAACTGGCTGCCATGACAGCTGTACCAGTTTGCCCTCCTCTGAACCGGAAGAGTAGGCACTTCCTCCCAAGTGTGGCATGGTTCTGTAACCACGCCCACAGGGAAAGCCGAGGTCTTAGCCCCAAACCATCCTGGCTTCCTAAGGGTAACTACTCAGCTTCAACAGCGGGTGGGTCCAATTCTGATGCTCAGTCACTTAGTAACACTCCTGTCTCTTTCTTGGCATTCATGAGAGCAGAAGGGAAAAGCCCCCTGGAAAAGAAGAGCTGAATAGATTTCCACCTGTGAGTCAGCTGTGGGAACAACAGGACTGGCTGAGTGGATCGTGCCCTGAAGAAAAAAGCCGAGCACTTTCTTGACTTCACTCTTTGAGGCAAAAGGCTGGCAGATCAACGTCCCTGGTCCCAGGTGCACATTTCGGCACCCATCCTAAATAGCAACTGCTTATAGAATCCTTCTGCTTGGTAGCCTCACCTTGAACATAGAATGTCCCCAGCCAAGCTCTCAAATGTTGCACCATGTTGCTTCCCATCTGTTTGAACACAACCACACTGGGTTTGCTTTCTTGAGATAGAAACCTTATGTGGCTTACTTATCCTCACCTTCTCTGGCCATAGGGCTGCCTTGAGCTCACCCTTCTTCCTGGTTGAGACCCTATTACCTTGAGGTCATTACCATGACATCTTTTGAGTCTCCACCATAGTCCCAGGCCTCTATTAAGTTTCTCTGAGGATTCCCTTTCTCATCCTACCTAGGGATCTTTCCCATCTCTGTCAATTCTTCAAAATAACTTTTTTACACTGGTAAATATACATAACATGCAATTTACTTTTTTGACCATCTTAAGGGTACAATTCAGTGGTATTAAGTAGATTTACAATGTTATACAACCAACATCATTATCCATGTCTAGAATGTTTCCATCATTCCTAACAGAAACGTGGTCACCATCAAATTGTGTCTCTCCATCCCCCTCTCTGCAGCCCCTGGTAACGTCTACTCTACTTTCTGTCTCTATGAATTTGCCTGTCATAGATCCCTTGCATATGTCCATAATATTTATCCTGTGGTGTCTGGTTTATTTCGCGAGACATGGTTTCAAGTTTCATTCATGTTACAGCACATGCCAAAATTTCCTTCCTTTTCCAGGACCAGATTATATCACACCATATGGATAAGCTACAGTGTGTTTATCCACTCATTTGTTGATGGACACTAGGGTTGTTTCCACCTTTTGGTTTAACATGGGCATACACATATCTGTTGAGTCCCTGCTTTCAGTTTTCTTCTATTCGTGCTCTCTCTTTTTTAAGTTGAACCATCAGCACAAGATAAACTGCTGTCTTCGGTTCTGTGACTTGCCCTTCCTTGTCTTATCAATTTAAAAAATGTCTTCAGCAACACTGGGAATCCCCTTGCAAAAAGACAATGTCATATATCCTGTGTATTTTCCTTGCTTACATTCTTCTATCTCATCCCCGAAAGGGATCTGAAGCATCTTAGAATTTGGCCCATGTTACAGACTGCATGTTTGTGTCCCCCCAGATTCATGGGGTGATATTCCCAATGTGTTGGTATTAGGTAGTGGGGCCATCGGGAGGTAATCGGGTCATGAGGGGAAAGCCCTCTTGCGTGGGGTGAGTGTGTGTGTGTGTGTATTTTTAATGTAATCTCTACACTCAACATGGGGCACAAACAACCCCGAGATTAAGAGTGGCATGTTCCACTGACTGAGCCAGCCAGGTGTCCCAGGTTAGTGCCCTTATAAAAGGGACCTCAGAGAGCTTCCTAGTCCTTCTGCCACATGAGGACATAAGAAGACAACAGTCAGAACCTGGAAGAGGACCTTCCCTAGTAGATGGCCATGCCGGCACCCTGATCGTAGCCTTCCAGGCTCCAGAATGGTGAGAAACACATTTCTGTTGTTTTTAAGCCACTCAGTAGATAGTAGCAGTCCGAACGGATTAAGACAGTATGCATCAGGTGTTAATTCAGTAGTTACTATTGAGATTTGTAAAAACTGCCTCCCTAGCAATACCATGTCTCTAAAACAACCCTGTCCTAGTCAGAGACATCCAATAAATCTTGATTGGCCATAACATGTAATACCCTGAATTGCTCTCTGAACCACTGCTGTCCCTGTGGCTCAGAATGACCTTGCTGGGTCCCTTGTGGATTTCCTCCTTGAGGCTTTAAGATCACCTGCACCTCTGCATTTCCCATTTGGCTTTCTACTTTGTTGTGTGTTGTGATTCCTAGTTTTATGTTACTTGTGGGTTTATTATAAGCCATTTAGATCAGCCTCGGAAGAGAATGCCACACATGCCGATCGATGTGTATTATCGTAACAACCGCTCAGAAGCTGCATCTGCATGTGACAGGTGCTTCCTCTGTTATTTAAACCCTGAACTATGCTCCTTAGATTCAATTCCAACCGATGGTTGCTAAGCAATTTGGGGAAAGCCTGTTTCAGGAAAATTCACATTGGATGACCTTTGAGCTCCCTCCTAGTTCTAAGGCTCCCAGTCAAGATGAATTATTTCAGTCCTCTGCTACCAAATCCTGCTACCTCCTGGGCACTGGGTCCTGGGCAATGCTTGGGCTGTTTGGCCTGGCTTTTAATTCTGTTCCCCTTTGCTCTTGGGCAAATCCCTTCCCCAGGCCAGAAGGCCAGTGACCCCCTACCCACACCGACCTTGGAAGTGGAGATCGGCACAGTCGGCATCGGCATGGCACTGCCCGTTGTCCTGCAAACATCGGTCGATGGGCAGCTGCTCTGGCTCACAGTATGTCCCGTCTCCCACGTAATGGCTTTTACATTCACACTTGTGCTTGCCCTGTGGGGAGAGCCGAAGAGATGAGAAGCCCCTTTTCTAGGACTCCAGGACCCTGATGTGCTCTGCAGGCCTCCATCCAGCACAGGAGATGCTCTGAAGCACCAGGAAAATGCTTTGCTTATAAATAGTGGCAATTAAGTCATTGCCATGTCTCATGTTTGTACAGACTCATGAGGAAATGTCCCCTAGGCTCAAATGTTGCTTCCTCGGAGACAGCGTCCCTGACCCGTTAAAGAAAGCAACCCTCCCCATCCCTTCTATCATGCTGGCCCAATTCATACTCTGCCTGACTCTTGGTCAGGTGCTTGGTACTTTCTGAAAGTATCTTACGCACCTGTTTCTGCCCAGAGCATTGCCCCCTCCCCCCTCACATTTCATTGCTACGTCCCTGGCTCTGACAACAGCACACGGCAGGTGCCTGATGACCACTTGCCCAATCAGTGAATGACCTCACTTAATTCCCAAACAATTCTATGAGGGCTGCATTATTAGACTCACCTGACAAAAGAGGAAACAGAGACTGGGAGAAATCAAGTAGCCAACTCTGGGCCACGGAGTGTAAGTGGGGGAGCTAAGAGTCAGAGAGTGACTCTGAGTCCTAAGTTCACACTTAGGACCACAGTGGACATTATCTTCTACCAACTTCCCTTCCCAACAGATAAACCTGGCACCAGGGCACTGATCCCATTCTAAAAAGGCTTGAGTGGGTGTCCAAACCTGTACTTTTCCCCCACTTTTCACTGACATTTTGTTTTAATAAACTTTTTATTTTGGATAATTCTAGATTTTGAGGAGAGCTGCCAAGATAGCAGAAAGTGTTGCCATATACGCCTCACCATGTTCCCTCACGTTACCTAATCACAGTATCTTTGTCAAAGCTAAGAAATGGGGGCACCTGGGTGCCTTAGTCGATTAAGTGTCTGCCTTCCACTCGGGTCATGATCCCGGGGTCCTGGAACTGAGTCCCATATGGGGCTCCCTGCTCAGTGGAGAGTCTGCTTCTCCCTCCCGTCTCCCTCTACCCCTTGCCCCATTCTCGTACTCTTTCTCTCTGTCTCAAAAAAAACACAAAAAACAAGAAACAAAACAAAACAAAAAACCCCAAAAACCAAAAAACAAACAAACAAACAAAAAACAAAAGAAAAAAACCCCACTAAGAAATAAATAATGGCACATTACTATGAATTAACAATAGATTTTATGTAGATTTCGCCGGTTTTCCTCCTCATGTCCCTTTTCTGTTTAGGACACCACTTGGCATTCGGTCTGCAGACCTGACAGGACGTAGAGCGCGCTGGGAAGGAAGCTGAGGGGGAGGCTGAACGGCGAGCGGAGTGAGCGACGCGGAGCCGCTCCCGAGTTTCCCGGGGGAAGAGAGACTCACCGGGCCGGTCATCTTGCAGGTGGCGTGCTCGTGACACCCACCGTTGAGGCCGTCGGCACAGGGGTCTATCTCCTTGCAGCTGCGACCGTCCCCCTTGTAGCCCTTCAGACAGCTGCAGGACACCTTCGTGCCCTTCTGGGAACACCTGGCCACCTTGGCACAGCCCCCGTTGTTCTGTTTGCAGAAATCCACAACTGCACGAGCAGAAGGGAGAGGGCGCACTGAACCACGGTGTGTGGAATGTGAGCTTCAGACGGGGGTTATGGGTCACCCTGGGATCAGGGGACATTGGGAAGGAAATGGGCCCCAGCGGGTTGGGGTCTTCCTTCCCCATTCCCGATAGCCCCTGGGCTAGCTTCTGGGGACACTAGAATCCTGTGGCTGATAGCCTCTGAGATCAGGCCTGATGACCTCTGTGCACCTGTGACCTCCTTTGTCACATACCTCTAGGCTCCACTTTGCTAGTTTTCTGAATGAGTTTGAGTTTTTAATGTTAGGACAGGTGTGTGTGTGTGTGTGTGTGTGTGTGTGTGTAGTTACTGTACTCTTGAGTACTTCATGAGATGGTCATCGTTAACCTCACTCCACAGATGGTCACACTGAAACCCAGAGAGTTTAACTGTCTTACCCCCGGTGATAACATGGTGGGACAGGCACTTAAACCCTACTTGGTTTGACGCCCAAAGCTCATACTTTCCCCACTGTGTTGTGCTACCTGTTAGGACCTTTGTTTTCACAATCTCCCAAATTTCAACCCAATACTAGATGAGCTCTAGCCTCAGGAGCAGCTAGAAAGCTATCTGATTTCTCCTGCCTGGCTTTTGCCAGGAGTCATGGCAGCCTCTTGAAATTTTGAGAGAATAAACATGAGGACAAAAGGCCTCATCCTAAGAACAGTAGAGTGGAAAGACAGAACCTGAGCCTTTGCTGCCATTGTTGATAAGTGGCCTATTTCTGGACTGCCTTCTGGAAGATTACAAAACAGCAGGTATAACAAGAGCTAATTTCTGTAAAGAAACTATGTATCTTTATTTACATATTTATGCATGAAAGAAGTTAGAAAGTACATGTGGCATAGGCTGGTAGGTTTCTCCCAATATCTATTGTCTCCTTTTTCTATAGTAAGAGATTTTTCATTGGGCTCATGGTTGCCTAAATGAAGACTACATTTCCCAGGCTCCTTTGCAACTAGGTATGACAGGTGATGGGGCTCCAGCTGATGCAATGGGAACAGAAGAAATTTTTACTGACTTCTAGGTGCACCTAGAAGTCAGTAAAAATTTCAGGGAAGGAGGTTTGCCTCCCTCTTCACCTTGCCCATCCTGCTGCCTGGGATGTGCTGGATGACCCTCTCAGGCCAGGGAAGTGAATGATGGCAGAGCAACAAGGTAGAGTCTGGGCTCCCAGATGTCCTTTCAGAGTTATGTTAGTTTTGGATGGCTCCATTCAAACTACTATATGAGGTAAAAATAAACATCTGAACATTTGCCTTGTTTTTGCCACTGTCCCTTTGGGTCTCTGCACGGCTGAACCTATGTCTTAATTACTAAAGACAGACATGGCAATGGTTAGAGTGATTCTCACCAAATGATGAAAGTAAGAGTTAGGTTTTTTTTTTTTTAGTACTGTAAGGTATTTTCTGATATTTTTTTGAAGGCTGGATTCCCTGCAGAGTTACAAAAACACTCTACAATAAGGTGCATCACTCTGAGTGTGCAAAGCGATTTCAGAACACTGACCTGAGAGGTGCATGAACAAACCACATTTAGGATACTGAGTCACAGAGAGGGTAGGTACTGGGAAAATGACCCAGGCAGGAATGGGAGGGTCAGGAAGAAGTCCAGGCACTGTGACCAATTCCACTCTGCTCTTGCCCCACCCTGTTTCACACACGCACCAACAGGACCTACCTGTGCACGTGATTCCGTCCCCTTCATAATTCAGGTTACACTCACAGGTGTTGTTCTCTTTACAGGTGGCGTGAGCAGAGCAAGAAGGTGTGCACACAGGGGGCAAGGCTGCAAACAAGGAGGTCACCGTTCATGCTGTACCTGTGGTGTGAGGACTTGGGCACACCGAGACTCGCGGTCTGGCCCGTCCCCGTGTTTCAGAAGTACCCCCCTTCCAGCGGGAGGATAGGGTGATTTGCTAAGTTTCCTCCCAGCCTGGAGATTCTGAGATCCCAGAATGACTCTGTGGTATTAACACATTAACTCTACAATGTTATTCAGATTGAACTATGATATGTCACTTCTATGGGCAATCAGTTAAAACCTTATACCTCAACAATGATAAATTCACCAGATTAGCTCTTTGGCCCTACAGGCATAGGCTCCAGAAGGAGAAGACTGGATTGGAGGAGAAATTCCATGGGCTTCTGAGGGCACTGCTCAGCTTGAGGGAAGTCTGGAGCTCTGGTGGGTGAATGGGGTGATCGTGTCAACAGGCAGCGCAGAGCCATGGGGTGGTCAGGGGAGGAGGGGAGGTGCGGGAACGGAAGTTCAGGGATTCTGGAATCACAGTTTGCTTAAGCCCATGGGGAGAACTTAATCATACCCTCCTGCCCCGCTGCCCCCAGCGGTTCACAGTGATAATTCAACCTTCACATCTCAGACCTTCCACCAGAAGTCAGGGCTCAGGGAATATGGGGCACCTCAGAAAACTGGCTGCTCAGGAAGGATCTAGATTGTGATGATGAGGATCATGATTGACAATGATAATGGCAGCTCTCATTAGTGTCTGACATGCGGGGTCCTTCATAAACACCATCTTCGACCCTCACAGACCCTCCTCTGCAAAGGGTTGATCAGGCCCTTCCTTTTGCGGGTGAGTGCACTGAGGCCCGTCCTGGGTGGGTTATCCTGGGCCATTCACCTAATAACTAGCAGAAACAGGGGTCAGATCCCGGACTCCACAGAACCATGCATTTTCTGTGAAACCACTCTGCGTCTCTTGGCACGTGTGTGTGCCCGGGACCGTGATTCTGCGGGACCATTCCTGCCCAACTGTATTGTTCGCCCGAGCTGGGTCCTTCTGTGATTGCACGGGACTGTGTGCTGGTTTCATGGGTTTGAGTTAAATCTTTTCAGCCAGTTTTTCCTCTAGTCCCCAAACCTCCTGAGGCCTGGGGCCATGTATCCAAACCTTCTTTTCCTTGTGGAAAAGGAAACACCCGTTTTGTTGTTTTTTTCAGGTGCCTCGCAGGCCCCCAACCTCAGCTGAAGGTTTTGGGAGGCCGCTCGGCAGCGCGTTGCTGCAGACAGCCGACTGCTCCCGGGACACACCTGTCTGAGTGTCGCAGAAGCGGCCAGTCCACCCTGTTTCGCAGAAGCACTGTCCTGAGCCCGTGGGGCCGTCATCACACTGTCCGTGGGCTGAGCAGCCACAAGCTGTAAAACAATTGGAGGGGGATTGGAAATCAGTGATCAGGGATGGAAATCCTATCAGCCAGCTCACTGGCCACCTGTTGGCTGTGTTGTCAGTGTGGGAGGATCATGCTTATGTCATCGTTTTCATTCATTCATTCGAAGGAACATAGTCCGTGGCTATCATGGGGCCGACACAACTAGGCAATGAGCTTACAGTGAAAAACATAAAACAGAAGGTTCCTGCTCTCATGGGGTTTACAGTCAAGGAGCAACTGGCTTTTGAACATGTAATTATAAAGATGGTGAGTGTTATAAACACAGAAGTAGAGAGCGTCATAGGGTATGTAGCAGAATAGAAAGAAGAGAGAACCTTATAGAATCTCCTAACAGAGAATCAATTTAGTAGCGACATCTTCAAGATATGTACCAAGTCTTCCTCTCCTTGCCACCTTGAGCACTATACCCCTGCCCCAAGGCACTACCGGCTCTCACCTGGATTGTTGCCTTCAGTTCCCCAGAGGTGGCCCTGCTTCCACTCTTGCTTTCCTACAGTAAGTTCTCCTTGGGGCAGCTGCAGCAATCCTTTCTAATCTGTTCAGCGCACTCCTCCATTCACAGTCCTTCACTGGCCACCATTACACTTAGAATAGATGAAGGGCTATCTCTGCCAGGAAGCTCTTATGTTTCCTGGTCTCTGGTGGCCTTCAGATTTCATTTCCTTCCTCTCTCCCTCTTTGCCCACTCTGCTCAGCCACTATCAGTGCATGCCACACCCATTTCTGCCTCAGGACCTTTGCACTGGCTCATTTCTCTTCTAGAAACGCCATCTCTTTAGTCTGCAACTGCTCTGTACTGTAGTCCTTGCTACATGTGGCTATGTAAATTTAAAGTAATTAAAATAAATCAGTTCCTTAGTCACACATTTTGAGTGCTCAACAGCCACATGTGGCTAGTGGCTCTCACTCCTGTTGGTAGAGTTGCAGACTATTTCCAGCATGACTGAAAATTTCTTTGGGCAGAGCTGCCATTGGAGATCCCCATGTCTGCCCCCACCTCTTTTTGGTCTTGTCTCAAATATTCCCTGTGTGAGATGTCTTCTAAAATAGTGCCTCCCTGCCTTCCCCATTCCCTTAACCTGCTTCTTTCTCTTTATAACTTTGTAACTAACTACCTTTGTTTTCAAGTGTATATTCCTTGAGAACTGGGATTTGGCCCCCTCTCAACACCACTGTATCCCTACAACTTAGAACAATTCCTGGCTTTAGAGCAACTCACTTAGCCCCCTTGTGTCTCAGTTTCCACATCTGTTAAGTAGGGGTAATGACAGTACCTCCCACGAAGGGTAGTTGTGAGGATTAAGTAAGAGACAAAACATACCTGCCGGGCACATAGTAGGTGCTTAGTAAACATTAACTGGAAACATGAGCTGTCAATATTAATAAGGACTCTAAATGCATGTTGGTTGAATGACTGAATGAGTGTTGTTCAGTCACAGCTTGTCTTGATGGCTGCAAGGGATGTGAATTTCACTTCTAGAGCTAGGGCTCTTTCGGTGGATGGCGACTGGGAATACATCCAGGGAGGGAAGACGCATGTCAAGGCAGGCAGATGGGAGGTGAGGGGATAGGAGAGAGGGGAAGAGGATGCTACTGAGTCAGGCAGGTGATGTGGACGAGGACAGGGAACACACGGCTGAACAACAGGCTAAAGCAGGGGGCGTGGGAGCCACGTACGCTGACAGTCAGGCCCGAATCTCCCCGGCAGGCACAGCTCGCACGCCGTCCCATTGAAGCCTGTGTTGCATCTACACTCGCCTATGCCTGAGTACTGATCGAGGCAGACACCGCGGTTACTGCAGGGGGCATCCGCTCCTCCCGGGCAGGCTGGAACAGACGACACAGCAGTGACTCAACAGTCTCCCAAGACCCAGAGCAGCTCAGCATCTTTGTAATGTGAGGCTGATTGGCCCTCAGCTGCGGGGCTCATCTCCATGATCCCAGAGAGACCGTGGCCCTGGGGACACACCCACATAGTGTCACCGGATGCTTAGGGCAAGCCAGTGACCATTGGGGCATGAACTTCAATGTATCAGATAGGATTCTACGGTGGCAGAGCAATATGCTGAACCATGCATTGTATTTGGGGTTAGGAGGCCTGAATTTGAGCAGATCTGGGCTGAATTTCTTTGAGCTTCAGTTCTGTTAGCTCTAGAAGAGGGTGATGATGATGATGATGGCTGAGACCACACTGTGACTGAGGTTCAAATACATTACTTAGGGCTCAGTTGGTTAAGTGTCTCCCTCCGGCTCAGGTCATGATCCCAGGCTCCTGGGATCAAGACTCTCACTGGGCTTGCTGCTCATCAGGGAGTCTGTTTCACTCTATCCCTTTATGTGTGTGCTCCCTCTCTCTCAAATAAATAAAATCTTTTTTTTTTAAATAAATAAAATCTTTTAAAAAAAAGGTTACTGTAACTGAGAGCACTTTGAAAACATAAGGCTCTGAGCAAATGTAAGGGACGACCCCGATTTTTGTGCACACTCAAGTGATGGAGTGTGGATACTGGGTGATCATGTGTACTCCCAGCCCAGAATTTTCTCAGCTGGACCACAGTGAATGGAGGACACATGGTGGTTAAAACCACAGCTTCTGGGGACACTCTGTGGGATCTTGGGCCTGCTGCTTATCCTCTCTCTGCCTCAACTTCCTCATGTGTAAAATGGGGATAAAAATAGAATCTGTTTCTAGGGGTTGCCTGGGTGGTTCAGTGGGTTAAGCCTCTGCCTTGAGCTCAGGTCATGATCTCAGGGTCCTGGGATCGAGACCCGCATCGGGCTCTCTGCTAGGCAGGGAGCCTGCTTCCTCCTCCTCTCTCTCTCTTTCTCTCTGCTTGCCCATCTGCCTACTTGTGATCTCTCTGTCAAATAAGTAAAATCTTAAAAAATAAATAGAATCTGTTTCTTAGAGGTGGTTGCCAGGTTTAAATGTGTTGTTATATATGGGAAGCAGCATGCAACAAATGTGCTTAATCAAAACAGTGTGTGGTCAAGGGGAAGTGCCATGGCATTTGTTATGATTGGCCAGAAGTTCTATCTATACACAAAGATTTCAGGATGGGCCCAAATGTCCTTTGGCAAGGAGCCCTTTCCTGGTGAGGTAAGAGAGGGAGGTGATGTCATACATCCCATAACAGGGGGGTTTCAGGAAACAATGGCCCCCACACCTCCTATTAGCACAGCACCCTGCCAAGGTAGAATTCTATGCATTTAAACTCATGTGCTCATCAGTGTCCTGGACCAGCATCAGAAATGAAATAACGGTGTTTCTAGCACCATGGGAAATGTCTGATGCTATCCTGCTGAGCAAAAAAGCACAACCCAATGACGATTGAGGCACAGGAGAATCTCAGCTCTGTAAAGAACAAAATATGAAGCAAGGAAAAGTGGAAGGAAAGCTAAGCAACTCTTTAAAATGATTGCTTGCGGATCGTTTCTTGGAGGGGTTCCTGGGAGCAATGCGTTCCGACGCCCCCTCCCCCACCCCTGCTTCACAGCGTCTGTACTTTCAGATACAGCGCAGAGATGGCACAATCCTTTCAGAATCGCGAGGTGGTAAGAGGCGCCCTCACCCTGACAGTCTCGCCCGAAGTAGCCCTTGCAGCACCTGGGGAGCCGTATCACCATGGTGCACTGCTCCCGGCAGCCTTCCAGGTACCCTTTGAAGGACGTGTTGTATCGACACTTCTGCTTCACGCCCTAAAGGAAGAAAGCGCACTAACCCTCCGCCTTCCACCGCCCGGACTTGGGCTCTTTGGCTCTAGTCCGCCCCCAGTGGAGGGTCCTGGGTACTGCCCAAATTGAAAGTGGGACTCCATGGCCCGGGAGCCCTTTTAAAAAGAAAAGGAATTCTTAGGTGTGTAGGTAGGCAGGTGGATGGGGGAGGGGGCAGAGCTAGAGTTCACAGAAGTTCTCCTTAGCCTTAAGAGGAAGGACTTGCTGACCCTTAGAGCTGTTTGCAAAGGGTGCAGTCTCTTGCGAGGAGAGTGGGGGAGAGATAGCTTTCCATCGTACAGGGGGGTGGGTGGGTGTGAAGGGATGGTGGTGGGGTGTCTGCTGTAAGGTCCCCAATCATCAGTAGGGAAGGCATGAGTTCCAGGGGTGTTTTTGTTAGAGATTTTACTATTGGAATAGAAGGAAACTGACTTTGGGGTATGTAAAAGAGCAATATTTAACGAGTGCTTTTAATGTACATTTTAAAATGTACTTTTCCTAATAGCCACGCACAGAATAGCTGTTAGCTCCATTTTATGGAGGAAAAACCGTATAGATGATGTAATTAGCCAAAGATCACCCATTGGAATTGGATCCCAGTGCCATGGACTCCAAATTCCATTGGCTTGACCATTATTCTTAGGTTGCTTTCTGGGCCCTAATTCTAGCTTTGCTCTTTACTAGCTCTGTGGTCTTGGCCTAACGCTTACCCTCTTTGCGATATATATATTTTTTCCCCTAAGTGGAGGAAATAATAGCTTGCTAAGAGAGGTATAATGAGGGTAATGTATCAGAAATAAAGGGCCCAACACACGGCCAGGGACAGGAATAGCAGCCAACAAAATGCAGCTATGATTTGCATAATTCTCATTATCTTTGAAGTTCCTTTTAAATCTACAAACCCATGAGTTTTGTAGACAGTTCCTGGAAGGTAGGTACTGGGTTGACAGGTTGCCTGCACTTAACGAGGCTAAGGATGCCTGGTTGTTAAAGGAATGATGCTGATTGCATTTATACAATCGACCTGCAGACAACACAGCACCATACAACACCCATGCACACACACACCCACCAGAATGTTTGTTCTGACAATGGAACAAACACTGAGCTCCAAACATTATCACTGCATTCATAATTACCTTTGGCTTACTCCACCTTGGACAGCTGGGCGTATTGGCGCAGCTCCAACAGTCTCCCTAGTATGCAAGAAAAGAAATGCTTAAAAGTCAAGAATATTGGGCAACCCAAGAGTATACTCCTGGTTAATGCTTTGGTGAGCTGACCAAGAACTTGATCTTGATTTTAAGATTCTGGCTGTGATCAAGAATGCAAAAGCAACCACACTGCCACTTTGCTGTGGAGAATTCTGAAGATCTGTCTCGGCCCTCCACCCCTTGGTTTTTGTTGTTTGAGGTGAAAAGTTCCCTGCTGTACAGTGTCCTTCAGGCATCTGGTCCAGTGGGAAATGTGCACACAAGTGCCCCTTCCACTATAAACCAGCATGATACTTTTGGCCAGTCACACTCTTTGACCCTCAGTTTTCTGATCTACAAGATAGAGACAATGATTCTTGCTGCTTTCTGATCTTCAGGGGACTACTGATGGAAACTATTAACTGCAAAAATGTGTGCAGATGTACCTTGGAAGTTAAGAAGGCCAAAACCTCTACGGCAAAAAGGACAACTGTTTTTTTTTTTTGTTTTTTTTGTTTTTTTTTTTTTTTTAAATCTCCTACTTTGGCTGGTGTCTCAAGAACTTGGGATATTTGTTGAATCTCTACAGGTTGACAGGTTCCCAAGCCAACTGATCACAGACTTGGCCATGAGAGCCACTTCCCCTTTTTGAGACTCAGTTTCCAAATTTATATCACAGAGTCACTGAACAACTTATAATGTTGGATTCCTTTAGAGGTCAGATGAGCATCAAGCCAAATGGCTGGCTCCGAGGTAGTACCCTCCACACGATACTGGACAGATGAATGAGTGTGAAATGTGACAATGCCTCCTACAAGCAGGGCCCAGGGCAGACATTCAACCACTGTTGTTGAACGAATGAATGAACGAGTAACTCAACAGCAGTGTGGGTGGCATATAATACTAGGCTAAACCCTATGAAGTTACCATTTTTGTAATCATACCCTGCCAAATATGGCATTTTATATGGTTCCATCTGGCAGAATAGCAAAAAATGTTTGTTGAATGAATGGGTGAATGACTGAATAGATAAGAGGGTTTGGAAAGGAACAGCTCGTTGCAGGATAACGGGCACCCAGTTAGTCCCAGCAACTCTTCCCTTCAGGGCGAAAGGATGAATGGACGGGTGGGCTGGTGGATAAATGGGAACGTGCCAGGCCTGGGTGGGGCCGAGTAGATGCTTGTGGGTTCTGAGTGTGAAAGGCACCATCATCTGGCCCTCAGATCTCGTGGGTCCCAGGCTCCCTGAGGACCAGCCCTGAGTGGTTTTGTGGCAGAGTCCATGCTGGGTCGTGAGGGCTGTACCCCAACTGTCTCCTATTACGGTACTGTTTTGGGGACTGACCGAAAAATTGTACGTGGCGAAAGTGTCACAGCGGCCCCCGAGGGTGGGATCAATCAGGAGGCAATCAATGCCATAGGCCACACCTAGGTCAAACAAGAGTTCTCGCTGCACAATTCTGCATGTTTGGTCGTTCAGGAAGAGCTCGCCCTGCGAGGGAGAGGGGAGAGAGAGAGAGAGAGAGAGAACAGTCAACAATCCTTCTCAGACTTTTCTTCTTCCAAGGAAGGTGGCAGCAACTTACCTGCAAGACTCAAAAAGAACTATAAAATATATATGTATATATATATACATATATATATATATTTTTTCTTATAGATGTTAGATACATACAGCAAGCAGCCAGCGTGTAGTAGGTGCTGAGTAGTGCCGTGTGCTGGGCCTGTGCAAACTCCTTTAATCCTCACAACACCTAGAGCATAGCAGCTATTACTAGGGTCCCTGTTTACAGATGAGAAGACAGAGACAGGAGAGGTTCAGTACCTTGCCCCAGGCCAGGTAGTCTGTGGGTGGTGGTGTGGGCACGCCTACCCAGGCTTCCAGCCCCTGAGCCCATGCCCACGGCCCCTCAGCCATGCTGTCTCCACCAAAGTAGAAGCAGGGGCAGCGAGGGTGATGGGCTGGAGCAGGTCTGACCTGGCTGTGGCTCAGGATCCACTTTGGTAATGTGGTTACTTCCTGGACAGGCGTGCTATATATGTATATATATATTTTTACTTAGTGCTAGCTCCTAGCTAAGTCAGCCACAACCTTTTTTTTCAGGATATACAAGTGATGGGCTGTAACTCTATAATGATGATGGTGACTTCTTTTTTCACATGTACTAGACATTGTCTAAATCGTGCTTTAGAGACATTATTTCACTTTGTTTGCAACAGTTCTAGAACTTTCTTCCTTAGGGTTCACCCTGCTAGGAAATTGCTGAATATATCTCCACCCATCCCTGGAGGAATCAAAATGCTTTTAGAACATTCTGTGAGAAGGGCGCCTGGGTGGCTCAGTGGGTTAAAGCCTCTCCCTTCGGCTCAGGTCATGATCCCAGGGTCCTGGGATGGAGCCCCGCATCAGGCTCTCTGCTCAGTGGGGAGGCTGCTTCCTCCTCTCTGTGCCTGCCTCTCTGCTTCTTGTGATCTCTGTCAAATAAATAAAATCTTTAAAAAGGAAAAAAAAAAGAAAGTTCTGTGAGAGAAAAAAAGAAGGTAAATCTCGGTATCTATTGATGGGAAGGGCACAGGGTGATTCAGTGTCAAGAACACAGGAAAACCAGTTAAATCCTCCACCTCCACTTCTGTGTGACTGTGAGCAAGTTACTGAACTTCTCTGTGGTTTGATTGCTTTCACCAGGTCACTAGGGCTAATGATTCCATTGCATAGGGTTATTATAAAGCTCAGACTAAATGATACATTGCCAAGTGCTCTGGAAGCTACATTGGCACCCAGAATGAGCAGTGGACATTTTTATTATACTTCTTCAATAGGTGTCCAGTTTGATCTATGGAAATAGTACAGTCAGTCTCAAGAGTGTAAGTACACTGGAATAACTTTCTAGAAGTTGGAATGTAACATTTCTCATATTCAGTTTCTAAATTCGATGCAACTCTACTGCAAACACCAAAGGGATTCTGGCTGGTCATAAATATAAACAGAATGTTATCAGGCACTTCAAAGAAGGCTCCTTGAAGAGAAAAAACTCAGCTGGGATCTGCATCCTAAAACCTTCCTCTGTACTAGAAAGTGGACCTGGTGGTTGGAGCTGCATGTTCCAGCAATCTTCTTGAACCTTGACGTGCTTCTGAGGCTGGAAATGTGGAAACATGCTACAGAGGAAACAGAAGACGCTCCCCCAATGAGCCGTCATACTAGCTCTGGATTGGCTTCCTCCAGAGTTCTTTTGAGAAGATACAGACCTTGTATATTTAAGTCGCTGTCTTTTTGGGTTGTCTATGGTATGCAGGACACAGGGTGTGGCTACTGCTATACCATCAGACCCATCCATTGTATGGAGTTCCAGGGAGGCAAGATGGTCTGGGAACTAGCTGGGGAAGGTGAAAATTGTGAACTTTCTCTCTGTTGGAGGATCTCGATAGATTCACCTCAGAGCTGGCTCTGACTGCCGTCAAGGGGCTAGAGGTGAGTTTGCAGTGGGGCTGGGAAGAAAGGCAAAGGAATGACAGTACGCTCTCCTGCTTCAGCGGAGCGTCTCACACTGCAAAATAAATGCTCCAAAAACAAACCAAAACAAAACAACCCAGAGCTGCTCCTGGCAAGTGTAAAGGCAGGGGGGCTCCCTAACACCCTCGACCAGGGCTTGTGCTGGGGCAGGATTTATCAGGTTTTTCATATCTATATACTCACTCTGAGCAGAATACCTCTGAAGGCAGCCAGAGAAAAGAGCCAGCTGTCACTGGAGGGAAAAATGAATCTTCCCATGAGGGGACAGTGGTTGGGGACTGTTGTGTATACTCACGATGTCACTGCCAGCTCCGCACGTCACTCCCAGCTCTGAGCCTTGCAGGGTCTTCCAGGCAGTGGCCCTGGGGAGATCCACAGCTAAGATCTGTAGGAGTGATGGTGGCACGTTAATACACCAAATTTGGGCTGCAGAAGCACCCGAAGGAGCTTTGCCAACAGACCAAGTCCAGACAGGAGTTTTTTCAGCCTTAAAATGACTGCAGATGTAATCAAAAGGAAGACTCATCACGGGCTCTCGAGGAAGTAGGAAATTCATTCTGTAGGGAATGTCTTCTCCAGCTGGGCCGATTCCAATCGCCCCTCCATGCCCATTCTATGCTGGGCAGCCGCAGCAGAGGCTGTGCTGGTGTAGGAAGCCAATGACAGGATCAGTGGTTTGGGGAAAGGGTGCAGAGCGTGGTTATGGGTTAAGCTGTGACCCCTGAAAAGTTTTATTGATGTCCTGACCCCCATTACCTTTGAATGTGACATTACTTGGAAGTAAGGTCATTGCAGAGGTAATTAGTTAGTATGGAGGTCACTCTGGAGTTGGGTGGGCCCTTGGTCCGATATGACTGGTGTTCGTAGAAGAAGAAGAGAGAAAAGGAGAATGACATGTGGAGATAGAGAAATGCACAGGGAGAGGACAGCCATGTGACAAGAGAGGCAGGGACTGGAGGGATGCATTGACAAGCCAAGGAAGCAAGGATTTCTAGCAACCGCCAGAAGCTAGGGGAGAAACACGGAACATGTTCTCTGTCTGAGCCTCCAGAGGGAACAACCTTGTCAGCACCTTGATTTCAGACTTCCCACCCACAAGACCTCTGAGGGCACACATTTCTGTTGTTTCAAGCCACCCAGTTTGTGGGTATTTATTATGCGGCTCTGAGACACTAACACAGGTCCTGTGAATTACCCTAAGTTAGGGCCCTTGGCCTTCTTGGCTGAGACAAACTCACTCCTGGAGAGATACGGCTTCTCGCTGAGAATACAAAGTTACAGTATTTCAGCAACAGCTGCCATGTGCCTGTAAGATCTTGCTTCCCTCACAGTAGGTCCGTTCAGGAGTAAACCGCTGAGGCATTTGGCTGAAGCAGCCCTTTGCCTGGAAATTTTGGAAATGGAGGGGAATGAGCCCACCTAGACACACTTGGAACTGTTGCCAACAGCCTTTTTGCCATGTGACCTGGGGAAGAGGAAAGCCAGTCTGTAGCACAGCAGACGAATGATGCTCCTGGGTACTGGTTAACGTTAGGAAAAAAAAAAAAAATATGGGTTGGTCAGGGAAATGGGGCAGGCATGGCACACTGCAGGGGTCAATTAACCATGGCTAGTCGGAGCACAGAGTGGGGCAGGGGCTGCACAGTTCTCCTTTGCACCGCGGAAGTGGAGACACACTGACCATTCCTGGAATGGACCCCATCTGTATGCAAAGGAAATACCTTGGAATCTCGGATCACGTGGAACTTCAAATATTCCTTCAGCTTGTCCTTGTTGTCTTGGTTAAATAGGAAATCCTGTTGTTCGGGGGGTAGGGCTTGCAAGGCTTGGTCACTGGGCCAGAAGAGAGTGACCGGAGTGTGGATAGGGTCAGTGATGACGCCCAGCAAACCCACATCCTGAAACACAGGGAGTCGGGCATGTGCACAGCAAATCCCAGCCAGGGGGCGAGGCACAGCATCTTTCTAAGACCCAAAGCCCGCCCCCCCCCCGGTCCCCCGGGGCGGGGATTGGGGACTTTCCTTTCATGCCTGCCCTGGCGACTTGTTGGGTCTCCAGCTGGTTCAGGGGTGACAGCCTGAAACTAGAGGCCCATCACACCTCAACCATTCTGACCCTTATTTTCTTAGATTACAAAACAGTCAAAATTTTGGGCTTTAATGAATAGAAAAAGAACTTTTAACAAAGATTTGTTTTTGTTGTTGTTGTTAATATTGCCCCAATACTTTAATTTCTGGAAGACCTTCTTAGCATTTCCCCCATATTTCACTTAAAAAACTGAAACTTACACAATATTGAGATACTCCTATGTATTTATAAGATTTTTAGCTTACATGGACTCAAAAAAGAAATTGTCCAATGAATGGAAAGGAATCATTTTGAGAACTTTCTATAACCTGTGTACATCATATACATTGGTCCTTGTAATTTTTCCAGCAGATCTATGAAGTAGCTTTATTATTCCCTTCTATCAAGCCCCCAAGAGGTTTGCTGACTTGCTACAAAGCCTGTGTGCAACCAGTGAGATGCTCAGATGTGAGGGTGACTATAGGGTTTTGGGGCTGGGTGAGCCGGCAAAGGTACATGTTTGTAACCTGCCCGGAGAGACTCATTTTGGGCACCTAGAAATCTCCACTTCTGAAAAGTTTTGAGAGTGAGCCCCAGACCATTTTGGAAACTGCTGAACTGGGCAGAGGTTTGTAGACTGTGCCACAGGGGTGGGGACAGTGAGAAGGGGGCTGGGTTCTCAGAACACTCTTGGGACTTCTCAGGGTAGGTGGAGGAGAGGGGACCTTGGAGGACCCTATCCCTCCCTGAGTCTCCTTGGAAATCTTTATCTGAATAAGAACTTTCTCTGTTCCATTTGTGGGAAAAGTGTCTGAAGTCAAAAAAATATACTTTTAAGCCCAATTTCTACTTATGCCAGAGGCATCGATTTTCCATATCGGCACCTTGGTTTGCCCATCTCTTTAATGGTTTGCCTATCTCATAATTCCAGATGTGAAGCACTTAGTTCAGGGACTGGCACATCCTAATTCCTTTCCCTTGCTCCAACCTCAAATACTTGAGTTTCTAATTCAGCCAAATGCACAGTGTATAGCCGAACAAACCCTACGCTATCTGGGGAATGGAGTGGGAATGCCATGACTTTGCTCTGTAGAAAATCAGGACCTCCCGACACAGATCCTACAACAGTTGGCTAGTGCCCCAAATAAAACATCAAATGACAAAACAAAACAACAACAACAACAACAAACCCCAAACAAAACAAAATAAAACAAAGAAACCTCCAAAACACCAAACTCCCTCAGGCAGGTTATCCCTAGGTCTTTACCTGTAGTAGGTTGCTGAATTTGGTGTAGCCATGGTTTGTTGCTACTGTTGTAAGATTTTGCTGCAAAGATAATAAGAATAGCAATGACACTTTTCTTCAAGCAGTTCACAAAGTACTTTAACAAAAGCTTAAGCAAATAGAATGAGGGTAAGATAATGCAGTACGAACTGGGGACTGGCTCATCAGTACCCACTCCAGCTCCGAGGTACTGTGCCTATCTGCATTACAGAAGCTGGGGGGCTATGCACTTCATTTTCCCAGACTGCCTCGCAGCTACAGCCTCCTAGGCGACAGAACATCCAGCAAGCACAAGGGTTTTTACCAGACTTATTGGTGGAAGGAAACAACACAAGGTGGTTGTGACTGCTAGGAGGGAGACTTTGAATGGCACGATGGTGGAGGCATCTGCGCTCGGACTTGCACGTTGCAGGTGCTGAGGCTGGAGACAGGTCAGGACAGCCCCATGGTAAAGTCAAAGCTCCTCCCTTTGCAGGTCTCCCTGAGCTGCTTTGCTTCCAGCTGTGTAGCATCTGGCTCTCTGGCTTTCTTAGGGATTTGGTGATGAACTTAATATCTTAAGGATCTCCTTTTTGTCTAGGTATAGTGGGTTCTGTTGTCTGCAATGAAAAACCCTGGCCAATACTAATAAATAACAATAAAATTCAAAATTGTCTTTTCTTTCAATTGAAAAGGAGTTTTACTCCAAGTTTGGTTTGAGTGTTATCTATCATCTTTTTAAAAAGAAAAAAAGATTTGTTTATTTTAGAAAGAGTGCATGTGAGCAGGGGGAGAGGGAGGGGGGAGAGAGAAAGAATCCTCAAGCAGAGGCCACCCTGAGCACAGAGCCTGATGGAGCCCTGCCTCGACCCCACGACCCTGAGATCGTGACCTGAGCCAAAATCAAGAGCCGGACGCTTGACTGACTGAGCCACCCAGGAGCGCCATATCTATCTATCTTTCTACCTATTGGGGGTCTCATCCATTTATGTAATTTCTCTATCTTCCAAGTCTGTGCAAGACCAACTGTTCTTGTGGAAGCTAAAGAAAAACTTATAAAATCCATTTATCTATTTAAATTAAAGTTTTACCTATTTACTTCTTACTAGAATAATATCCAATAGGCTTTTAATAATAGTAGCTTGAGATTGAAGCAACAAAATGAAACTGTCTCAAAAAGATACCTTAAAACCAGAATTGTGATAATAAATTATGATTATTATGAGTTACCATGTGCTGAGAGTAGGACAATGAGTTCACCCACCACAATCCTTCCAGAGGCATCTTTGGGGGTGAAAAGCAAGTTTTGGGGAGATAGCAATTTGTCTATGATGTGGATGATTCCATTGGTATTGATGATATCACTGGATATGATCTTAGCCTTATTATTTATATACACCGTGTCCTGAAATTAAAAAGAAGAAAAAAAGAAATGAGCACAAAGAGAAACAGACACAAAATTACTTCTTTCCGAATGTTTTATTAACATGCTAAATGGTCGTGAAAGTGAATGTTTAAGTAGAGCTGTGGGTAAAATCCAAGAGTCCATGTTCCTTGAACCCATTTATTCATTATGATTACAAACAGAAAGCGGAGGTGACCCTGTAACCTCACCTGCAAAAGTTAATAGCAGTTAACCAACCACAACCGTCATTTCATTGTGATTCTCAAACATGAAATAACAAGTGGATCAAGATTGCTTCCTTTTTAACATGGGTCCTCTATACGACCTCCTGCCTCCACCACACACTGGTCTCTCTCAGCAATGGATTCCACAGTCACCATTTGTTTCTCTGGGGAGCCAGGGGACTGGCATGACCAGCTCTGGTCAAAAGTTTTCATCCCTGTTCTGCTCCTGACCAAAAGCAGTTCTGATGACCGCTTGAATTTCTGAGTTTCAGTTTTCTAGCTCGAGTATTTACTTGCTGTGTGACCTTGGACAGGTTACTTAACTTCTCTGAGTTCGGGTTCCTAATTTGTAAATTGGGAAATTTGCATATAGAATTGGGAACCTGGCATATAGAAATCACTTGGCATGTGTTAGTTGTTATTACTATCATTACTGTAAAGAAGAGAAGAGAGAAGGCCTAAGAAAGATGGGCATCTTCCTGATGTCCACCTGGGGGGTGGCCTCTCTTACCTGAGAGACGGAGATGACAATGGATTCCCCTTGGAGAGAAGTTGCATTTGGGATCAACTTCAGGTTTTCTAGAAGCAGCTGGTGGCAGGCAATCACATGATAGCGAAGAACCTGGGGCATGAGACCCTGTTTGTCCCAGTCTTTAATCTGTAATAGAAGATGGGCGCATTCCAGCCAGTGCCGGGAGCCTTTGCTGTCCTTTCCTCTAGGCCCTCCCCGGGGCCACTCTCCCCACCCAGACTGGGAAGGAGGCAGTCAGGGCTCGCTGGTGGTCAGGGTTCCAGGGTTCAGGCTTCTCAGACAAGAGGGAGAAAGGGGCCCTCATTTCTTTCCTGCTTCCAACATAGATTCTCAGCGTGGAAGGGAGCTTGGAGTTCCCCAGGCCCAGCATTTCACAACACATGTGGCAGGGACCCGAAGTTCTGTGAGATGCTACTTGAAAAAAGACTTTTCTCGTGAAAAATGCTGGGAAATGCTTCATAGCACCTGCCCCCCTTGGAGAGAGGTACTTGGGCCAAATTTAAACCTTTAGTATGGAAAAATCATGATACTTTTCCATGTGTAAATCAAAACACAAACAATATTAACCATTAAATAAAAAGCATAAAAAAATAATAAAAGGCCCTCAAGGTTCTCATTGTTTCATGATCTCTCTTTTGATGCTTTTTAGAGAAAAGTTATCAAAAGTCAACATCTTTCAGAAAGTACTTTTGTACCTCTGCTTTACTGGTGTCTAAAATATATGCATAGAGCGGCAGTGTGCATAGTGAAGGACATAGGCTCTGGAGTTATGACTGAGTCCTTGCTCCATTACTTGCTAGTCATATGGCTTTGGGAAAGTTAGTTCTGCCAATGTTCTGGACTGTAAAATGGGGTAATAGCACCCAACTGACAGGGTTGTTGTGAACACTTAATGAATTAATCTAGGCCATGTACTAGAAACAGTGTCTGGGACACTCAATAAATGTTTGCCACATTTTTATATGTTAATGGATAATCCAGCATGAAGAGTCCTAGTGAATGTTAGAATAGTAAAGTCTCTGATAAGGTCTGCAAGAAAAAAGACATTTAAATTCCTTTCACCCAGCATTATTATTTTTATTTTTTTGGGGGGGGGGGTCCATGGAAGGTTTGGATCATTTAAGAATTGTTGATATTTTCCAACCTCCTCCCCTATTCAGGAATGGTTTTTAGTGGACCTCTGGTCATTGTATCCCAAATCCACTTAAATTCTGTCCCTTTGTAGGGGTCTGTATGCTGAAAGGCAGCTCATTCCATTGCTGATCAGCTCTAGTTGATCCTAAATCTCCTGCCCAGAAATGTCTCCAGTGTTGGTTCCAGCGTGACACCCAGAGTCTGGGTTCCAGTCCTAAACCTCTTGGGCTTGCCAAGAGCTTCATGCTTACCTGAGGTTCCTCATCAAAGGCTGCAGATAAAGGTGCAAAGACAGTGAAGGGGCCTGGACCACTCAGGTCTCGCACAGAGTGCTCCTGTGGGAAGGAAGGCAGGACCACATGTCACCTAGTTAACATAAATATGGAGGGGTGTGCTTCAAACGAATAGCAGAGAGAGTTGATGGTGGCAAAGCGGAGGGAAAACCGAATCGGGTGATCTGTGTTTTATTCTCAGATTCAAAGTCACTCAGATTCTTTTTTTTTTTTTTTTTTTTTAAGATTTTATTTATCAGAGACAGAGAGGGAGAGCGAGCGCAGGCAGACAGAACGGCAGGCAGAGGCAGAAGCAGGCTCCCTGCTGAGCAAGGAGCACGATGTGGGACTCGATCCCAGGACGCTGGGATCATGACCTGAGCCGAAGGCAGCTGCTTAACCAACTGAGCCACCCAGGCGTCCCACTCAGATTCTTTTTTTAAAAAAATTTAATTAATTAATTTATTTAGAAAGAAAGAGCATGTGAGTTGGGAAGGGGAAGGGCAGAGTGAAAGGGAGAGAGCAAATCTAAAGCAGACTCCCCGTGGAGGGCAGAGCCTGATGTGGGGCTTGATCTCACAGCCCTGAGACTTGAGCTGAAATCAAGAGTCAGATACTGAACCGACTGAGCCAGCCAGGTACCCCAAATACATTCTCATTGAAATAATGTTTATTTTTACATGGTTATAAAAATAACAAATGCTTATTGTATTAGAGACTTGAAAATACAGCATAAAGAAGGAAATAATCACCCATATTCCCACTGCCTAGAAGTCACCCATTATTTTTAGGTATTCTTTTCCAGTGTCTTTCTATATACAAATATTTTATATAATTTATTATTATTATTAGATTAATATATTACTTTATTATATTATTTTTATACTATTTATAATTTAGTATATAAACAGAATATAAATATAAATAATAATATAATATAATATAAATGTTATATATTATGTTTATATATTTTATTTTTATATTAACATAATATATAAATATATAAATATATAAATGTAACATAAATAAATATATAGTATAATTTATTATATGATTAGTATATATAGTATACTTTATTATATAAATAATTTATAATAATTTATTATATTATACTTAATATAGTATTATTATTAATACAAATGTAAGTAATAAGATGAATGACTTAGCTTTTCTAATTGTCTTCTTGCCCATGCTAAGGTCTTATGGTTACTCATATTTTCTTCTGGGTTTTATGATTTTCTTTGTTTAGATTTTTCTTTCATTTTTCAATATATCTGGAACTTATTCTGATGTATGATGTGCATAGAGATCTAATTAAATATTTTCACCCAAAGAGTTCGCCGGTTGCCCCAGTAATGCTTCCTTCTTCCACTGGTGTGATGACAGTTTTTGCACACACTGCATTCTTGTGTATCGACTGGGCCAGGGGGGTGTTGGTTCTACTCCTGCTGCCCACCGGAGGGCTGAGACGTCCATGAATGACCAGCAGGGACCCTATCTCGGAAATCCACATCCTCAGACTTTCTTCTCCCTTCACCAGCTCCAGAAGCTACAGTTTCCCCATATCTGGCTGGAGACAACACCCTACAGTTAGAGACAGACACACATGTTCTTACCAGCAACTGGAAGAAGTACTGGGATGTTTTTGGGTTCTTGGGAAGCTCCTGGAAAACAAAGACAGGGCAGGGCCACTTCATGTCTGGGATTATAGGCAAGAACCATCCCGGGTTGTCACAAGTCAATTGCTCTGAGGTTGAGTCTCTCCTATACTTTCAGTTGGAAATTTGCCTTGATGGGCCTTTCTCAGCCCCCATCTACAGGCTTGCACTGATGTTCAGAACGTCTACAGGGACATGCTGTGTTCTAAAATCTCTCTGGAGTCACTGTCTGATTTATCAAAGAAAGTTCCAGCTATTTCCAGAAGCAGTGGAGCTATAGGAGCATTTTTAAAAGTTCAAATATTTAAAAAAAAACAGTTATGGGTTTAAGACAGATTTCATTTCTCCATTGACAGGAATATTTGATTAGCCAGAATGCTCTAGTCCCTCTTTAAACCAAATAATGGAACGTTCGCTTTATTTTATTTTATTTTATTTTTATTTTTTAGATTTTATTTATTTGACAGGGAACACAAGCAGGCAGAGAGGCCAGCAGAGAGAGAGAGAGGAAGGGAAGCAGGCTCCCTCTGAGCAGAGAGCCCGATGTGGGGCTCGATCCCAGAACCCTGGCATCATGACCTGAGCCGAAGGCAGAGGCTTTAACCCACTGAGCTCCCAGGAGCCCCCAGAATGTTCACTTTATAAATCTGCAAGTGTTACACTGCCTTGTCCGCTATATCCGGCAGAGTTGCTTGTGCACGTGGACACACGCATAGGCTCCAACAGAAACCCACATCGTGGTAATGCCTTGGAGTCACTCTGTGCTCCATGCCTATTGCATACATTATTTCTATGACAACTTGATGGGCTTGGTGCCATTAGTGGTTTTTTTTTTTTTTTTTTTTAAATGGATTTGAATGCTGATGCTTAGAGAGTGGTTATTGCTCAGTGTCACATTTTTAATTGGCAGAGTTGATTTCAAACCCAGTTGCTTTTGACTCTAGAACCATCAGTCTGAGAATTGGGTAGATAAAATCTCTTCTCATTGACAGTTTATATAAGAACAGTCTTTCCAATTTTTGTAGTTTTACGAGTTACAAAACTCTTGCACCGTTCTTGGGTAACCTGGATTCTTGGTGCAGTGAGGGACATGGGGTTTACTTATGGAAATACGCCTCTCCTTACCTGGTAGATGTTGCCACGGCAGGTAAACCCATCCCCGATGTAGTTGGGCTTGCAAGTACACGTCCTTTCTTCCAGCCCAGTGTGATTGCAGATAGCGAATTCACTACAGCCGCCATTTTTCTGGTAAAATTTCCGAGGGGTGGGGGATAGGAGTCAGACCAGTTTGTTTGCCAGCTCTGCCAATATTTACCAAGCAATTCTGTACTGAAATATATTTTTTTATTCACTCTCCAACTGACTTGTTTGCATGATTTGCCCCTTTCCTGAACTTGCCTTTCAACTCCCTAGAGTGGTAAGGGCCATTTATTCACCCAACGTTGTATCCCAGATCTCCAGCCCTCTATAGACAAGCCCAGAGGTGCCAAATGGAGAATTTCTTGGCACCGGGGTGTTGTCCACAAAGGCACCAATCTTGTCAGACAATTCCCAGCTTTAGACTTAAATTCGGATTTCATAGGAGCCAAGGTAGCCGTCACCAGTTAGAAGGCAGTGGGTATAAAACAACATACTGTCCTTGTCCACAGAGAGCTTAAAAACCGTGGAAGATGGGACAGAGACCTAAAATAGAATCAAAGCAAAGTACAGCTCAAAGCTGAAATCCATGGGAACACTGAGAAGGACTGTGCAGTGTAAGCCAAGTTTCTGAGCGAGGAAACAATGTGAACTCAGGAGAAAGAACCCTGATGGGGTTGACAAAGAAGGAGCTCAACAGACTTAAAGGCCAGCTGTAAAATCTGCCTTTCCTCTAACCATTGTTCCCAAAGTCTTTGTGAAGCATGATTTTTGGGCCTAGGAGGAATTTACTGTCCCAGATTCCTGCCTCAAGCTGACACAGTTCAGTGAGCTCTCCAAGAAAGCTGCCTTCTGCAAGACTGACCACCATCTCCTGGGGGCCCTGGATCTTCCAGCCAGGTACCAAGGATTTTACCATCCCGATACCCAGCCTGCTGTAAGACCACCAAGACCAATCATCTCTTTGCCACTTTGCTGTTTATCTCAGTCAATGGCAAGGTCTGGGTGCTCAAGGTTCCCTCCCACCTCACGGTCACTCCCTTCCACGTTGCTCTAGAAATTATGATCTGACCCCACATGCATCTTTTTCTGCCTTCACAAACCCTTCCTGGTGCCTTCTGAAACTCACCACCATTGAACTCCTGGCAGTCTCCAACCTGTTTCCAGAAAATTCTCTCTGCTTCTTATGGAAGAGGTATCAGGTTTCCCTGCACCCCTCAGGCAAAGCTCTTTTCCTCCCTTACCCCACACTTCATGGTCTGGGGGCTGGGAGGGAGTCTTTCTTGTCGGGCTTCCAGCTCTCTGAGGACACATGGAGTCTACGATTGCCCCTTCTTCGGTACTATCAGTGATGCGTGGATCAGCAGCTTTCCCTCCACACCTGGCGTCATCCTCAACGGCATCAACATCCCTGTCAATGGTCTCCACCATACCTGCCCCACTCTGCCTCTGCCACCACTACTGGACCACCCTTGACTTTGTCCCGACATTTAAAGTGGACTGCTCCTGAGAGCTCTGTGTCAGCATCCTGCTGTCTCTGACCACCAGCTTTTATCTTCTCAATTTACCTCTTCTAACGCTGTGGCTCCAGCCTCCTTTGAGCCAATTTCCTTCTCACCCACATTCCCCCCTCAGCCTGGTCACCCCCTAGCTCCTCGCTTGGTCCTAGCCCGGTGGCCCACAGGAGGGCTCTGTATACCACTGCCTCTGGGCCGGGCCTGATGGATGGGCGGGGCATTGCTGTCTGGACTCCCAACCAAGTTACCACACAAGCACCGACACTGCTGTATTCCTTCAGTGTATTACCTTCTCTCTCTGGAGAAGTCACTTCACACCTTCACTCCTCTGTGCAGGTTGAGAGCTTACTCTCAGCGGATGAACTCACCTCATGCCTTATGGAGAAAATAGACCCAATAACCAACCCATCCTCCTGCCCTGAGGCTCACCGCCTGCCTGGGCCTGCTCACCAACATTACTTTTCTTATTTAACAAATACACTGACAACTGACTGACCAGTCGCTTACACACCAAGTGCCCATCTCTTCCCCTCAGTGTAAACTCTTGAAGGGAAGAGACTTCACCGCTTGGTCACAGATGAACTCCCAGTGCCTGAAATGGTGCCTGGTATGTAGGGAAAGCCCATCAACCTAGATGTGTGTCATCCTGTGTGAGGTTTCCCACTAGATATGTAGAAATTTGAGTGGTCTCTGTCCTCGTGGGACTCACAATTTATTTGGAATGATCAGACACAGACATTTTTAAGCTAATTTGCAATAAGGGCCCCGAGTGACTCAGTAACCGACTGACTGACTAACAAACTGATTGACTAACGACCTACCTGACTAACTGCCTGACTGACCAACTAGCCAACTACCTGCCTACCTACCACTGCCCCTGCTCCTCTCAGAGACTCAGCTGTGGGCTCTGGGTCCCTTTCCCCTCATCCACTCCTGTACTTTCTTCCTGTAACAACCCATCTCCTTCCCCTCAGTATCAGTTTCCTTCTCTCTATTGCATCATACTCATCTGCAGAGAAACATGCTTCAATTCTACTCATCTTGCAAGACAACAAACTTCCGTTCTTTTTGAAAAGAATCCAGTGGGCGGTGGCAGTCAGGGGTGCAGCGGACATGAGTTAAGGACTTGTACCTGAGTGTCAGGCGCATGTGTGTTCGAGTTGCCAAGACAAGGTGGCTGTTACAAAACAGACAGACAGACAGATGGAAAGGATCATCGAAGAATTGCTGTGGAAATAAAGCTGGCCATGGTCTGGTCGTAACAGTTCCATATCCTAGCACTCTGCTTTTTGCCATCATTTCATGTGCGGACATGGTCTCCTGAGGCATTTGCCAGACTAACACAAGGGGACAGTTGGATGGAGCTTGGAGAGGAAGGGCTTTAACTGTGTGGCATCTGCGCTGTTCTCACACCCACAGCTGGAGATGGGTGATATGAAGAAGGGAAATAAGGTGCAGAGACTGGTCGTCCTCTGGGGCTCGCTGCCTCATGAGAAGAACAGACACGAAAAGTGACCCAGGGTGCAGCCTCTGAATAAGACGGACATGGGTTCAAGTTCTGACTGTGCTGTGTGCTTGTTCTATATCTGAAAGGTCTGCCCATGTCCTAAATCCTGGTGTCTGTGACTGTGACCTTGTTCAGAGAGTCTTTGCAGATATATAATTAAGGATCTAGAGATGAGAACATTCTAGATGAAGCAGGTAGAGTCCACAGGAGTCCTTACCAGAAGAGAAGACGCCTTACCAGAAGAGGCAAAGGCCATGTGAAGAAGAGACAGAGAATGGAGTTTCTCCAACTTCAGTTGGAACGTGAGGGAGAAATGAGCCTCACGGCCCAGAAGCAGCTGTGTGCGTCACCCCCCAGGAGAGGAGCAGGAGGCACCCTAGGCCTGGCCACTGAAGGCTTTGGCCCCAGCGCTGTACTCACGGTTAGGCAGGTGTTGATGAGCGTGCAGACCTTCCCATCTCCCGTGTATTTGGGCAAACAGTTACAGACCGCCTGTCCGGGAGGGGAAGGAAATGCGTGATTTCACAGAGAGATGCTGCTGGCTCTCATATTCCAATTCTATAATAGTAACAGTAATCCCACAAGAGTCTATGTTTGATATGGGCAAGACCTTGCTTATGATGATAATTGTTATCTGACATTTTAGCACATTTGACACACTTCACATTAGCACCGGGATCTCCTGTATTGCCTAACTTTGCTGCCCAGAGACTTTTTTTTTTTTTAAGACACTGTTACCTTATTTGGTCCCTTGCTTCTTTAGCACTCACCTCTTTGGTCACCTTGGTTGGTAAAGGCTCAGTGGCAAGGAAGCTAAGCCATGGCCCACTCCCGCTCCCACTGGGTTCTCGCACATCTCCGCCCAGGCTCTGCCCCAAGGCACCAGCTGGGGGAGGAGAGCTTTGGAGTCACATGGTGGGTGCAGGTGAAAACAATCCATCAGGCCCACTGTTTGACCAAGGTGGGGGCTGGGGGCTTGAAGTTGAGGGAGGGGACACTGCAGGAAGCTGGGGACTGTCTACTTCGCTCGCATTTCCCTGGTGCTCTGCTCAGGACTGAGTGAGGCTGAAACCCAGCTACACTCTAGTCATCAAGCCATGCTCCTGATGTGTCTAGAGAGGCAGCTTTGCGGTCTGATGTCTGCTTGTTGGAACTGGAACTCATTGGCGGGGCCAGCCAGGGTCAAATGGCAGGTGTTCACTTCTCTGCCTCTTCCTTCATTACAGACCTGGACCTCAGCCCCACAGTTTTATCAAGACACCTTCAGCCACTGCTCCTGGGCTAAGGTCCTGTCTCAGGGATCAACCCTGTGTCCCTCTCACAGCCTTCTAGGTGTAGAGGAGGACTTGTAGAGGCCTTGAGCAGCACAATGCTTCTAGTGCTTCCTTACCCTGTATGTGGTTTGAAGTAAGAGCTCAGTGGCAAGAGCTGAACCCCCGGCTCTATTGAAATGTGCTGGGTTTTTCCAAGCCTATCTGTGCGAGTGTGTGTGCGCACACACATGCACACACACACACACACACACACACGCACAATTCTTTAAATAAGTGTTTTGTTTTGTTTTTTCTTATTTTTGAGCACTTGAGGCACCTGCTGGTTCTGCCCATTGGGAGACCTGACACTGAGGTCTGGGACTCAACAAGATCCCTAGAACATTCACTGGGGACTTCACCTCATCATCCAGTTTCTGATGCAGGTGACTTCCTTGTTGTGCTGGTTGCAGCCGCAAAGTTCACTGTGTTAGGGAATAAATGACTGACAGGGGGCCTAAGAACACTGTCTTCTGCTGTGGCACATGCATTTCAGAGCCTCAAGCCAAAGAAAAAGTGTGGGATTCTGGACATCAGAAAGCCGCAAGAAAGGAGAGGATTGTTGGAAACTTTCTAGATGCTTCTGAAACCATGTTGTGTTGGCAGGCGTCTACATCTCTGCACTCAAGAAGCTCCTTCTCTCAAGAACCCTTTGTCTCCTCACTCCCACCATTTTTCATCCCCACAGAATGGCCTCTTTGGGAATTCGTTCAGAATCTCCCCCTACAGTGTTTGCTTTATGCTGCTGGCGTCCACAGGTCTGTTCTCAGCCCCTCTCCCTCAGGCTGGGTCTGAAGACCCAGGAATTTGCCCTGAGGAAAACTGGGGGTCCTCAAGGGGTGGAGCTCACCTGGTTGGGTCCAGTCTGTGTGCACTCTGCATTCTTGTGACAGCCACCATTGTTCTCCAAACATGGGTTGATCTCTTTAAAACAAAAAGCCAATACCTGGCGTGAAATTCAAACCTCATTTTCAAGTAAAGACATCTTGAGGAAACAGTCGGGATGGCTAACTGAACAAGGCGAGCAGATGTCCAAGTGTGATTTGGTTTTCTAATGACTCTGTGGGAGAAGTAACCCAACAAGGAAGGTCCCAGATAACATTTCTCAAAGTCACCTCCTCTGGGCTGGGACTGTGCCAGCAAGGCATAGTCTGTGGGCTTGCATCTGTCCCTCTACTGAATGAATATGAGCACTTCGCAACCAAGGACTTGAAATAATAGAATCTAGGAGTCTAATTCAACAGGCTATGAAGAAGAAATTTAGGAATTAAGAAAATCACTTGCAACTATCACAATATAATTGCTTCAGGGAAGAATCATCAGTAAAATCTCTGTCTACGAGGACACTTTGGTGAGGAACAGGATATTTGCTTGGTGTTCAAATATCTCCCCATTGAATGCTTCTTAGTAGCAATGGGGAAAATCAACTGTCCCATGGAGAAATCAGATAGCACCTTGACCGAGTGGTCAAAATTAATATCGCAGATGAGAGACAGTTGGAAATATGAGCCTCTGGTGTGATATCCTGAGCAGGACACATTATCACTCCTGTGATACTGGGTCTGGAAGGCATTATCTCACTATAATCATAAACAAGCATCAGACCAACCCCAAATGAAGGACATGCTATGAACAAGAAAGTTGGGGTGATGGACTGTCTTCATCTAAAATGTCAATGTCGGGGCGCCTGGGTGGCTCAGTGGGTTAAAGCCTCTGCCTTCACCTCGGGTCATGATCTCAGGGTCCTGGGATCGAGCCCCACATCGGGCTCTCTGCTCTGCAGGGAGCCTGCTTCCTCCTCTCTCTCTCTGCTGGCCTCTCTGCCTACTTGTGATCTCTGTCTGTCAAATAAATGAATAAAATCTTAAAAAAAAAATAAAATGTCAATGTCATAAAAGACAAAGCAAGGCTGGAGAACCATCCCCGATTCAAGGCGATATGATGTCCATTCCTAACCTGGGTCCTGCACCAGAGGAAAAAATGCCCAAACAGGACATTATGTTATGGGGTCAACAGATAAAATTAGAATACAAATGGGAATTAAACAAACATCTTATATCAGTAGTAAATTGACTGAAGTTGGTTGGTAGCTGCTGTGGGTATACAAGAATTTACCCTTAATTCTCAAATATGCTCAGGTATTTAAGGGTAAAGGGAATATGATATATATAGTTTACTCTCAAATGGTTTAGGAAAAATATATACAGAGCAAATGATAAAGCAAATGTAGAAATACATTACTAATAGTGAATCCAGGTAAAAAGCAAGTGGGACTGCTTTTCTATTATTCTCACAACGCTTGTGGCCAATTTTTTTTTTTTTTAACAAGTAAAACATCAAAAGTCAGACAACTTACTACTGCATACCTTTAGAGTATAACCATGTGTAGCCATGAAGATAATGATTTGGGGGTACACTTATTTTCAGGGAGAGTTGTTCTTTCATACTGCTAAGCCTAAAAATACTATGGATCATAACAGAATTTTCATTCAAAGAAGTATGTGCCTCATAGCAAACTGGAGTGATCTGACAATAGGGAGGGCAGTTATTTCCAGAATATTCTCTCCCAGCACATATGCATTCTCTAATTTTTCTACAGCGAGAATGTGCTCTTGTGTTAAAAAAAAAAAGAACTAATAAATGTTAAAAAATTCAGTCACCACCACAGCGTTTAACTGGAACAGGTCTCTCCTTTTTCTCCTTCCCAGGTGATTTTTGGCCATCACACACCTTCATCCCGTTGCGGTCACATTTTCACACCCTCACGCATTCCTGCCCAGATATACTTAAAGAAGATTCCAGAAGTGGCAGGTCCTAATAACAGGACTGGTGCCCAGGGCTCTGATTCTTGAAACTTGGCCACCGGACAGTGAGGGATGGTACCTACCGAGGCACACGATGCCATCACCTGTGTAGCCTGCCCGGCACACACACCGCCGACTTCCAGGGGTGGTTCTCCTGCAGTCAGCCTTGGTAGAGCAACCTCCGTTGCTGGTCTCACAGGCATTGATGGCTGTCGGAGAGAGATGGGATGCCCAGCAGAGCAGGAGAGGGAGGGGAAAAAAAAAAAAAACCAGTGATGCCTTTTGACTCGAGTGAGATGGAGGATACCTCAGAATGTCAGGAACTGGATTACATATGAAGAGTTCAAAAGAACACAAATCCCCAGATGTCTTCCTTGGGGAATTCTACCAAACATTTAAAGGAGGATAAAGAGCCAATTTTCACAAACTCTTCCAAAACTGGAAAAGGGGAGAGAACTTCCCAATTCATTTATGAGGTCGGTATCACCCTGGGACCAAAGCCTGACAGAGTCGGCAGAAGAAAATTACAGACCAATATCCCTTGCGAATGTAAACACAAAGATCCTCAAGAAAGTATTTGTAAATCAAATTTGGCAATATATAAAAAGAATTAAACACCATCATCGAGTGGGAATTTTGCAGGAATGAAAGGTGGCTGAACATTTAAAAATCAATTAACGTGCTACAGCATATCAATAGAATTATAGAAGACAAACCGACATTGTCATCTCAATAGAAGGAACAAAAGCATTTGATAAAATTTCATTGCCTTTAATAATAGAAACTCAAAAGGCAAGGAATAAAAGGAAACTTCCTCTTAAGCTAATAAATGATGTCTATATATGGAATAGAACTGAGAGTCCAGAAATAAACCCATATACCTAAGGTCAACTGATTTTCCACAAAGATGCCAAAACATTTCAATGGGGGAAAGAATAATCTTTTCAACAAATGATACTGAGACAACTGGGTCTTCCCATACAAAAGAATGAACTTGGACCTCGGCCTCACAACAGGTACTCAAATTAATTCAAAGTAGATCAAAGACCCAGATCTACTTGGAGTCCCACACTGTGACCTTGGACAAGCTGCTTAGTTAATATGAACCTTGGGGTCCACCCGTCGAGGTTTATTTACAAGTTTAGAAACGCCCATCTGATTATGTATGTGAAGGTGTTACACAAATGTTGGCTGTTCTATTAACTTGTGTCTTCTGCTTTTGCTGTTTTTCCAAAAGCAGAGGGCAAGAAAAACATTCCAGTTGTTGTCCCTTTCCCGCAGTTTTCCCTGGCATACTGAGCACATCCCTGCTGTATAGGAAACATCTGGGCCCTGGGTCGGGGGGCCTGCACGCTGGGGCAATCCCCAGGGGGAGATGGTCTAGAAAGCAGGCTGGTAGGTTCACTGTCCAGCTCCACTACCATCTGGACTGAAGCCTGCCAGGACAAGCTGCATAAGAGGAAGATGATGCTAAGTGTTTCCACTTTTCTAGCACCAAATACGTGGTGGGCCCCATAAGAATATTGGCTCGCATTTATTGAGTATGCTCTGTGCCAAGACTGTTCTAAGTACTTCACAGCGATTAATCCAGGTTATCACCCAACAGTCCAGTGAGGGAGATTCTCTTACTACCCACAACTTGCAGATTAAAAAAAAACAAAAACAAAACGATGCAAAGATCAGTCAAGCAACTTTCCCAAGATAGCACAAATGATAAGAACTTAGACTCAAACCCAGGAGGGTCTGACTAGGGCTACTTTAAGCTGCTGTCTCATCCTGCCACTGTACAGAGAGGTCATTTCATGCCCAAACCACTCAGCAGGGTAGACAGTTTCATTTACTTTGTAAGTGAACTAAGGTGGCTCAGAGCCGGTAAGAGACCCACACAAAATCACGTGGGTAGTAGGAGAAAGAACCGGGATTCTAGTCCTTGTCCCATTCCAGAGTCCCCACGCCTGGGCCACACCCTAGGTCAATCAAACCAGTGTTTTTAAAGTTCTCCAGGTGATTTCAATCATGGTCAAGGTCGTGCACCATTGTTTGGAGAAGAAAACAGGTGCAACTGACCCACCCATTCCTAAGCCAACACATGCCCCGTCTGTAAATAGTTTTCTTGCCGTGGGGCCCCATCAGTGGCCCTGTTCCATTCAGGTAACCATCAGCAGCTGGTAGCAGCTGCCCATTCAGTCTGCAGGAACACAGACCTCTCAACAACTTGCACTAGTCTTGTGTCCCCCCAGCAGACCCTTTCCTCGCTTGCCTGTGCAAACTGTTCCATTCCCTTGGAATCCGGCTGTGCATTTGCAAGAGGCTGTACCGTCTGGATTGAGAAGGCAGCTGCAATGAGAAAGGGCAAGGGCTATTTGTGGAAAACAAACAAATAAGCGAACAAACAAAAAACAACACTGTTCCCTTCATGGGCAGCATCCCAGCTCCCGCTCCCACGTGGCTCTTCAAGGTCTTGCCTAAGCTTTGGAAAGAGAGGTCATTTGTAGCACAGCCCCCGCCCCCCAGGGGCAGCTAAAACCGCAGGGTGTGCACATGGAGGCATCGGCCCAGAGATAGGGAGGGTAGCTACCCATCTTTAGAGAGCCACTTATGTCCTCGGAGCTGTGCTTTGCACATTACTTTGTAGAACATACACAATATCGATTAGTTCTAACAAGAAGATATTATTAGTCCCATTTTATAGATGGAGAAACTGAGGCTTAGAAGCATAAAGTAATTGACTCAAGGTCATGCGGACATGAAAAGGACAGAGGCCGATTTGAATTCAAGTCGAAGCCCCTCTGGGAGTTAGGAGTATGAAGCCGAAGTCTGAACAAGTAAGGCTTGGCGGTGAAGTGGGAGCAAGGTTGGATGAAGGTCAGGTGCACTGGCCTGCTCCTGGCTTCTATGAAAGGGTCCCTGTGACTTGAACTGGGGATAACAGCTGACATTCTTGCCAATAGGCCAGGTAACTCAGGGGACAGCTTGTTTAAAAGGCTGCATCTGGCAAGAGATGGTGGCCTTTTCAGAGGGAATTTTCATTTCATACTTGATTTTATCCTAACTCTTCAGAAAACGTCTCAGAAAACGATTACTCTGAGGCGGACGCTTCTAGGAGACAATCCCCTTTGCATCACCCCCAAAGAAAGTTCCAAGGTACGTACTTGGCGCTCGTGTGGCATATGCCATTGCAGTCATCTTTTGTGATCTCTGAAAAAGAGAACCAGTTGTTGGGTCAGTCCTTTCACACTAAACCTACCTCAAAAATGTTCTTTGAGTACTTGGTGCTAACAAAAGACTGAATTCCTCAAAAGTAATTTTATGCATCATGTGAATCATGTAAAGTTCTGTGACCTTGTGAAACCTCTTTTGCATGGGCTGCCCGGAAGCTCAGAGCCCAATGAGAAGGTCAGATATCCTGATGTTGGTCAGTTGCCTACTGTGTGCCAGGCCCTGTGCCACACAGCGAGGCTGCAGGGACAGTAAAACGCAGTATCTTCCCTCAGGCTCTGGATGTCGATGCGTGTTCCTCCCTGGGGCCTGAATTTTTCCTTTCGTTTATATTTCCTATGTTCCTTTTCTGTCTAGTTTTTCATCATTTTATAATGGGGTGATATAAACAAGCAAAACCCAATTATAATGAATATTAAAATGTTCTTTTATTCCTATTGCATATGCAAAAATAACCCAGGGCCGGGCAGGCACACAGCAGGTGCCTATTACCTATTAGCTCAATTCATTCCTAAGTTTCCTGGAACAGCATAGACTCTTGCCCTTGGATGCCCCCCTAACAGAGATTTCCTAGCAGGAGACAATCCAGAAAGAAATCATTAGAGATGAAGAGAAAGTATCTTTTGGGGAAAATGCTTGTGTTAAGAGCCTTTGGGATAGAATCTCATTAAAGCTCGTCGAGTCACATAGAAGGTCTGGAAAGAGAGACTTGACTGTCAAAGTGGCCTGTTTTGCATCAGAGGGAACAGTGAGAGGCTTCGTGGGCTGGAATGTGTGCAATGAGATTTTGTGTCTTTATGTTTGCTCTTCCTTGAGCCTGGAAATCCCTTATCTTGCCATTCTCTGTTGGTTGAACTCCCCGTCATCTTTTAGGTCCTCCTCTCTGAAAGGTGCTCTAAATCTTTGAGAATATCAGTGAGCAGGTAGTGGCGACATGCTGTGCCCCTTTGGGTGGGATGAGGTGCCCTTGTGTGGCCTCAGTGATGTCTGCCATGAGCTTGGGAGTGGGGCCTTTGCACCCGACAAAGGAGTTCTCTTCCTCGCTCTAGTCTACAGGCTCTTTCCTCTGTGCGCTCATGCCATTAGTGTTCGAACACTATTGAACATTTATTTCCATGTCTAGGCTGGAAACTCCTTGTGCAGAGTGTGCACGGAGACCAGCCTGGAAAACTGGGTGAGGGCCAACTGGTGAAGAGCCTTGTCTTCCTCCCTACCAAGCAGTTTCTCTTGTAGGCAATGAACTTTCTCCTGGAGGCAACGAAGAACCATAGCAGGTTGTCAAGTCCGGGGAGGGGGTGGGAAGTAGAATCTGACCTATGGCTATGGGCTGAATGTTTGTGTCCCCTTTCTCCTGCCATTCCATGTCTTGAAGCCTAATCGCCAGGGGGATGGTATTGGAGGTTGGGCCTTTGGAGATGGTCAGGTCATAAAGGTGGAGTGCTCACGAATGGGATGGGTGCCTTTATAAAAGAGAGCCCGGAGAGCACCGTGGCATCTTCTGCTGTGTGAGGACATGAGAGATTGGCTGGCTGCAACCCAGAAGAGGATTCTCACCAGAATCTCATGGTGCTGGCACTTGATCTCAGACTTCTAGCATCCAGAACTGTGAGGGAGAAATTTTGGCTGCTTATAATCTATCTTGTCTCTAGTATTTGTTATAGCAGCCCGAACTAAGACATATATGTTTTGGAAAGTTCTCTCTGGCAGCCGTGTGGAGGATGCACTTGAGAAAGATTGGACAGAGGGCAGAGGGACAGATCCCAAGGCTCCTGCTGGGAGCTGAGCAGCAGGAGGGTTGTGGAGTTAGAAGAATGTAAACATGCTAGCGAGGGAGTGAGGAGGTGGGTGTGGAAGGCCTTAAGGCCAAGCGGGTGGTGTCTAGATTGGGTGAGCATGTGCAGGTAGGCTGGGTCTTTCTCCCCAGTAAGGAAAGCAGGAAGAGTGAGCCTGGAGGTCCGTCCTTGGAGCACCTTGAGAAACATCAGTGCAGGGCTCCTGGCTAGTGCAGTCGGTTATGTGTCTGACTCTTGGTTTTGTCTCAGGTCATGATCTCCAGGTCATGGGGTGAGTCCAGTGTTGGGCTCTGGGCTCAGCAGGGAGTCTGCTTAAGTTTCTCTCTCCCTCTCTTTCTGCCCCTCCCCTCCGCATTTTCTCTCTCTCTCAAACAAATAAATAAATCTTTAAAAAGAGGAAAAAAACCCCACATCAGTACAGTGTGGTTGGGGTTGGGGGAAATGGGCCTATTCAGATCCTGTCAGTGGGAAGTTAAATGGATGTACTCTCTGAGGGACAACTTGGCAATAAGCAGCAAACCCTTCGCCCAAAGTGCTAACTTGGGATTCAGAAATCCCATCTCTAGAAATACTGATGAATGAATTAGTTAGACAAATGTGAAAGATGTAATTAAAAATGATATTTATCAATATTTATTCACATGGAGAGATATCCATGACATATTGGGAAATAAAAAAGTAGGCTGTAACACTACGCAGAGTGTGGTCTCATCCACATGTTTATTACCTAGGAGAAGGATAGAAGCCTAATGTAAAATATTAATGATAGTTTGCTCCTGCTGTGGAAATGTATTTCTTATTTTCTTCTGCTTTCCTTTTTTTCTTTTTTAAAAAGATACATTTATTTGAGAGAGAGAGAGTGTGAGCTTGAGCAGGGGGAGAGGCAGAGAGAGGAAGAGGAAGAGAATCTCAAGCAGACTCCTTGCTGAGCGCAGAGACCCATACAGGGCTCGATCTCACCACCCCGAGATCATGACCTGAGCCGAAATCAAGAGTAGGATGCTCAACCAACTGAGCCACCCAGGCACCCCTGCTTTTCTTTATTTTACAAACTTTTTGTGGCAAATAGGGCTACTTTGGTTGCCCAAGGAAGTAATAAAGGTGTTATTTCTTTTTCCTTTTTTAAAAAAAGATGTTATTTATTTCTTTATTTGAAAGAGAGATGAGAGACAGAGAGAGACAACAAGCACTGGGGGGCAGAGGGAGAGGGAGAGACAGACTCCCTACTGATCAGGGAGCCCACCATGGGGCTCCATCCCAGAACCCCAAGATCATGACCTGAGCTGAAGGCAGACAATTAATGGACTGAGCCACCCAGGCACCCCCTAAAAGTGTCATTTCTATTGTAGGAAGACAGAAGTGTAGCTGCTTGGAAGCGGGGCTAAGAACACATCATAAGGACTGAGAGACTTGCCCTTACCAGTATCGCAACTCACTCCCCGCCAGCCAACATCACATTCGCAGGAGCCATCGCCCGAGGGTCCTTGGTTGCATCTCCCATGGACACAAGAACACTCTAAGTGGAAAAGTGCCCACAGATTGATTGTTAGCCCTCTGACCCGCGTTCTGGAACTCATTATCATTTACCATGAAGACACATTTCACATGAAGGGCACTTTACTCTCCCACCTGGTTCCAGAGAACCACTGTCTTTAACGGAGGGCTGGAATCGTGGGAAGGGCAGGGACACAGGAGATCAAGTCAAATCATGTCATAATTTGATAGAGACTGTTGTGGGACCGTGTAGCACTGTGGGTTCGCAACCAAAGCAGGGTGAGAGTGTCCTTAGCTAAGCATCGCGGAGGACCCAGCGTTGTGTGCGACGCCCAGGGACGGAACCATGTTTGTTCCATAAGGCCTGTCCACTAGGTTTATATAAACCTGGGGAGGCACTGCTTTCTTTAACAATGTAGAAAAGCCGATTCCTTTGTTATGTAGCAGCGCTGTGAACCTAGAGCTGGTGGAAAGCTTTGGATGCCTTCCTCTAAGAAAAACATTCAGATTTGGGGCTTTGCTGGACCCCATGAAGGTCATGTATGGATCGCTGGTTAGGAAGACCTGCACGAGTGGAAGCAGAAGATGCTTCCAAATGACAGAGTCAGCACTCTAGTTGCAACTATATACGATATGGTCCAACTGTAATGATTCAATTATATATTGGTTTTGTCTGGCGTGGAACGCTGATGACCAAGCAGTGATTAAAAAAAAAGGTCCAATGTATGGTTTTTAGGGCAGGGTAGAAAAAAAATGCCTTGTTTTCTCATCATGGATTAGGCAATTCCTCCCACGTGTGTGTGTCCTTGGGCACAAGGTCAGAGAAGGCAAACGGACGATGATTTTTGTGAAAACAGCTTAAAACATGTGGCTTGCTGAAGGTGCATTAATAGAATAGTCTTCAGGTAAAGGACTGCATGATTCAAGAGCAAGGATGTGGGACCAAGCAAGAGACGTATTCAAATCTCAGTTCTGCCTCCCACCAGGTGTGACCTTAAGGGAAGTCATTCCGCTCTGCCTTAATACACTAGTCTGTACAATGGGTACATAAGGTTCCTGTGTGGGTTACACCAGACACTGTGCACAAAGGGGCATTTCAAACTATCAAGCAATGTCCAAACTTGAGAGGCTGTGAGGATCCGTGTGCAAAGGCAAACACAGAAACATGCAGTTGGTTGGGGAAGATGAAGGCGGGGACTGGGGGTGGGTTGGTAGGTCCATTAGTGACTGCAAATATTTGGAAAACACTTGTTCTTTGCAAATTACACAACACCCACATTCTTAAAATTCATGTGTTAACGGAGGTGGGATTCCAGCCCGGTGGGTGAGCTAGGGCGCTGAGGGTCCACTTCTCTGCCAGCGCTGGGGCTTCGCTCAGTGAGTGGGGAGGTCCGGCTCAGTGGGGAGGGAGGAGGGTGCGTACCTTGGTCGCAGTGGGGGCCATACTTGCCCTCCATGCAGGTCTCACAGGCCGTGCCTGAGAAGCCCTCTCCACACTCGCACACGCCTGTGCCGTTCACTCCGTCCAAGCAGATCCCGTTTCCAAAGCAGACGTTCTCAGCTCTTCCTGGGCAGGGCTGACACTGGGGACCGAAGAAGCCCGCACAGCATTCTCTCGTCTGAAACCAAGGGACAAGGCTGGGCTCAGACAAGGCCCCACCTCCATCTCCCGGGGTTCTGTCCTGGTCGCGGTCTGGAGATCCTGCGGGTGGGGCTGGGTGTGCACCGGAGCTTGGACAGCACCTGGAGGCCGCCAGGGGCAGGATGCAGTGGGGAGGCAGAGAAGAGAGAAAGGGTAAAGGCAAGGGAGAGATGAGGATGAGGACCAGCGGGAAAGGAGGCCGTGGGAGCAGACTGAAGAACGAGGCAGCGGGCGGGACTGGAGGAGATGGTGCTGAGTGAAATAAATCAAGTGGAGAAAGTCAATTATCATATAGTTGCACCTACTTGTGGAGCATGAGGCATAACATGGAGGACATTGGGAGAAGAAAAGGAAAAGTGAATTGGGGGAAATTGGAAGGGAAGATGAACCATGAGAGACTGTGGACTCTGAGAAACTCACAGAAACACATTTTGGAGAGAAGGGAGTGGGGGGATGGGTAAGCCTGGTGCTGGGTATTAAGGAGGACATGTATTGCATGGAGCACCGGGTGTGGTGCATAAACAATGAATCTTGGAACACGGAAAAAATAAAGTTAAATTTTAAAAAATTAGGGGGGGAAAAAAAAAGAACAATGCAGCTGATACCAGCAGAGGGGGAGGGGGAGAAGCTGTCACCATCCAGGAGCCCCGCCCCTTCCTGGTGTGTTTCTCATCGGGGAAGCCTTCGGCATTTTAGAAGTAAATCTCTTTTTCTTTTTTTTTTTTAAATTTTAATTAAATTTTTAATTTTAATTCAATAGAATTCACATAAAATGTTATATTAGTTGCAGGTACACCATATAGTGATTCAGCAATTCTGTATAGTACCCAGTGCTCATCATGGTAAGAGCACCCCTTAATCCCCATCACTGATGGCTTTATTCTTTTTTAAAAAACAGTATTTATTTACTTAATTTATTTGAAAGAGAGAGTGCACGCACATGCGCTCGTTTGTCTGCATGGTTGGGGGAGGGCCAGAGGGAGAGGGGGAAGCATGCTTCCTGCACAGCAGGGAGCCCAACACGGGGCTCTAACCCTGGATCATGACCTGAGCTGAAAGCAGAAGCTTAACCCACTGAGCCACCCAGGTGCCCCAGATGCCTTTACCCTTGAAGGCACGAACACACATATGTCTGCCTCACTCAGTGCTCAGCACGGGAAGTGCTGACACTGTCTGTCACCATACAGCGTTGCTACATGATTACTGACTATGTTCTCTATGCTGCATTTTTCATCTCTGTCTTATTTTGTAACTTGAAGTTTGTACCCATACTTCTTTTCATTGATTTCACTCATTCCCCCACCCACCTCAGGCAATGACCAGTTTGTTCTCTGTGTTTAAGAATCTGCTGTTTTTTGTTTGTTTGTTGTTGTTGTTTTTTTCTCATTGCTTTTTTTTTGTTTCTTTGTTCCTTTGTTTTGTTCCACATAATTACCAAATCACTGTGTTGTACGTGTGAAACGAATATACCATCGTATGTTAATTATACTTCATTAAGAAATAAATGGGTGAGCATAGCTATGTTCTGATAAAACATTTCTGGATACTGGAAAACAAGACCCCAACCCCCCACAGACTCTTCTGCAGCTCCAACCTCTGCAGCTTAAAAGCCCAACAGTCTTGCATCTGTAGGATAGGCAGAGGCTATGGCTAGCTAGTCTTCTAGGGGGAAAAGGCAGGGCAGGAAATTATAAAGAATTTTCCAGCAGATAAAGATAAAGAAATTTCCAGCAGATTCCAAAGCAGCAGTGCAGACAGGCTTAGCTTTGGGGTCCTATTTTCTAAACAAGCAGGTGCCCCTTCTCTTTCCTTAGGAAGCTGCCCATCTCCTCTGTCCCTGTTGTGACAATGAGGAAGTCCTCCTAGGCTCTCAGTCCTTTACCATGCAATTGAATAATGGAGCTTTTCCCAGTTTCCTGACTTATGTGGCTGTCCAGAGTTTTCCTGCTACCTCTACTACCTTGCCTGACAAGGACAATGAGGAAGATAAGGAGGAAGAGGAGAGGCAGAAGGAATCGACAGGAAGCCATCTGAGAAGTGTGACATATGATAAAACCTCCCCGTGCTGCTGCAAGCGTTAGAAGGGCGATTCAACTGTTATACTCACAATGATGGTTTTCACACATTTTGCCTGGCACCCAATGAACAGGGATCGCTTGCCCATGAAATAAATGGTATAGATACATCGCCTCATCTCTTCACCCTGTGAAATGGAGATGATTACATCAGCTTTCGGGCGAGGGAGAAATTCCAGTCTCTAAGAGCAAGTAGGTGGAGGACGTATTGCTGTTTCTCCCACTGAAATGTTCTGGAAAGTGAGGGGGTTGTCTTCCTGGAGCTGCTTTGTAAGTAAGAAGACACAAAAACACACTATCGGCTGCCAGAACTGAACAGGTGGCGAAATCCAAATTATTATACCTTAAGGTGGTACTCTCTAAAAAGAACTTTCGTCTAGAGAATGAACTCAAGTTCGGGAGAATTGTAGAGCACATTAGATAAGATTATTCTGTAACAACAAGATTAAACTCTAGCGTGAGAATCAGCATTGGTATCATCAGAAATTCTTGTTCTTATGCTGTGAAAGGTGCATAAGCATCTATTTTTTGTGATGATTGGAAAGGTACATAAGCATCTATTTTTTGTGATGATTGGAACATTATCAGAAGTGGCTTTTGCAATAAATAGCTACAAGGAACATTGGTAATTAATTCAAAGATATGTTTACTTCTCCCAAGTTTTCCATCTGTTTCTTAGAGAAAATTGTAACTTCAATTATAAAAGCAAATCAGGCAGGTGAAACTCATCCAGACAGATGTGGTTTTGGATATGGAGTCTGCCCTTCTCTGATAAGATTTCTTGCTCTTATCCTTAACAAGCTTCTAGGACTAAAAGATGTAGAAAGTGAAAAATCCCTTCCTGTATTGTATATTGACTGATGTGAACCCCAGCTTCTATTTATGTATTAATTAAATTTGCTTTTGTTCAAACAAATGGATTCAAGACTTTAGAAAGATGAGTATATGAAGGTAAAATGAAATTAAAACCAAGTACAGGAATTGTGGGCAGTGAAAATGAGGTATGCTTGAGGTTCATTTTCTTTCTTTTTTTTCTTTTCTTTTTTTTTTTTTTTTGAGGTTCATTTTCTAATTTGGACCTCCTGGGATCTGGAAACTACTTAATTAAAGCAAACAAAATACTTACTAGTTGTTTAGTTCCAAATGGGCAGACCGGTTGCTGGAGACACTTCCCACATTTTCCCTTGGTAAAACACAGAAAGGCAAGGTGAATATTTCACCATTCTTACTTTTAGTGTAAAGTGAGGCTGCAGGTATTTTCCAGATCTTGGAGCTGAAGGTTTTAGGATGTAGAACTGAAACTCAGAAAGACATTAGGGAAGTTCATCTGGGCAACACTTGGGAGCACCTGGGAGCTAAGGGCTCAGGGTGGAGATCATATACATTATTAGAAAACAAAGAGCACAAGTTGAGAATGACAGACATTTTTAAATGTGACCCAGTCCTAGAACAGGAGGAGGCCAATGTGACTAGTTCTTAACTTGGCCCCCACCAGACAGGATAATGTGGTTGTTCACGGTTCTGGCTCCGGGGCCAGACTGCCTGGATTTGAACTCCTTATTTGCCACTTATTAGTTTTTTTTTTTAAGATTTTATTTATTTTTTTGACAGACAGAGATCGCAAGTAGGCAGAGAGAGAGGCAAGCAGGCTCCCCGCCAAGCAGAAAGCCTATTGCGGGGCTTGATCCCAGGACTCTGAGATTATGACCTGAGCCAAAGGCAGAGGCTTTAACCCGCTGAGACACCCAGGTAGCCCACCACTTGTTAGTTCTGTGAACCTAGGTACATTGCTTAACCTCTTTGTGGCTCATTTTCCCCATCTGTAGAATGGGGATAATAATAGTACCTGTTTTGTAGGGTGTGGTGAGGATGACTTCATACATGTAACATGTGTATGAACCCATATAAAACCATTATAACAGCAATAAAATACGTGCAGTGCCTAGCACATAAGTGCCCCCCAAATGTCAGCAGTTATTACTATTACGGAAAGATCCTACACCACCCCATGGACTGGAATGAAAAGTCTCCATTACCGCATCCTCTGTTATACTGAAATAATGCAACTCTATATTTTCTGTTCCAGGAGACCAGGCTTGGGCAATACCTGCCATAGGTGGACCATCACCCCCCTCCTCTCTGCGCCTATGCTAGGTGTGGCATGTTTCTGTCTGAGGAAGATCATGGCTTGAGAATCCCACTCAGTACAACCCTCCAGGAAAGTTCCCAGGCACTGAGGTACAATTCATTGCACTGGATTGTGAACCCACTGAGGGCAGGGATCATGTCTTATTTATCTTTGTAGAGTCAAATTGATTCTGCCTCTTTGTACATCAGAGATGCTCACTAAGTGTGTTTTTGAACTGAATTGAGATATCTTGATAGACAAATCTTGTGCTTAAACAGTTAATAAAAAATGAAGCCAACAGGTGCATCGTTGGCCTTGGATATAACTTACTCGTACAATAGTAGTGTCGTTATTGTCACATCTATTCTTCTGAACTTCCAGAACTTTCCCCAAGCCATGGATCACTCCCTTGTCAGTGGCTGCATTGGTGTAGTTTATTGGAGCCTCATTTACATAGAGCTGTAAACAAGAGGGTTGAACGTGAGTTTGATTATAGTGATTTCAAGGGAAATAGCAACAATAGGGAACAGAGGCTATCAATATCACAGCAGTCTTGGAGATACTCCAGTATTCACCTGGAAGCCAAAAGTAGCACTTTGTAGAGGAAGGATCTCTCCTGGGAAAGAGAGTCTAAGTAACAGTTCGCATCTGGTACCATCTGGTTGTGTGGCCTTGGGCCAGTTGCTTTTCCTCTCTGAATCTCAATTTCCTTTTTTTTGGAAAAGGAAGAGGCTGTTCTAGATCATCTCTAAGGTTTCTCTCCACCCCTCCCAGTAGTTGTTTATGGCTGTTTGAAGAATTCTGAATCATGATTGTTATGTGAGTCCCATTGGCAAAATGGCTTCCTGGGCATGCTCCCCTGTGCTGTGGACTGGCGGTCCTGGAAGTCTGAATGCCTTCCAAAACCAAGGCATGGAGAATGAAACTCATTGGCCTTTCTGTACATGTCTATGGTTAGCTTGTGGGAAACCCTTAGAAAGGCCAAGTGACAGGTATTTAAGAATAAAAATAATAAGCATTTTTTGAAGTGTTTTTGTTTGTGAAAAGTGTTCCACCAGATAACTCTCATTTCCCAGTGTGTGGCAAGTGCTCAGACGTTCTGTATTATATGCTACTAATTCAACTTCAACTTTGAGTGCAACATGTTTTGTTTTGATTTTTTTTAAAAGGAGGAGGCTACCTTAATGATTGAGTAATGCAAAACGAGTGAATTCATCTATTCGTTCATTAATATAACTAACATAATTGGGGAAAAGGGTTCTTTTAAGAATTGGAGTGTGTGTGTGTGTGTGTGTGTGTGTGTGTGTGTTTGAGTAGGTGTGAGTTGGAAGAAGGGGGAGTCTTTATTGTACTAAGAAAATGTTAAGTTTATATCCAATGAGGGTTTAAAAATGATTAAGAACATCCCCAAACTCCCCACAGCAGCAATATTAAAATGACTCTTCCAGGTGCTGAATTTGAACTCTTGTGGAATGTTAAAGCCCCTTATGATTTACTTGGAGTCAGGTGAATTTCCATTGGGTGTTGAGATAAATCATGGCCGAGCTCCATAGAGGTCTTCTAGTGTTTGTGTAGATTTGGAAAATTAGCAAGGAACCTTACAGGTGCTGTCAAATGGTGGTTGAAGCATGAACTTCCAGAATTCTGAGAAACTGAACTATTTAAAAAATATCAAAATGACAGAACTTCTGATGCTATCACACTGTTGATTTGGCCTTCAAAATGTCTGAATCATTTTCGCTGTGAGATGTCCTTAGAGAATTATGGGCTGCATTACAATTTTTACTTGAACACAAATTTTCTGGTTTAGAGAGATTTTTCCTACAATTCCATTTTCCTAAGAGAAAGTAAATGAGTTACCAATAAAAGAAAAACCTCTACTGTGAGATAGAACTATTTGTTTATTGTAAGTTAAAGCCTCTCGTGTAAAATTTCTCTAGATCAAAGAATTTCCAAACAAATGGAAAATAACCATGACAGAGTTGAAATGGATTCAACTAACTGCAATAGAAAATTCATCTCTATGTGATGAAGTACGAAAAGATCAGATAAAAACAAAAAAATTCTAAGTTCTTTACATATAAAAAGTTGCCTTACTAGGAAATATAAGAAAACATATTTAAAAGGACCTCCTTGAAGTTAATTCCATAACAGCTAAGATTATTTGCAGGAGTCAGAAAAAAATATTTGGAAGTAATGAGGAGTTAGGTTCTTTTTTGACCCAAGCATGTTGAAACAAAATGTCCACAAAATTTCACGTGTGATTCATTGATGATACTACTGAGAACATTGTTTTAACACTGCACTTTTTAAAAGGACCAAATATTATTAATGTTAAAAAAGTCCATGATTAAACTTTCTTCCTTTTAATATCATGCCTCATTTATCTTAAACAATAATCTGTTTTTATTACTTTTTCTTATGAGAATTTACCCTAAAGTTATACTGAGTTTCCTGTTCAATTTTCATAACCAATCTTCTTCCTTGATGTTTGAAATGTCATTAGAATTACAATTGAAATACTAAACTTATTTAGTTTCATCAATTCTTTTTCATGAATTCTGAACACTGAAATACTTAGTGGTTGTTGTGAGATAAATACTGGACTCCTGGTATGGGGTTCAGCCGGTCCTGGGACCAGGATGTGTACGATCAAGGAATTGTGACATTATTCATTCAGCTGCTCGATTCCACGTGTCACTTGGCCCCATGGAGTCAGTGCCACATCCTGGGTGTTGGGTTTTGCTGTCAGGTCTTCTATCTTAGAGACTGCTTGGGGAATGTCTGTTGGGTTTGTTAGGAATCAGGGTCAGAGGGTACTTGTGACTGTTGGAATTCAAATACCATGATTAGTAAAGCCCACAATGATTATGCAAAGGCTGGTGGCAGGGAGGGTGAACGGGGAGCTGGGCAGTCTCTTCGCTCTTTATGGTGAAAGACAGGCAACTGTCTTTTGTGGATAAGGCTTAGGAGGTACTGGTGAGATTATTCCAACATGGAAGTGATGACGGATGATAGGAGCTAAGACACTCACTCCTGGGTTTTAAGTAAAAGGGTTGCACCTGGTCATCGTGGAGAAAGAAGCCAAGGAGGTAGGAAGAGCCCCGCATGGTCTCCCGATGCATGCCTTGGTGCAGGTCATTTTTCAGGAGTTTCTCCTCCAAGATCACGTGATACCTGATTATGTCTTCCTCCTGCAAAACAAGTAGGGCTGAAAGTCAACCCGTAGGTCAGACAGTCCCCAGTCACTTAGTGGGCTGCCCCAGCATGCCCGGCCCTGTGGGAATTACTAGAGCAATAGCTTGTTGAATGGCAAGGTGTGACCAAGGCAGTAGGTATGAAATACTAAAGCTGAGACACATCACCTTGCACGTGATGGTCTTCCACATGGGAGGGTCCAGAACTCCTGTTGTCACCTTAAAACCTGGACTGAAGCCATGAAGCTCGAGGGAGGATTTTAAAGATGATTTCTTTGAAGAGAGAGTCCCAAGCCTGCCTTTCACCCCAAGGGCCACGAGAGGATACTCGATGGGATGTTTTGAAGAATGTGATCTGTGTCCCCTGCAGATATAGTGGCCTGTGGGACTGGGGTTGTACTCAGACCCGAGCAATCTCACGCCACGCATGGCTGGCAGGTTGATCCACTGTGGAGGGCTGAGAGGTGTCCCAGCACTGGGACAGGCCCATGACTCCCAGTGCTGTCTTAGGACAAGAGAGGACGTGTGTCCTGTGGGCCAGAGGTGTGGCAGGGTCAGAGAGAACTGGGGCCTTAGGTCCTATCTTAGAGGGTGGCCTAGGGGGCCTGACAGGCTTCCCCAGGGGAAAAAGCTGGAGGCGGGTTCTGGATGCTTAGGGTCCAACGAGGAGATCAATGACTATAGGACTAGGGTGCATGCACACAGGTCAGGGGGACAGCAGTCAGAGACCACCAATTATGGTTGGGGTTTCCAAAGAACCACCAGAGCATCAGAAGGAGGGAGGGAAGGAGGAGAGAGGGAGGAGATAGAGAAAGAGAGAGAAAGGTCCCTATAAGACATTAATCAACATAATCTTTGGAGAATTTTCTCTCTCCACACTTAATAAATATTTTATGGACTCACAGAAAAAAGGAAAGAGAGAAGAAGGGAGAGAGAAAGAGAGAGAGAGAGAGAGAATGAGACAGAGAGACAGACAGCGTGAATGAGTGGTTTGAAACACTGGCCCAGCCTAGGAAGAGCAATGCCATCTCAAGACAGTGACAGTTAAATCAAGAACCTTCCCACCCTTTTAAGGTCTCCTCTTGACCACCAACACTTTCTGGCCTTCAACTTCAGACCCGATACAATCCACACTGAATTTAATGAGCTCAGGGAAGGGAATAGGAGGTTACTTAAGTCAATGGTCTTTCAGCTCCAAACCCACCCTCCACATTCTGCTTTGTGATATGGGGCCAGGACTCTGGTCCACATTTTTCCTTTGACAGGGCTCCCGTAAGGCTCTCCTGCTGGAAAGCACTAGAAAGAGATGGTGAGGCCTATGAGAGCAAAAGGAAGGAGAAGGAATTTCCTCATCCTGTTTGCTTCCTGTTCCTGTGGGCATCACCCCAGTCCCACTCTGCACCCCGGAAGTGGTAGCTGAATCTGGAGGGCAGTTTCTCAGACATCAGCACCTGCTGGGCAACACCTTCTGCTAGAGTCTGGGTCTTGGGGTCATCAGGGTCAGAGACACCAGATGACCGGCATCCCCTCCACTGAGGTCTGAGCTACAGCTCTGCGGGGCTCTTCCTCTGTATTTCTAAGTTTTGGTGATTCTAACCTCTTTCATTTGTTCTCCTAGCCTTAGTCGCTACCTCTGTGATTTCTCCCTCTCTCTCCTTTTAACCTTTCAGTTATACTTACACAGCTTTGTACCCAATAACCAATTCATGATATTAACCTCCCCCTCTGGTATGGTTTCAGTCTCCTGATGGATCCTGGTTGATTGAACAACAAGCCCCCTCCTCCAGCTTCCTGCCTGGACAAAGCCCCAGCAGGGAACCATGAGAGAAGATGTGATTTAAAAATCCAGTTCAAGGTATTGATTATTACAGGGGCTGGGATTTTTTTTTCTTAACTTAATGGAGATTCTATTTGTGATTTCAAATGATCTTAGGACTCTTGGGGGAAACAGAAAGGTCATGGGATTGCCTGAAGTTTCCTGCCAAGGCAGGAAAAGAATATTTCCCACTGAATAGGTTCACAGGAACTGGGGCAGGGAAGGTGAAGGTGATTTCTGACCCCTCCCGAGAACCCTGCTTGTTCATCATGTCAGTCACAAAAGTGTAAGATACCATCCCTGCCCTCAAGGACTTTGCAAGCTCCTTGGGGAGCTAAGGCCCTATTGCTTGAAAGGACAACTCATCACACCATATAGATGCTGAAGGGCGAGCAAATGGTCTGAACTCAGAAGCAGGAGAGATTTTCGGTTGGCGCAGGCGGTGGGCCAGCTTCCCCGAGGAGGTCAGACTGGACTTGAGGAATGGGTAGGGGTGATTCTGGAGGTGAAGACTGAAGGGGAGGCTTCCTGATTGAGGGGGGCAGCATGTGTGTGCACACATGTGTGCATGTGTGTCTGCGTGTACGGGTAGATATGAACAAAGTTACCAAACACGCCTTTGGCTTGTTTGGGGTCTCTGAGACTGTCACTCTGGTTAGACCAGGGCAATTCTGCAGAGAATAGGTGGGCCCGATGACAGCTTAGAGGAACTTCAGGTGTCCATCCATATTTCTCTAGGGTCCCTGTCTCAGCCACCTTATCTGAAGATATAAGGGAAAACAGTGTGCTTTCTTTACAAATATAGCTTCAAACATGTCCTCCCATCATGGGGTGGGGGCTGGGGGCGGGGCAACTCCGGCTCCTAAGCGAAAATTCTGGAGCAACCACTGAATGGAAGATGAATGGTGGCAGTTGACAGAGGCCTCAGGTACCTGGGCAGGTGGTCTGAAGACCGTCTTGTAAGAAATGGGGATCCACCCAAGGCTTTTCAGGCATAGAGTGGCATGACTGGAGCCTGACATTCTTTGATAAAATCTTTTGACAGATTTGGACGGTCTAGCCCCAGATGTTAGGAATCAGGGAGGATGGAGGTGGGGAGAAGAGGAGGAGGAAGACAGAGATGACCCACTTCCTCCTTATCGCTGCCTCTGACATCTCAGCTGCCTGGGACCAGGGAGGCCAAGGTGGGGAAGCGGCAGGAGACCAGGAGGATCCTTCCAGATTCCTGAGACGCCTGCATCCTTGTGTTGGGGCCCGAGTGTGAACTTCCGGGAGTGTGAATGAGACACACGGGTGGAAATTTGCCTTAAGTATCTGGACATGGACAAGGAAGTTTTGATGAGAGAGTGGAATGGTCCATGATTAATGGATTGAAAAATGTTGACTTTGAATGTTCAGAAAATAATTGTCCTGGTTATCGTTCCCAGTACTTACTAGAGTTGTGACCTTCTTCTTCCGGATGTAATTCTCAATGGCGTCATTGTTTGGAGCAAACACAGTATAAGCGCTGGCTGCCTCGATCGCACTGGCCAGGTTATATTGCTGTGATGGCGAGAGACAAGAAGGTGTGAGAGATTTCCCTGTGCATGTACCCCGAGTGAGAGGGCTGTGCAGAGAACGTGGTACTTACAATGATGTAGCCCCGGAAGATGGAATAGTTGGGCATCTGGTCCAGCCGGGTGAGCAGGTTTGGCAAGGAGACGGTTAGGCTTCTTTGGGGAACCAAAACCTGGGAAAGGAAGCCCCCGGAATCTGTTAGTATGTGTCCATAGGGCTTGCTACTTTCTGGTAGGTAGGGTCATGTCACACGACAAGATGCAATGATAAGGACCCCTGCTAGACCACAAAGCACTTCTGCAAATTTAATGAAGGACACCTTTTCCTCTGACGGTTGGCAACACCCAATAAGGGTGCACAGTCTGGGAGTGAAGTGGGCTGGGGGTGAGCCTCATGCCACCCTGAGGCCAGGCACTGATATTCAGATAATGCCCTGCACACGTGTTCATGGTGGCCTTGGCAAAGGTGGCCACGGTGTCCAAGGGCAGGTGGAGGAGGTCCTTAGGGAGCCAGTGCAACCCGGAGGCTAACCAGAGAACTTGAACAAGATGACAGGCATCCAGGATTCTTTTGCGGTCACATCACTTCTTCCTCAGTCCAGTTACTTAACCCTGAGGAGTCTTACTTGTTGTCTCCCTTGTGAATTGAGGACAGTTGCATTTACTCTCTTGCGGTTGCAGTAAAAATCACAGGAGATAATAGGACATGATATATTGTACAAGGCCTGTTACCTACTGCGCTGTCAATCATTCCAGTTATTACCGCGTACAAGGGTAGAGGCTGGTGCTGATGAGGGACACAGAGACACAGCTCCCCCATCCCCAGGACATGCCATCACTTGGGGGTCTGGGACTATACCGTGAGGAAGAACTATCAGTACAAGAGGGCACAGTGTACCAAATGAGTTCTATACCCCTAAATCCCATGGAATTATGGAGAGGGGAAAAAGGAGTAAAACCAACATTTATTGAGGGAAGGTCTGCTAGGCAGTAGGCATCGAGAGAGAGAAGGTGTTGTTTTGTTCTTCCTGGGGAAGAAAGATGAGGCTCAGAGAGGTTATGTCCCTTGCCCAAGTTCACATAGCTTGCTCTCAGTGGGTCCCCAGATTCTGTATGCCATCCTTGATGATATGGGTGGCAGGATCAGAAAGGCTTCTGGGAGGAGCTGAGACATGATTGACCTCATGATAATATCGATCAGGACAGGAGATGGGTTCAGGGGCTGTTGTACTAATAAGGTATGGCTATCAGAAATGTAAATAACGAGAGGTAATTTCATGTTTTTTTTTTAAAAAGGTTTTTAGTAGGAAAGCCAGGATGGAGAAGAAAAATACCCTTGATAAGTAATGTTCATTTGCATCATAAGAAGTCATAAACTGAGCATAGTTCCCTACAAGTGATCAGTTGCTCAAAAATGTTGTTTTTCTTAATGTATCTTGATAATACAAGGGAATTGCAAAGTTCTTGCAAAATAATGCACCCAGGCATCTTACAAATAACTTCTTTCCTGCACAGAGATAGTTGACCTTTTCTGTAAATTAAAATCAAAAGTGAGTATAGAAGTGCCAAGTGAGGATAATTTTAGTTAAAGTGCTATTAGTTAATTGTCTTTTCCAATCTTCCATCCTTTGAAAGTTCCCAATATACCTTAAATTCTAACCTCAATTTTCAATGAAAATCCTAATATAGTAACAGAAAATTACAGGATAGCTTAAAACTGTGTTTCCCGCTATACTTTTTTGTTTTATTTTGTACCTTTGAATACTGTTGCATTGTGTCTTAGAAGAAAATGAAAATTTCAAAATACTTTATCTACCCTTTTCCATATTTTTCTAGGGCTTCCTTACCCTATCTTTTTAGGGTGAAATCATGGAGAAAGGGAAGAGGAAAAATAATGCATAACCACTTGCCTATCCTCCAGTTCTTGATTAAGATATTCACATAAATAAAAAATATAACATATTTGGTCATACTTGATGTAGGGGCCATTGCCAAATATAGGCTGAATAAGTAAGAACAGAGTCTGACTGGATGAAAAGAACCTCTAAGCAGTTTGAACATTAATGTCATGGAGAACAAACAGGATACTTTTCCACTAGAGGAACGTACTTCCACCCCCACATCCCCTACCAAGCATCCTGTGCAGAAGTAATAAGTGAAGTCAGAGGAGATTCTGTCTGCATGGCAGGTGGCAAGCGTGTACCTTGTTGATGATGTGTATCACACCGTTTGTGGCTACGTTGTCACCGTCAATGACAGATGCTCCTTCAATCGTGACAGTCTGTAAATGCAAAGCACAGTGGGAAGGTGAGTCTCCATAGGGTAGGAAATTCAGGGATTGAAACTATTTCTGGGTTTTGTACTTCTCAAGCAGTAGTGACTTTTACATTTTTTACTATGGCCTGAAGTTAGAAATATCTTTAAATTGTGACACACCAGGCATCTCTCTCTCTCTCTCTCTCACACACACACACACACTTAAAATGGAATGATACTTTCCTCTACTTTTGGGGAGGCCCCTGAATACCAATTCTGTTCTTTTCGACTTCACTCAAAGACTGCTGGTTGAGGCTCACCAAAGCGATCCTGTAGTCTGAAAAACCCTGTAGATGGTGTTGTGGGTTGCATTGTGTCCTCAGTATTCATATGTTGGGTTCCTAACCCCCAGTACTTCAGAATGGGACCTTATTTGGGAATAGGGTGTTTACAGAGGTAATCTCATTACATTGAGATCATTGCAGTCAGCCCTGCTCCAATATGGCTGGTCTTCTTCTAAGGAGAGGAAATTGGACACAGACCATGGTCCGGGCAGAATGCTGTGTGAGTGTGAAGAAGGCCATTGACAAGCCAAGGAGAGGCTGGAATGGCCCCTTCCAATAGCCCTCAGGAGCCAAACTTGTTCACCCCTTGATCTTGGACCTTTGGTCTTTAGAACCATGAGACAAAATGTTCTGCTGTTTGAACCACTCCCTTTGTGGTACGCTGTTATAACAGCCTTAGCAAACTCCTATGGACAGCCCCTGACTTTCTTGGTCCAAATGAACCCAGTTACTTTTCAAGAATATTTATTACCCAACCTACACACTCACCCAGCCACCAACCAGCCACAGCACAGCTGGGCTCCACTCTTTCTACTTTCCTTTCTTCCCCAACCCTTACTCTTTATTTGAAATCTCTCTTGGGAACCTAAGTGCAGAAGGGGACTTGTCTCACCCTGACAGCCACCAAGTCACTCAGTGAAGGCCCTGGAGAAAACACTCTTGGCTGCCTTGCACATCTCTTTTGGTTAAAGGGAGACATTTGTATCAGACCCAGGAGCTCATTAAAATGTGTCTTTGGTGGTTAACTCCTCCAGGTCAAGGGCCCCATTGATTTGTCTCTGAATGCAGAGAACCCAGGATAAGCCTGCCCAGGGTAGGTGCTCAGCTCATGCTTGTTAGGAGAAACAATGATTTAAAACACCGATGGAGCACAACCCCATTGTCTGATACAGGTATGTAATGTAGTAGAATTAGAACAATAATATGCCAAGAATCCATGGAACTGTATGTGACTCTTCTCTGCTTTCAACAAAGAATGATCTGATGAGGCACATACATTTCAGCAATGCTAGCCATAGACCCTTTTCACAGCACTCTGTCATCTTCTCTGACATCATCTCTGTCACTGATGAGTAGGAAGGTAAAAATGTTTTAGAGCAGTTAATCCCAGAACATTTTAGATGGTGGTTCATGGTCCACTGATGCAGCACTTCTCACTTCCCAGTAAAATCTTCATTTTCACCTTGTGCAATTCATAGCCAGAGCTGTTGCATAGACACTGGCATAGGCCTCAAGGCAGCCAAACTTCCTGACACAAGGCTAACTCCAAGTCCGGACACACGGCGGTAAGTTCCAGAGGCTGAGCCTCCATGGGGCGGTGGCTCTTCCTTGTGTGTTGCTGTGACATCAGCACTGAGCCCCTGGTGTTTCATAGGTACTCAGTAAAGGTTGGTTTACCGACTCTAACCTGACATCAAATTTTTGTTACCTGTAGTCACTCAGTGGGTTGGTTACTGGTAACAGCTTTTAGTATACACATATGAATAGCCACAGTTGTGAAATTGGGCAACCTTTACCCAGAATCATGGAAAAGTTTGCCTGGATCAGTCTGTGGCCTGTCAAGAAGAGCTTGTGGCCAAGCTGTAGGTGGAGGGTCACATTTTAGAGCATCACTACTACAGGGTAATGTGTGAGTGTGTGCGTGTGTGCGTGCGTGTGTGTGTGTGTGTGTATCAACATATGTTGACAGTTGTTGAAGCTGGGTGATGCCCCCATGGACGTTCTATTCTTGGACTATTTTTGCTCATGTTTGGAGATTTTCATAACACAGACCTTCAAAGTAGGCAGCACAAACAGAGATGACACGTTTCCACTTAGCAGACAGGTTATAGAACTCTCTTACCTCATCTGCCTTCACCAGGTGAAGGAAGTTGCCAGGCAGAGACGTTGCCAGCATGTCTGAAGATGACAGAGCCTGCAGATCTGCCACTCTGTATGTGCCCAGCAGCATATGGTACCTAAAACAACAACAGTCCAGAAGAGCTATCGTGAAATATCAATGCATGAAGGAGTATCATTGAGTAGTTAAGAAAATAAGTTCTGGAGCCAGATGGCCAGATTCAAACTCTTCCCCTGATGTTATCAGCTATGGAGCCCTGGGTTAGTTATGGAATCACCCCATACCTCAGTTTATACATCTGTATAACAGGTGTAATTTTAATGCCTGTCTCCTAGGGTTGTTGAGAGATGAACTGAATTATACGTGAGGTAGTTAGCACAGAGTTGGCTGTCCATAATGTTAACTGTTACCATCCTGGGGGAGGGAGGTGAGGAGTGTTCTAGAACATGCTGGTTTCTGTGGTTCTCAAGGACCATGTGGCTTCCCTCTACTGAACTTTGTTCGCATGGATGCCGGTAAGATATCATGAAGAATAAAATACATAATACCTACTTTATTAGGACTGGAATATTGCTCTTGGACAACCAAAAGGTTTTTTCATCTTGATCCATGTCCTCAATAGCTTGCTGGGAAGGCACGAGGACAGTGAGGTTTGAGGCAGCTGACAGCATGGGTTGTAGAGAAGCATTCTGAATCACAGGAGGGAAAGAAAGTTGGCCTGGCTCACGTTAGAGGACAGACAGAGTGGACCGAATGCTTGGCAGAGATGACGACTTCCCAGGGAAGTAATTTCAGGGACACTGGAAAGGTCCTAAGGGCCCCTTTCCCAAATCCATCCCACCCACTGGCTGGTGCCTCATATTCTCTGAGACACATTCTTTTTATTTAAATATGTGAGCTTTGTCAAAAGGCAAACTTTCCTGGTCTCTAAACAAAGAGCCAGAGAATAGTCTTGATGATCCTGTGTGTGGGTGTGTGAGCCTTAAGAGCCCTTGGAATCCTGGGATCAAGTCCCGCATCGGGCTCCTTCCTCAGCAGGGAGCTTGCTTCTCTCTCTTCCTCTGCCTGCCACTCTGCCTGCTTGTTGCTCTCCCGCTCAGAAATAAATTTAAAAAAATCTTAAAAAAAAAAAAAAAAAAGAACCCTTGGATGCCCTAGGAATAAGGATGGTAGGATGATTACAGGAAACGTTTCAGCATAGGGGACAGACTGGAGGCCTGAAATCAGACCTGGAGCTAGTTCTGGGTTGAAGTGGTGCACTTATGTTTCACAACTGATCCCAAGAAAAACAAGCAAAAAGCCCTGGTTTGTAACATCCCCTGATTTCTGTGGTGTATATCCTCCGACCATGGCTGATTTCAGGGTACCAGTGTGAGAGCACTGAAGGCGAGTCTGGGGAAGATATGCTCTCGTGCGTTGGGATGAGTTGGGTCCACCATGCCACTGGGCAAGCTTATGCACGTGGGCTTGGCCTATATGGAAGTCAGCACGTGCAGCCGGACTCTGAGTCCCTGTTCTTTCACGTGACGGGGGCGGAGAGGCTCCACACAGAAGCAATCAGGAGCGGTCCCAGATTGGTGCTGACCAGGCACCAAGACCATATCTTGGCATGTGACTTTCCAGAGGGGATATACCAGCGGTCGTGATGGCACTTTGGCCCACTCATGCAAAGATGACAGAGACGTCCACAACTGGGTATAGTGGGGATTGGATTCTTCATCACAGAACTTTCCAGGGGAGAGGAAGAAGCTCCTCAGAGCATGTTGGGCAAAGAGCTAAACACCCATGGGTTATGCCAGATTACAACTATAAACCCCAAATCCAACTCGGTGAATGGCAGTAATGAATTATGTTGACTTTTTATTTATTTTTATTTTTTTTTGTATTTTCAGCATAACAGTATTCATTGTTTTTGCACCACACCCAGTGCTCCATGCAATCTGTGCCCTCTCTAATACCCACCACCTGGTACCCCCAACCTCCCGCCCCCCGCACCTTCAAACCTCTCAGATTGTTTTTCAGAGTCCATAGTCTCTCATGGTTCACCTCCCCTTCCAATTTCCCCCAACTCCCTTCTCCTCTCTAACTCCCCATGTCCTCCATGCTATTTGTTATGCTTTCTAAAAAAGACCCCTTGATGAATGAAGTGATACGTGTATATTTGAATTGGCTGAAAAGCTGACTCCTCTAGCTTAACCCAGACCAGAACTTCTTAGTCTTGCTTGCATGTTAGAATCACCTGGGAAGATTTTAAAGATTTTATTTATTTATTTATTTGATTGAGAGAGAGAGAGAGAGAGAGAGAGAGATCACAAGTAGCCCAAGAAAAGGGGGAAGCAGGCTCCCTGCAGGGAGCCTGATGTGGGGCTCGATCCCAGGACTCTGAGATCATGACCTGAGCTAAAGGCAGAGGCTTAACCTGCTGAACCACCCAGGCAACCCAACCTGGGGAGCTTTAAAAATGCCCTGATGACCAGGGTGCCCCTCTGATCAGTCAAGTCAGGGTGTCTGTGGCGGGAGCCGAGGCATGGCTATTTAAACAGGACATTCCATGTGATTCAAATAGCGGTCAGGGCGGAGGACCACTGCTCTACACAACTGCCTTCCCTTCTTCCTACCAGCTGAATTTTCAGTTTTCTGTTACACGCACTCCAAATTTCTAAAATCGTATACATTTCCGAAGTTCCAACGAAGGTACTCACGTTTATCCACTGGTTAAATACAGTTGCCGCGGAGAGGAATGACAATTCCTTATTCATGTCATGCAGGGGAGGGAGGGAGAGATCAGAGAGAACACGAGAGAAGGAACAGTGAATGAGCATGATCACAGTGAACCGCTGAACAGCATGCACTTAGCCTTCCCGGGGAGGGGCTCAGCTCATTTTCCGCACCAGTAAGAATGGCGGCCCGCTAGTTGAATTTCTCTGTGCTGCACAGTTCTTTCATGCTTAGGAGCTCCGTTAGCCTCTCTACTCAAGATAAAGAAGTAATTCCAGAAACTTCAGATGGAACCACCAGCTGAAGCTCTTCCAAGTCAGAATTTAGTTTTTAAGGGCATGATGCCCCACCTTAGGGAGGGTCACAGAGCTCAATGACAGCCCCCTTTTCGAGCCAACATGGAATAGTGGCTTGGAATGCAGAGCCAGACCACCTTGGTTTCCATTCTGGTCTGGCCATTGCCTAATGCCTTAGGCAAGTTACTTGGTCTCTCTGGGTTCAATGTTCTTGCCTGTAAGATGGGGATAATAAAAGCTCCAACTGATAGGTGGATGTGAAATGTGGAGAAGTTAATGTTTTAAAGTGCTTAGAATGGAGGCTGGCATGCAGCACATGCCCAGGACATCTCAGCCACTCTTCTTTCTCAACTTTCTACCGTGGACTATGTTCATGAACATATATATTGAACTGTGGCTGTAGGCACCAGATTGGAATGAAGGGAGGGCATACAAAAGGGAAAACACAACTTTTGCTCTCACACAACTTACACTTGTTTGGGGGAAGTTAAGACTTGAAAAGATTCCCACAGCGCCAGTACCTCAGTCATGTGTGCAGGAGTGCTAAAGAATGCACTAGACCTTGAGTTCCAAAAGACTGGGTTCATTTCCTGAATCTGCCATCTACTACTACCTGTGTGATCTTGGGTAAGTCACTTAACCTCTCTGAGAACTCAAGTCTTACCTGAAAATGAATATGAGGATGTCTGGCTGCTGGGGTTATGAACATTCATGTAAGGGAAAGCATTTTAAAATTATTAAACACCATGAGAATGGCAATAGTTATCATATACACATTTATATGGAGGCAATAAATCTCAGAGTTGTCTCAATTCCTTTTTGAAGTAGTTGAGGTTATCAGATGAATTAGTAAATACCTGTCACACAGTCAGCAAGTAAACTGGCAGGTACAAGAGCTGAGATGTGTGAGTAATCCCCAGAAGGGGCTGCTCCAAGGGGGAGGACGGTATAGATGGGACCTGAGCTGATGGCAGAAAGCTAAGAGGCTGGGTCACTGGGACAGGGAGCCGAGCTGGCAATGGGAGCTGAGCTGTGAGGCTAAGCAGTTTGCAAAATGAGTGAGTAGCTTACTTCCTGTATGATCTTCTGGAGCACAGGACTGGTAGAATACTTAAAGGCATCCTAGCCAAGAGCTTTTTTTTTTTTTTTAAAGAGTTTTGTCTTTATTATTCTGCACACGAGTTCATCTTGGATGACTTACCACGGCTGCATTTCCGTAGCACAGATGGCCGTCTCCTTCATAGCCCTCCTGGCAAACACAACTCCAGAGGCCAGAAGAAGTAAGCTGACAGGTTGCCTGATAATACAAAGATAAAAGAAACCATTTGGCATCCTAATAAATAGTTAGCTCCCAGTTACATCCCTTGAGCCCTCAGGCTCCATCAAAGGTGAGAATTGCAACTTTGGGGTTGAAAGATGCTAGGAGGGTCCCACAGACGTGGCCCTGTTGCAAGGAAAGTCTCCTGTCTGTATGTTTGGTGTAGCTCCTGCTTAAACACAATTAAATTCTTTCTTTTCATCCCTCACAGATTTAGCATATAAAAGTACAGGACATACAGTTAATTTGAATTTCAGATAAACATGTAAGTTTTAGTACAAGCATGTCCCATGTAACATTTGGGGGCCCACTGATGCTGAAGAAGGATACATTGTCAATCTGAAATGTAAATTTACTGGGTGTCCCATACTTATTTTATCTGGAAACTCTATGTTGGTTCTTCTATGCTTTGGAATGAAGAGACAGTTGCAGTACCTTCTCACCATTAGAACATCAGGGCTTGATTGGTCTTAATTGAAGCAAAAGTGTTGGGTCTCCTTCAGATTTATGAAGTGCTCTCATGATTCTTGAGAAATGGATACTGTGGGGCATCTCCTCTATTTTTCTTTAAAAACTACCCTCCCCCACATAGCAGTGGGCTCTGGCAACCATGTTCCTAATATGTCACCACATTCCCTGGCCATAAATGACTGGCTCATATGTGGACCCCTGGATCCCTGAACCCCTGGATGGCCAGCTCCTTTCTCCTATGATTTGGAATTGGGACATAAATTGCCAATAAGTTAGTGGGCATCACTGGGGGTGGAGGGTGATGTTGATCTAAGAAAAGGGAGCTGTGTATCCCAAGATACAAAAAGGGAGCATTTAAAGTTGGGAGAGAGCGAGAGACAAAGAAAAAGCAGGTGCACAGAGAAAAGCAACATGAACAATCACATAGTCTCAGAGGTTTGGAGGAAAAGGCTGCCTTGATCTTGATGTCTTTGGGTCTTGATTCTGGATCCTTGGGAGGTCAACTTGTATTTCCTGCCCTTGGAGCTACCCTGGGAGGACTCCCTGCAAATTCCTTTTTTGCTTAAGTTGATTCGTGTGGATTCTGTTACTGGCACCCAAAAGAACTGTGACTAAGGGTTGTCTTCCTTGGTTCTGATGTTGGGTGCTTAATGATGTTCTTTTGAAAACATGAACATGATCATGAACATGATCAGCTCTAATATCTTTGCCCGCTCTTCCATAATGTAGACACAAGGCACAAGCTACCGTTGGGTGGGCATTTTCACCAATAATTTGTTAGGTTCTGACATGCAAAATGGGAGTCCAGTCATCCAGTCAATTAAGAATTGCCAGGCTAAGCAAATAAAAAATATCAAGTTAAATATGAATTTCAGAGAGGGTCTGGGTAATTTTTTTTTAAAGATTATTTATTTATTTATTTGACAGAGAGAGATCACAAGTAGGCAGAGAGAGAGGAGGAAGCAGGCTCCCTGCTGAGCAGAGAGCCTGATGCGGGACTCGATCCCAGGACCCTGAGATCATGACCCGAGCTGAAGGCAGCGGCCCAACCCACTGAGCCACCGAGGTTTGCCCCATGTAATCTTTGGAACATACTCGTGCTGAAGGATTGTTATTTATTTGACATTCTGACTTAGCTGGGAAGGTCTTTTATCTGGCGATCATACGTTTGTTCTTCCAAGCTTTGGACTGGAGTAACATTTGTAAGAACTACTCCCATTCTGCTTGGGGACTCTCTTTGGGAGGAGGAAAGATTTTGTTCATTAGTAGGTTCTAGATAAGAAATTAACTAGCCTTCTTTCTTTCTCAAGTAACTTTTTTTTTTTTTTTTTTAAAGGATGAAGGGAATGAAGTAACTCACCAGCGGATGACATTGCCCAGTTTGTTCCCAGCACGAAGTGACTGCTTCACAATCAATCCCATTTCCTCGAAACCCTTGCTTGCACTCACACTCATTCTACAATTCCAAGAAAAAAAGAGATGATTGAACAGGAGGGCCTTTCATGCTTTGTTACATGGCCTGCAAACGAGCCACGGAAGTCATAGCTGTTTGGCCCCCTGAGTTGATGTATTTTGTTTGTTGTACTTCAGATTCCAGAGCTCTTGATCTGTGCATTCTGTGCTACATTTCATCTGAGAGTTCCCCGGTATTTCTTTTTGAATTCATTATCCCAGAAGTGCCATACATGTGACAAGACAACCCAGGAAGTGGTGGGAAGAAAGGAATAGGATTTCTATTTATGAATTTTTATCTTTAACAATGTATCATTCGCGATGTGTGTTTTATAAAGTAAAGAATTTTTATCTTTAACAATGTATCATTCGCGATGTGTGTTTTATAAAGTAAAGATGTGTGTCTTTATTTGAAAAGATCTTATTTATTTATTTGAGAGCGGGAGAGAGAGAGAGGGAGTGTGAGTGAGCACGAGCAGGGAAGAGGGGATCCCAGGGTCATGACCTGAGCTGAAGGCAGAAGCTTAACCAACTGAGCCACCCAGGCGCTGGTAAATGTTTGTTTCTGAGATGAACGTATATGTGTACAGAAGCACCTGTATACATCTTTATGCGGCAGGGCAAGACCCTATAAACATGGGTGTTTAATACTCTCCACTTGGTATCGGGGTAGCACCTCCCTGTATCCCCCAACTCTAACATATTGAGCCAAACATAGTTTGTCTTTTTACATACGTATTCATGGTAATTAGGATTTCTGCCTATTTGCAATATTTAAAAGTTCTCAAGCCAACTGGTAACTACTGGCAGTTAACTACTGGTAACTCTAGGGCAATCCTAGAGACAGTGTATTTTACTTTGTTTATGGCACTATAAAAAAACCTTTCTCTTCCTCCATCTCCCATATTAGGATGCCTTTATCCACAGAAAGAAAGAGCGGAGAGAGGGGGATAGATAGTATTATGGGTTGAAATGACTAGTTCCAATTCATATGTTGAAATCTTGACACCAGAACCTCAGACTGTAACCTTACTTGGAAATAGGATTATTATTATGTAATTAATTTAGACATGGTTACACTGGAATGGGGTGTGTCCCCGATTCAATATGAGCAGTGTCGTCATGAAAAGGGGGGATTGGGGCACAGACATGCACAGGGAGAACTCCCTGTGATGATGAAGGCAGAAACCAGGATTGATGCATGAAGTTGAGGAATGCCAGAGACTGCCTGAAAACCACCCAGAGCTTGGAGAGCAGCATGGAACAGATTCCTCCTCAAGCCCTTTGATGGAGCCAAGCCTGCCCACACCTTGATCTTGGACCTCTAGCCTCCAGAACCATTAAACAATACATTTTTGTTGTTTTATGCCACCCAGTTAGTGACACTTTGTTACAGAAGCCTTAGCAAACTATTACAGAGACCAGGACACATTTTGTCTTTCTCAAACGCAATCTGGCAATTTAGGTGAGGCAAAAAACGAATACACTTGTTTGCCAAATGCGTGATGAGACATAAGACCGTAAGTAAGCTCTTTCATGAATAGGACTTTTTCACGGTCACAGTACAGTCGTCATCACCTCCCCAGTGCAGACTGGTTCCTGAGCAGCAGCTTTCTCTGCCTCAGTCTCTTTTTCAAGAGGTTAAGTGAAAGTGATCACAGACTGTAGAGTGCTACAGAATTATAAAGTGTGGTCAGGCACTTAAGCAGGGGCTCTGGAGTCAGACTGGATGTGAATCACACAGCATGATTTAGTAAATTACTTAGCTTCTCTGTGCCTGTTTCGTCTTCTGTAAGATGGGAATAATGCTAGTCATCTATGTGGCAAAAAAAAGCAAAAATAAACACACAGGGCCACATCTAACTAAAAAGCTTCTGCACAGCAAAAGAACCCATCAACAAAATGAAAAGGGAACCTACTGAATGGGAGAGAATATTTGCAAATTATATATCTAAGAAATGGTTAATATCCAAAATATACAAAGAACACAGGCAATGTAATAACAAAACAACAAACAACCCTTTTGAAAAGTGAGAAGATTTGAATGGACATTTTTCCAAAGAAGACACACAGATGGCCAACAGATACATGAAGAGATACTCGACATCACTTGACACCAGGGAAATGCAAATCGAAACCAGAATGAATTCTCACACCTCATAGGATGCCTACTATCAACAACACAAGAAGTAAGTGGTGGCGAAGAAGTGGAGAAGAGGAAACTCATGCATTGTTGGTGATAACGTAAACTGGCGCAGCCACTGTGCAAAATAGCATGGTGATTCCTCAAAAAATTAAAAATAGAACTATTTCTAAAAATAGAACTACCATACCTTCAAGCAATTTCATTTCTGAATATTTATCTACATTTGAGAAGATATCTGCACTCCCATGCTCCCTGCAGCATTATTTACAATAGCCAAGATATGGAAGAAAAACCAGGTGTCCATGGATAGATGAATGGATAAAGAAGAGGTGATATGTGTATCATATCCACAACACACACACACACACACACACACACACACACACACACGCGAGATGGAATATTACTCAGCCACGAAAAAGAATAAGCTCTTGCCATTTGCGACAGCATAAATGGACCTGGAGGGCATTATGCTAAGTGCAATAAATCAGACAAAGAAAGACAAATACCATATGATCTCAATTATATAGGGAACCTTAAAAAAAAAACCAACCTAAACCCCAAAACCTGAAACCAAACACATAGATAAAGAGCACAGATTGGTGGTTGCCAGAGGCTGGGGTGAGGTGGGGATGGGCTAAATGAGTGGAGAGTGTCAAAAGGTGAAAAAAAATAGTACCTATGTCACGGGTTAGTTATGACAACCCATTCTCACTACTACAAATGATTAAAAAGCTGTAGTAAGTTCTAGACAAAGTACTGCTATGTCCAGTTGGGAAAAGCCACCTGAGGAGTCCTGCTCCCCTTTGCTTTCTGCCTCGGCACACCTACCTGCCCGGGGCCAATGTACAAACAGGTTGCATTGGCGTGGCAGCCGCCAGCACCTGGCAGCAGGCAGTGGTTGATCTCCGAGCAGTCTCTGCCATCCCCGGTCCATCCCTGCTGGCACACGCATGTGTGGGTCCCCATGCCGGTTCTGATGCACTCTGCCTGTGGAGTGGAAAGCAGCAAATCTCTGAAAACTCAGTCCAGCCACATGACTCCAAAGGCAAAAAAAAGAAGGTACCTCCTAGAAATGTGTGTTTGCATGGAGTGCAATAGAAATGATTAAAATGCACTTTTGCACCGAGATCCACCAAACACAGGAGACAATTTAGAGAACAGTGTTGCTTGTTGTGGGCCAGCTAATGGCCGGCGCCAGGCACATAGCTGTCATTTATGGAGCTGGGGGACCGTTCTTAGTGTTTCACTGGTATAACCCCTGATCTTGAGGAAGGTCCCATTACTCTCTGCTTTACAGATAAGGAAGCCAGGCTGAGAGGAGTTAAGTAACTTCCCTAAGGTCACACAGCACAAAACTTCAGCAACCCTGTCTCCAGAACGCTGAGGTTCAAGCTCCTAACCACTGTAGCAACTCCAGGCCTCTCCGCCCGAGCGCCCAGGAGGCTGAAGGACAGTGGGAGAGGAAGGAGGTGCAGGGTTCATTGTGGAGAGGGTGGGACCAGCACCAGGGGGATCTGGTGGGGTGGGGCAAGGCATTCCCATCTGATTTCACCTCTAAGCCACACTAGCTCCTGCAGGGGTTTCAGCATGGGAGAAACATGACCCGATCTGCTTCACGTCACTCTGGCTATGGATGGGCAATGAACGCACAGGTGGGCCAGTGAAGCAGTGGGGAGACCAGGTGGCAAACTGTGCATAGGGAATGGCGGTGACGAGGTCCCGGGGGTAGGAGGGATATTCAAAAGCCACTGTGGGTTTGGGCTATGTGCCTGGGCTTTCCCCAATAACAGAACTTAGGGGAAGTCACTTAGTGTCCCCAAGCCTGAGTTTCTCTATCAGTACAATGGGAGTAAGAACATTATTGGCTTGGGGTGGGGAAATAAGAAATGAGATCGTAGACATTCACATTGCTTGTCAGCTGTAACATTGAATCACTGGATTATTACTAATAACCTCCAATATCTGATTCTCAGGCTGTGTTTTTAAGAGCCCAAAGACCCCAACTCCTGTGATCCTGGGACATCCCCTGCACACGTGGATTGAGGAAGTGGAAGCTCACAGAAGGCACTAGCTTCGTCTTTAAAACTCAAGGTTCTGGCAAATGTGCTTCGTGCAATGAAAAGCCTTCAGACATCACTTTTTTTCAAGGCCTTCCCTCAGGTTTTCCTAAGAAACCAGGTAGCCTGGAAATAAAGGGGAACACTCACATTTCGGCTGCAGCCCCCCCTCGTGATTTCTGCACAAGGGTCCATTTCTGAACAGAGGCTTCCATCCCCTTTGTATCCTGGTTTGCAAACACAGCTGCAATGAAGAGCATGTGCACAAAATCAACCCCAAAAATGTAAGCAGCCACCACCCAGGAAAAGGCCAGACAGCCAGGGGGTGAACGGTTCCTGGCCAGACATCTGACACATTGCCCTTGTGGGCAGAGCCAGTGTAAAGGTGCTCATAGGCACTGGGGGTGGGCTGGTCTGCAGTCAGACATGCCCGAGAGGGAATCCAGGCCCCACCTCTTAGCATCGTGTGACCCTGGCTGAGTCCATTAACCTCTGGGAGACTTTGTTTCCTCGTCTGGAAAATGAGTCTAAAACCTCCTTCACAAAGCTGTGAAGATTAAGGGAGTGAGATAAAGCATGGGGAGCATTTAGCAGGACGCCTGTATGCACTTGCCTCTTGCGAGGCCCTACATCTGGCAGCATCACTGCTTTGATGGGGAAGGAGTCTACCTCTAGTTATTATCTGTGGTTCTGCAGAGAACAACTACCATCTCTTTGACGAGACAGTTTTTTTTTTTTTTTTTTTTTTTTACTGATTTGAGAGAGAGCACAGAGGGGAGGGGTAGAGGGAGCGAGAGAGAGAGAGAATCTCAAGGAGACTCCCTACTGAGTGTGGAGCCTGATGTGGGGTTCGATCTCATGACCGTGAGATTGTGACCTGAGCTGAAACCAGGAGTCAGACACTTAACCAACTGAGCCACCCAGGTGCCCCTCTTCTATGAGACAGTTTGTAAAATATTGAAAAATAATGGTTAGATTTGTAGGGGAAAAAAAGCTATATGATGACTATAGATATGTTGGCATTCAATTCATAAACGAAACATGAAAAATGAAAAAAAAATTGGTCAGGTCAGACCCCTCTTCTCTGGTCCCTCAGACTTCCTTTATTTGGAGTACCACCCTCTCAAAGTGCCTGATTCCATGAGCTCACATAATTGACTGTCTCCTCACCCTTTGAGACGCTTGTCTCAAAATATCCTGCCATGATACTTTAACTATCAACTGGGCCGTTCATTCATCCGTCTGGCCCACCAATAGTTATTAAGACTCTTGTAAGAGGTGCTGTGTCCCCTGTGGTTCCACCAGAGCCCACATCCTTTGCCTCAAATTCAGTCACAGGTGCTTTACCAGAACTTAAATAGAATTATTTCTCATGTATCAAGGCTCCATGAGGAACAAAATGCTTTATCTTGTCCCCAGATGAAAAGATAGATCAATCTGTTCCAAGTGTTCGATTTATCTAAGAGTATGTAGTATATACAGGCCAGTGTCAGTAGCCCTTTGTGAGTGGTTTCAGAGGTTTTAAGGACAGTTTGGATAACATGTGATTTTTGCCTTATGCATGGATGTAGCTCCTCACTCCCGAGGCAGGTGCATTTCTGTTGTGCTACCATGGAAGAGAAGAAAGGACAGTCTCTGGGCCCAAGCTGCCTACCCTAGTAGGCTGTACCCTAGTTTCTAGTGGGGGAGACAGGTCATAAGCAGAGAAGTAAGTAACTATGCAAATTACAAATTAAGAAAAGTGCTATAAAAATGAGGTCAAGATTATCAGACATTCTCTGTGTTTCCCAGGATGTTTTTGAGGTGGTTATTGCCTTAGAACCAGAGAGGGTCCCAGAGAGGAAAATTTCCTCTGACATTCCATCTCCCCCATCTCCAAGCCCAGGGCGTACGTTAGACACTATTAGGGAAACAAATGGTGATCTAATGACCAAGACCCGATTTCCTGTAAGATGCCTTGAATGGGGGAGTTATTATTAATGGCTCTAGGAAGTAAAGGTTTTTTTTTAAGGGTTGGACAGTTGTAGACACATTTTCATTTCTTCACATGAATAATGATAATAATCATAGTTTCCATGACTGAACACCTATGATGTGCTGGCTCTGGTACTGGGTGATTTTTTTTTTTTAAGGTTTATTTATTTATTTGAGAGAGGTGGAGAGCTTGAATGAGGGGACAGGGAGAGGGAGATGGAATCTCAGGCAGACTCCCTGCTGAGGCTCCATCCCAAGACCCTGAGGTCATGATCTGAACCAAAATCAAGAGTTGGCCACTTAACCACCTTAGCCACCCAGCTGCCCCTGTTGCTGGGTGCCTTTACATCCAGTTTTTATAACCTCCACAACTGCCCTGCTACATAGGCAACATCATCCTTATTGTCCTGATGAAGAGAAGTGAAACTCAGAGAGGTTAAGTAACTTGCCCAAGGTCACACAGTTGGTATGTTTCAGAGCACGGAGTGCTGCAGTTTGAACCCAGCTCAGTCTGAAGTTTTCTCCACAAAGGCCACACTGGCAGCTGGAGGAAACAGGCCTTTGTTTGCAAAGAGTTGAGATAGGGGCTGGGCCTATGTACAGGTGGCACAGGGGCTGTGGGCTCTTAAGGGTGGTACCCTACTGGTTTACCTTGCTATCCCATTGCTGTATTCACAGGTGGCATGGATGTGACAGAATTGCATGTAGGGCCCGCAGGTGGAGGTCTGCTTGTGGCAGAACCTCCCAGCAGAGCCTTCTCTGCACGTGCCATCCAGGCAGGCCCCGTCACTGTCGATCCTGTTGTTGCATGTTCCAGAGATGCATAGACATTCTGGAAGAGAACGAAGAGGGATATGTGGGGGTCGGGAGACAAGCACAGCAATGGGGCACATGGTCATGGAGGAGAAAAGACCGCCGCCCCTCACCTCCTTCTTGTGCCCATCAGAGCAGAACCTGGGGCTGAGCTGGGGGAGGCTCTGGAGGCTATATCTTAGCTTCTCAAGTGTCTCTCTATGGGCCTGAGACAGTGTGTGGTGAGCCTGACTGTCCCATCAAGGATGGGAAGAATTTGGTCCCAGAAGTACTTTGTGCGTATGTGTATGTAGGTGAGTGTGTGTGTGTGTGTGAGAGAGAGAGAGAGAGAGAGACGCCAAGGAACTCAATCTTCATTTGCTTTATGGTTGGAGAGCTCAGTCTGGAAATTTCTCACCTTTCTGGAATCAGTAGAAGCAGTTTCTCATGCTGGCATGGCCTCTTACCTGTGTGCAGCTTACAACCAGCGCTACCTGATGGCCATATTTGTACACGGCCCTTGTTCTAGGCATTGGGCCAGCCTTTAACAGTACCATCTCATTAACAGTCACCGGCGTCAGAGGGTAGATACTCTTATCATCCCCATTTCCAGATGAGCAAACTGAGGCCCAGAGAGGTGACGCACATTGCCTGACTTGCTAAGATTGCCTATGCGCAAACATCATAATTCAGAATATTAGCTGGTATTTCTGTTTGCCTGTGATCATTTTAAACTTTTGTGGTTTACTTTGCTTTCGATGATGTGTTTTAAAAAATTGCAATGTGCGCTTCCAACTCCGGCTTCTATGCATGCAGGAGTTGAAAAGAAGGATGCAAAATTCCTTCGAGTCAGGCGGCAAGGGTTTGGGGGCTTGGCTATGATCAGAAAGAAGGCTTCTGTGATTTGCCGCAGGAGGGCTTTAGGAGAGGAATTCGTGTGGGTTCTTGTAGCCAACAACCAGGACAGAAAAGAGAGGCACAGTGAGTGGGCTAGAAAAGCATGACTGGACTTAAAACAAAAGGCTTTTCATAAACTTTATGCAAGTTAGGACTTTATCCGCAAGGGACAAGGGCCCAGAAGGAAGAGGTGGCTCTTTTGCATGGGCTGGTGGGTAGCCACAGACCTGAAAGGGAGGTATTGGTGAGGAGAACTTCATGGCTTCCCCTGGCCCCAGCATCCTGCTCTGTTGGCCCCATAAAGATACTAACATTGACAGGCTTTGGAATAAAACCTTATTTTTGTTTCTCAGAAACCTTTTTTGATACAAAGAACAGTGGATTAGGATCAGCAGCCATGATCCTGCTGTGCTCTGGTTTCCTGCCCATCTTGAGAGGTGGTTGTGAAGATCAGACCAGATGAGAGAGGGGAAGGGCTGTGTGCTCTGTAACCAGCGGATGGAGTTAGTAGTGACAGTAATAAGAACGGCTTCATCTACTGATTTCTTGCTGGGGCAAGTTCTGTGTTATGGCCATAAATTATGGTCTAACTTCATCAAAAACCCATGACATGGGTACTGTTATTATCTTCATTTTATAGATGGGGAAATTAAGACTCAATGAAACTTCTTCTAAGGTCATACAACCTGTCAGTTGCAGAGTGGGGATTTAACTTTGGGCTGGCTTGATTCCATGGCCAACACACCTATTCATTTTTTTTTTCTTTCAAATTCTAATCTTAGTGTAGAAATATATATCTATATTTATTTCTGTATATTTATGTATCTATCTACTTAAATATATACAATGTTGCAATTTTAAAGGTATAATGCATTCTCTAAGATCAAATAACTGCATCTTTTTTTTAATGCCTAGTGTTGTGGAACTTTCTTCTTGGTCTCTGAGCTTCCTGATATTTATGTCACTGAATTTAGAATAACAGCAACAGTAACAACACTCACAGATCAATAAGAGCTAGTGTATTTGTATTGCATTCTAGGTGCTAGGCATTGTCCCAAGGCAAGTGCTTTCTATTTATAACTTGCACTAATGTTATGAGGTAATTACTCTTATTATTCCCATTTTATAGATGAAGAAACTAAGGTCCAGAGAGGGGGGAGTCACTTGCACAAAGTCACACATTTTTCAAGGAGGAAATCTGATAGAAGGGGATTGTTGGAAAGGTAGAGAGTGAGTCTGTGTTTTGCTACTGAGCCCATGGTCACTTCAGGTTTGTGGGGGAGAAAACTTAAGGGACTGGTTTTCGAAGAGTGGTCTTTTGGTTACACTCCCAGGAAACTGGTTACAATTGCAAGTTCTCCAATACTACTCAGGCCTGCTGCCTCAGAAATTTTGCAGTGGGACCCCACAGCCTGGCATGGGCTACAGATTGAGAATGATGCGCTGGAGAAATGGTCTAGGAGGAGGGTATACACCAAGCAAAGGGGCACACACCACCTGGCCTGCATTATTGCTTTGCTGCAGTGCCAAAGGGAACCCAGCTGAGGAGCAGGAATAAGTTCCAGAAGTGCCACTTACTTTTGTCACACCGAGGTCCATATTTGTTGGGATCAGAGCAGAACTGACACTGGGAGCCTTGGAAGCCATCTTGGCAAACACATGTCCCATTGCCATTGAGGCCATCCACACACTGCAAGCAAAGGCAGGCCCTGAGGGCGTTAGGACAATGCTCCACTGTAAAGAAGTCCCAGATGTCTTTGTGTCATTGCCTGACTTCTCTGAAGTCAGGTTCTATCTGACATGTCTATCAGAGCTAGACATGGCCCTCTGGGACAACTTGTAAAAAGTAGAGTCATGTCGATATCAGCTAAGATGCTAAAACAGGGACAAGCTTGGGGTCCTGAGTCAGGATTTCAAACTTGAAGGGAAGTCATCCAAGGAGGAAGGGTGTCACCATGGTGAACTTGGAACCTGCAAATAATGCTTGAGGGATGGTGTGACCAGCCACCGGCCTTTAGAAGGAAGGTTGGCCATTCTTTCCAGAGCCTGGCTTGCTCAGCTTTATGACTGTATGACTTTACCCCTGCAGTATAAGACTTTTCCCACCTCCCCATTTCAGCTGTTTCAAGGTTGTCTTTGCAAGGATCACTGTGTACCAGAATTGGGCACCGGTGACTTCCTGCCATGGCCTGTGGTAGTTAATTGGTGACTGCTTTGCCTTGTTCTTGCCTCACCTCAACAGTTGCAGTTATTCCTTCCCCTGGGGCGGAGCACATTTTAGATGTGGTTTGTTACATGCACAGATCTGTAATTTCCCAGGTGAACCACAACTCCTTTTACTTTTGTTTGTTTAGCTCTGGTCTCTAAGCTAGGGGAGATAAGTTTGGGCCTTTATAATTTTACTAGCTATTGGAGGGGGGTTAATAAAAAGCAATCACTGGGCAGTGTCTGTTTTTTTTTTTTTTTTTTTTTTTTTTAAGTATCACAGAATCTTCATCCTGAAAGAAATCTTGGAGATCAATGCAGGGGACTCTGCTCTCCTCCCATAAGAAGAAAGTGGGGTCAGAGGGAGCCTCATTGAGTTATCCAAGGTCAAGTGCTCAGCAGCAGGAGCACAGACATTGGAACTCTTCCAGATGTCGCACTCTCTCCCCCTGCCACCATCCATCCCTGGCCCAAATTTCTTCTGCTACAGATACCTTCTGTTCTTTGAGCAACTGATCTGTTTCTTTTACTTTCTGCAAACAGTGATTGGCACTGTAGCACTTCTAGGTCTAGTGGTTTTAAAAATTACTCTTCCACTTGACTTAGGTCAGGTCAAGCTCAGCACCCATGAACCAGTTTACATCACCTGGCCGTTGCCTGAGCATGGATTCGAGAAGCCTCCAGGACACTGGTTGCAGTCAGGCCCGTAGAAACCTTTGCAGCACTTTGGTATCTGAGAAACAAGACACATGCTGCCTTTTAAAACCGCAAGCAGAGTGCCAGTTCCTCAAAGGAAATACATTTTAATTTCCATTATAGTAATAAACAACATTAGCTCGACTTCTTCTGCAGATGATGGCATGGCTGGTGTTCAACCATGTGTTCACCACACGTGTACTGAGGGCCGACCTCGGGTGCCAAGCCGGCTCTGGCACTGTGAGAACAAGACATGAAGGCTTGTGTTCATGAAGCCCATCCTCTATATCATCAGGAAGAGACCATCAATTTTAAAAAAGAGACCTGTATGTGCTGGGAAGACAAAATACTATAACGAAGGGGTGGCAGGTGGGGCAAAGGTGGGGGGAGCCTGGGGAGGCCACTATGGATCAGGTGGTGACAGACGGAGTGAGAGTTAAACCCCTGAACAATGAATCAGTCCCAGGAAAATCTGGAAAATGCTCTGAGGGAGGGAGTGGCAAGTGTGTATCCTCTGGGGCCGGAAGGAGGGTCAGAGACAGGTCAGACAGGAGGCAGTGGCCGGTCCATGGGGGGAGTGTCAAGAGTATGGGCTCTTTGTTAAGAGTGAGAGGGAAGCACAGGAGGGATGGGTGCAGGGAAGGGGGTAACCTGGACCCCGCGGAGAGAGTTCCCCCTACCGTTCCCCTGCGGGAAGACATTGCCAAGGCCATGGGCACCATGTCCCCTCACAAATGCTGAGGCCCAGGAGTGTGGCCCTGAAGACCTCACCTGCACTGTGGCATTGCAGTACCGGGCACAGCCGCTCTTCAGGCTCCTTACTCTGCCATTGTAGACACATCTGTGTGTGAAGAGTGTCTGGAAGAAAGCCAATGGGAAAAAAAGCACTGAGTCTGCATTTTGAGGTCCTCTGGGCATCGCTCGGCTTCATACCCTGACAGCCTACTTCCGTTTCCCCTCGACGTCAGGCAAGATCACCAGAGCTCTCCAGCTCCCGTGTCTCCCCGCCAGAGCTTAGTCCCCTTCTTTAGGCCTCTGTTTCCTTGTTGGTAGAACACAGGCCAGGACTGGAATTAATCAGGGCACATTTATCTTGATCCTCCTTTCTGCCAGGACAGACATTGCCAGTTGACCAGGGAACACTTTGCTGTTCATCCTGAGTGTGGCTCAGCCTTCTCTTCCAATCAATAGCTATCCCCAAGCTCCTTCTACACAGAAATTATGGAGCCAGCAGAGAGTCCCTCTCTAATTTGTAGAAAAATCCACCAAAGGAAATAGGGATGGTCTGAGTTTTTCTCTTAGGAGTGATGCGTAGGCATATGTGGGAAAGTCTTAAATGCAACCTTCCATTCTCTAACCCCTGGTGCCTGATCGTAATTATCTAGAGCTGCCGTTTATCAAGAACCCACTAGGGGCAGAGACACTGCACATATAAGGTCATCAACCTTCAATTCCTTGTGGCTGTTTTTCATCCCTCTTTTGCAGATGAGGGAACTGAGGTCCCGACAGGTAAATATTTTTGCTAAAGAGCCCCATTAGTAAGGGGCAGGTCCAGAGAATGGGTCTTACTGTGTCCTTACTTTAGGATATCACAGGCAAGTCATGTTGTCTCCGTTGGCCTCAGATGCCTCATCTGGGGAATGGGACGATAATGATGATCTCAGGTTTTATCCTAAGCATTCTGTCTCTGGTTCAAGTTTTATGTTAGGTAAATGATGTGGAGACAGCCCATCATCTCAGGCTCCAGCTCAAGAAGGTAGTGTTGAGAACTTCATGTGCTGTAAAATCCTAAAATCTGAGCTATGTAAAGGAATTCTGAGATCACTGAGGAAAGACTATTCAGTCCTCTTGTAGGCTCTCAGGATAATTAAGTAAGTATAGATCATGGGAGTCTGGGAAGGGAAGATTTGGGGCTTTTTTGGTTCTAACCTGTGTATCTAATTCCGCCTTCTTTCTCTCCTTCTCTTCCTTACTTGGGCTGTGGTGATGTAGGATCATGGTTCGGCCATGTATTAACCGTGTGACCTTGTACAAAGTGTTTTATGTTTCCTTACGTTCATTCCCAGATCACACGAGGGCTATGATGGTAATATACCTACCTCGGACGTTTGCTATATAAAGCATTTAGAACAATGCCTGGCACACAGCCGTCACTCTCATGTTAGTCAACATGATTTCCTCTCTTCTCCTCCCTCTCCATTTTCCCCGGTTGACAGCATCCTGTAGGACTTAGGGGTGATGGCTTGACTGAGAAAAATAACTATCTGCACGTCTGTGCCATTTCATGTTCATGTTTTGCTTTATGAAATGCTTCTCAGTAGGATGTTAAAGAGCTCATCTCCTTCCTTAGCGACCTATTCCAGTGTTGAATGATACTTCTCACTGGGATGCTCTTTTTCAGGACAAAATTATAGGCAGAGATTTCGATCATTAATTTTTACCTTGGAGCATTTCGCTTTTGTCACCAGTAAAGTACTTGGCATATGAATTCTGGATTATTGTGGGATGATCTGGTTTTCCTTGTTAGACTACAGCTTCTCAACACAAAAATGAAAACAAAACAAAACTGCATCTCATTCAACTTTATGCCCTGGGAACCAGCTCTCAATAGACCTATGCAGAATTCAGTCAAACTTGAAAAGGGCTGGATGGTCCTAATGTCATTCTCTTGATAGTCCTTGTATTTCTATCCAGAAAAGTGTTTGGGAAGAGCAAACAGGAGTAACGTGGGGCAGCCTATGCCAGCCCCAAATTGGCTGCTTTGGCATAAGGATCGTTTCAAGGCATACTTGAAAAACCGCAGATAGAAAAGGGACACTCCGATTTCCCCCCTTTCCTTTCGGAGAAGAGGAGATAAAGCTCCCCTGTGGAAGATGTCCTCCTGTACCAGGACAAAAGAGACTTCTTGTCACCAGAGACAAGAAGCTAATGCAAGGAAAGAGCTGCATAAATGGACCTTGTTAAAATAACTCCAAATTTCCTCTAGCCTCCCTGTACATTTCAGTGACGTTCTCACAATTTCCTCCCTTGATTTACTCTACCACATCCACATAAACATTTGGGTTTTGCCATTTCTTTGGGTCTTTGCTTTCCTATGGGCACTCCCATGTACACATAAAATCTGTGAACTTTCCTCTTGTTAATCTAATTCTCAGGCCCACCAGGGTACCGTAAGATGGTGAAGGCAAAGCTTTGACTCCCCTACACAGACTTAAAAGGGTGAAGTAGAGAAGGAATGAATCTTTACTGAGTAGCCACTTGATTTAGGTATTGTACATGGGTTTTTATTATTGTTATTGTTATTATTATTATTTCTTGTTATTATTATTTATAATTATATTTATAATTATTATTATTTATAATAACCTTATTATTATTATTTCTTACAGACAACAACAAAAAAAACTTAGTTTAAGAAGGTTCAACAATGCACCCAGTGTTAATGAGCAAGGATTCAAATGCAGTTCTGTCTACCCTCTCCCATACAGTGGGCTTTCTACCCTCCCCCCTTTGTTAGGCTGAGAGCCAATCTGACATTACCCCAGTTGGAATTTCTATCTTTTAAGAAGAAAGGTAGAAAGGATGAGAAGCAACACCAGTCGGGTTGCTTGGGTGATGTGTGGTTTCTCGAAGCTGTCACACTCACCGTGGGCTCAGAATTAGCAGGACATTTGCTCCAATACACCAGAGAGCAGCTCACACAGGTGCCCTGGAAGGAAAGACAAGGATCAGTATAGGCATCCCTGTAAGAGGGAGCAGGGGACCACCCCACCTGACCTCATGCTTCCTTCTTCCAGGGGTCCACTCCTGGCTTCCCTCTCTACTCCCTACTGGCATCTCCCCAGAGAGAAGGAGGGAAGTCAGTGCCTGTGCCAGAGGGTTTGGGAGCTGGAGCTGATCTCACTCAGAGCAGCCTCTTCCTCTCCCTCTTTCAAGGTCAGATAGACTGTCCACCAGCCTGAGGTTTCTGATTGACTCTCCACTGTGTAGAGGCACCTGTCCCTGAGGAAGCATTGCAGTTGCCCACCTGTGCCAGAGATGAAGCATTAGCACTGGTCACACATGATAGTCTTGTTCTCCAATTAGCTTAGCAGCAGTGAAGCTGAGCATTGAGTCTCTGCCTTTTAGTCTCCCTGGGCTTCTTGCTTCACTTGAATTCAGGAGGATGGAGAGGGATGAGGGCCTCCAAATCTCTCTAAATTGATTTTTTGATATTCTCCTTTGGGCTCTGTGCTCCAGCAGGTAGACCTGAAAGAATGTTCTCTTGCCTCCCCTGCCTAGCATCTTCATGGTCTTGGCCAGTGCAAGATGCCAGCAGGATGCTGGTGTGTAGGAGGAGGGCAAGATCCAGGTATTTCTTCCCTACCTCTATGCTTGGGCACCTTCACTATAGCTCCTTCTTAGTGTCACCTTCCTCTACTCTTCCAGCTCTCACTGGGTTCAGGTACCTCCTAGCTCTACCCTCTTCACCTCTTGGGGTGGTAATGGTTTCCTGCCATTGCTTCTCCTTGATGTTCCTGCATAAATGGTTTGGCTCCTTAGCCCTGCCCACCCCCCTCTACAAGCATCTTCATTAAAGTCTCTTCGTTTGAACCATTGGGGTAACTTCTGTTTCCTGCAGGGACCTTAACTAGTACAGAGAATTAGTAATTAGACCTTTAAAATCCAAACACATAAGACTAAAACCAGCTATGGGCTCAGGCTGGTGAAAACTGAGACTCCTAGACAGTGAGTGCCAGCTGCTCCTACCCTGTGCTAACCCCGAATACTTTGCAAAGAATGCATTTGCAGTTTTTTAAAAAAGATTTTATGTATTTATTTATTTGAGAGGGTGAGACAGAGCAAGAAAGAGCACAAATGGTGGGGAGGAGGAGAGGGAGAAACAGACTCCCGGCTGAGCAGGGAGCCCAAAGCAGAGCTCGATCCCAGGACCCTGAGATCATAACCTGAGCCAAAGGTAGATATTTAACCGACTGAGCCACCCAGGCATCCCAGCTTTGGACTCTTAACATATCTAATCAAAACCATTCTAAATCATGTACAGCAGATAGATCTGACTTTAAACCCAGAGAAAATAGTAAAAGAAGACTCTATCCTAAGATATGGGATATTGGGAAGCATTTTTCTCTATTAAACCAAGATCCTTTGGGTAGTGGCTCAAACCCACATCTAGATTCTTTCCTTTAGGAATTTGGAGAACAAGCTTTTAAGCAACCTGGAACAGAGCAATGTTGCCACAAGGTAGGCAGTTGGGGATGCCCTTACCCCTGCATAGACTTCTTTCCTTGAACTTGAATGGCAGCTGCTTGGGATGGGGAAGCTCTAAAGTCAATAATTAGACTCTTACTGAATCTTTTCAGCAGAGGCCCTGTTTTCTAAAATCTTTCGCCTTTGGGATAGAAGATGAGACTATTCTTACCTGGCCTTATCTTCACCCTGGCCCAAGCCAGGCGATGTACCTGCCAAAACTATTTTTTTCAAAGAATGAACCAAATATCAGTCACTGCCAGGGCCTGGCTAGGAATGTGACTGAGTTTCTGCCTCTCTTAAAAAGGGATGCTCAGAATGGAATCAGATCCCCGAGTTGGTATATGACTGGCATGGAGGATGGGTACCCATACAATATCCTAAAACCTATTGTGGAACCAGCCACCATCCTCTACCAGGTGACCAAACAGCTATTTCCAGCCTTCATGATAAGAAGAGGGATCAGTAAATAAAACCTATAAAATGAGGCCATTATTCCTTGTTCAATGTCCATGTTCCAAGGATATTTTGAGAATAATCATTGAAGTATTATTGCAGTGTTCTGAAAAGAAAGACCCAGACCTATTATTGTGGCAACTTCAGGGGTATGGTTTCCATGGGAACTGAAAGATCCCATGTATAGCAGTGTTGAGATTTGGGGTGCTCTGAATAAAACTAGCTCACCCAAGTTGGTTGCCATGGAAATGGGAAAGGTCACTAGAGGGTACACAAGCTCATAGACAAACAGAAAGTTTGGTATTTGAAAAGAAATACAGGGTGTGGAGATTCCTTAAGAAATTAAAAATAGAGCTTCCTTATGACCCTGCAATTGCACTACTGGGTATTTACCCCAAAGATACAGATGTAGTGAAAAGAAGGGCCATCTGTGACCCAATGATCACAGCAGCAATGGCCACAGTCGCCAAACTGTGGAAAGAACCAAGATGACCTTCGACAGATGAATGGATAAGGAAGATATGGTCCATATACACTATGGAGTATTAGGCTTCCATCAGAAAGGATGAATACCCAACTTTTGTAGCAACATGGATGGGACTGGAAGAGATTATCCTGAGTGAAATAAGTCAAGCAGAGAGAGTCAATTATCATATGGTTTCACTTATTTGTGGAGCATAAGAAATAACATGGAGGACATGGGAGATGGAGAGGAGAAGAGAGTTGAGGGAGATTGGAAGGGGAGATGAACCATGAGAGACTATGGACTCTGAAGAACAATCTGAAGGTTTTGAAGGGGTGGGGGGTGGGAAGTTGGGTGAGCTTGGTGGTAGGTATTATGGAGGGCACGTATTGTGTGGAGCACTGGGTGTGGTGTATAAACACTGAATTCTGGTACGCTAAAAAGAAATTTAAAAAAATTTAAAAATTAAAAAAAAAAGAAAGATGGTTGATTGGCAAGGCCTAGAGCACTCATCTGAGAAGAAATTCTTTTTTACATTTCTTGGAGTAAAGCTAAGGGCTTAGAACAAGGGGGGCCGAGGTGACACAGGCAGGGACTGATCCCACTTCTGGTGTAGCTGGCTGAATAGTGTTCCTCACCAAATTTGTGTTCCCTTGATTAAGTCTTTGTAAATGTAATTAGTTAAGATGAGGTCATACTAGATTGAGGGGCGAGTTCTGAATCTAATGACTGGTGTCACAACAGAAGGGAGGGGTATACACACAGTGGCCTGCACAGGGGAGAAAGCCATGTAAACACAGAGGCAGAGATTGGAATAACTCCGCTACAAGCTGAGGAACACCAAGGAATGCCCGGAGGCATCAGAAGCTGGAAGAGGCGAGGAAGGATCCTCCCTCCCAGAGCCTTCTGAGGGAGCACGGCCCTGCTAATACCTTGATTTCAGACCCCTGGCCTCCAGAATGGTGAGAGAACACATTTCTGTTGCTCTAAGCTTCTTCCTTTGTGGTCATTTGTTCCGGCAGCTCTAAAGAGCCACTAGAGCTGGGAGGCGTTGGTCATGGTGGAACATTCCCACAAGAAGCCTCGGTTCACAGTTTATGAACTAGGACCTCAGGCCCACCTGACTCTTTGTGGGGACAGAAACCCGTGTGGAATGAGGCTCCTGGGGTGAGATCCTCCTTGTCAGCTTCCTCAGAAGTGTGAGAGGGAAGGACGCTGTCTGCCCTGTGGGGCTGTTCGGGAGCTCCTCTTTAGTTATTTTCCTAGTTTCCTTACCAATTTCATCTCTCTCTTGCTTTCATCACATCGGTGGGGCAGAATTGGCACGATGGAGGGAGGAATGAGGACGCCGGTCAGGGTGTAGATTCGGCCGTTTTTGGCAATGACCTCTGTCTCTTCGATGGCCACAGCATTTGCCAGAATCTGTCCCTGGAAAAAAGCAGTGACATATTTCGTTCTGTCCTGCCAGACACCAGCTGTCCCCAGGCAGAGCTGGGTGCTGGTGACCTCTCAGAGGGTTGCTATGAGAGGGGCCTGGCTGACAGGAGAAGATGGGTCTTTTTAAAACAAATGTTGATTTATTTATTTTAGAGAGAACGGGAGATGGTGAGCAAGTGGATGTGGGGGGGGGCAGAGGGAGAGAGAGAATCCCAAGTAGGTTTCGTGCTCCATGGGGAGCATCTGGGACTTGATCTCCAGAACCTGAGATTATGGCCTGAGCCAAAACCAAGAGTTGGTTGCTTCATTGACTGAGCCAATCAGGTGCCTCAGGGAAAGATGGATTTTTCTTTTTAAAGATTTTATTTATTTATTTGAGAGAAAGAGAGAGACAGTGAACACAGGCGGGGGGAGCAGCAGAGGGAGAGGGAGAAGCAGGCTCTCTGTTAAGCAGGGAACTTAATGCAGGGTTCAATCCCAGGACCTTGGGATCTGACTTTAGCCAAAGGCACATGCTTAACTGACTGAGCCACCCAGGCACCCAGGAAAGATGGATAATTTTTTAAAGATTTTATTTATTTATTTATTTATTTGGCAGAGAGAGAGAGACACAGAGAGAGAGAGAGAGAGAGAGCACAAGCAGGAAGAATGGAAGAAGGGGAAGCAGGCTCCTCACTGAGCAGGGAACCTGATGAGGGACTCGATCCCAGGACCCCAAGATCATGACCAGGACTGAAGGCAGACGCTTAACCAACTGAGCCACCCAGACATCACAGGAAAGATGGATCTTAAATGAATTCCTGACTGACACCAGGCAAGGATGTCTCTGTAGACATGGTCTACATGGTAACCATTCTAGCCCTATGATATATTTGCTAAGAGTACTCGGGTTAACCGTTTTACATCTTTGTTTATGAAGCAGGGATTCATTCATTCCAGATACATTTATGGATCCTGTATCATGCTCTGCTTTAAGCTCTGGGGATATATATCAGTAAAAAATCCAGACAAATCTCCACTTATGTTGTAGGGGAGCGAGCAGAAATTGAAAAGGGTGGCAAAGAAATCTGACCTCCACTTTCCCCCAAGAACTGCTCCACCCATCATATTAAAGGCAGCTCCATACTTCCTGTGGCCCCAGTCAGAAGCTCTGGAGAGTTCTTTCTCTAATCCATCAGCAGATTCTCTTGGGGCTTCCTTTGAAATGCCTTCGGAATACAACCACCTCTTCCCACAGCTCTGCTACCACCCTGGTCTGAGTCACCATCATTCCACTCTGGGTTATGGCAGTCAGCTTCTAACTAGCCTCCCCAAATAGACGTCTGATCGTGTCACTCCACCAAAATCCCGTATGGCTCCTCATCTCATTTAAAGTAAGAATTCTTAGGCCATGTGTGACCTGACCCCATTTCTCCTTCTCCCTCCCACTGCCTTGATCTCTCCTACCTCTCTTCCTTCATCCCCTCTGTTCCAGCCATGATATGACCTTGCTCTTCCTCAACAAGGTCAGGCATACGCTCCTTTCTTTATGCCTTGCCCTGCTTCCTTTCTCTGGGATGTTCCTTCTCCCAGATATTCCCACAGCTTGCTTGTTTCTTCATTTCCTTTAAGCCTTTGCTCAGATGTTCTCTTCTCCATGAGGATTTGCTGGGCACTTTACCTAAAATGTCAGCCCCATGCTTGCTTTATGTCCCCCTTCTTTGTTTGTTTGCCTTAGCCCTTACTACCTTCTAATATATTCTATGTCCTACTTACTTAATTTGTTTATTGTTTATCTTCCTATTTACTAGATTGAAACTTCCATGAAACCAGGAACTCTTCTCTATTTGCTCATTGGTCTACATTTAAGACCCAGAATGGTGTCTGGCACATAGTGGGCACTCAATAGATACAGAAAAAATGCATCATCATCATCATCTCCACCAGCGATGAATCAACAGGAGACATAATCTGCATGCTGTCGGAACTCTTGGTGATATTAGCCCAGAGAGTTAGCTGAATAATGCTACCTTTGCTGAGTTTCTTAAATAAGGCACGTTCTTTCCCATCACAGGGCCTTTACACATGTTCTCCCTTCTGCCTGGAACTCTCCTCTGCTCTTCCCTGCCCAAGTTCTCTGCACTCATTCTTTGAAGCCTGGCTGAAGCATTGCTTCTTCACTGAGGGGCTCTAGACACCCAGCGTCCTCTTATTGTAAATTCTCATTATAATGGCACTTAATATAATTGTAATTAAATGATGAGCTGGTCATTAATTAGTTGCTCAAAGTTGGTTTTCCTTGTTAGACCGTAGGCTTGTCTTCTTCATTGAGTTATCCTGGACATATAGTTCAGAGTCTCACATCCACAGTTGCTCAGCAAATAAAGGAAATCATGAAATACAATAAATAACAAATGAGTGAAGTAATCAAAACCGTAAGCTTGGGAGTTAGGGTAGAGGTGGGATAACCTGGTGAACAATCATAAGCAGAGCAAAAATGCATGTGAGTCATGACAGCAGCGGTTGAATTTTTTCACCTACGTTGCTGGTGGTGTTGAACTGTATGTTCTGGTTGGCCAGGGTCCTAATGTGTGGGGTCGCAATGAGAGTAGCCACTTCAAGCTGTAAAGAGAAGAGAACAGCACAGACATTTTGAGCAATGCCTAGAGCCTTGCTTTTGTAAAGTTTTCACTGGAAAAAATAGCCTGGAATTCTAGGAAGTAAATAATGTCATCAGTTTCGTGGCTTTGAGGGTTTCTTTGATAAGGGGTTCATTATGCATTGCTAAAGGCATGCCTAGAGCTACAGATAAAGAACAACTGCCACGTGTTTTCTAGCGCTGTAATAAAGGAATTTAAGTCAAGGTCAGATATGTGGAAAGCAGGAAAAAATAGGGCAGGAAAGTGGAACCAACCTGAGTAAATGGGACAATGTGGTATCGGACGAGTTCCAGAAGCTTCCGAGATCCCTGCAACAGAATTAAAATACTTCTTTAGTCATTGCAGAAAATACAACTTTCCCCCTTTTGTGGGAATTTCCCCCAATGACTTTGGATGTATAATCAAGGAAAGTCAATGTCCCATAATCTCTTCACTGGGAAGTGCAGGATGAGAAAAACCCCATCTCCAAAAGGCTGACATGCACCAAATTCCTCCCTTGTGGAAGGACCTGTTCTGAAAGCATTATAGACATATTTTATATAATTTTCTTAAAAGCCTTGCGAGGGAGGGACTGCTATTGACTCATTTTATGTGTGATAACACTGAGTTTTAAAGACATGACAGAGGTCACAAAGCTAACTTAGGATAATAAAACTAAGAAGTTCTCAGTCACTCTGTTCCATTACCTCTCTGAATGGCTAAAGCTACATTCTGGAATGTCTAAGTCAGCCTCAGTTGATGATTCTGTTTCATTTTCTCTGTAAATAGACGTCTGCTTGTCAGGTTATGTGCTGGTTAGTTGGGAATACACAATCCTTCTTAGGACTGTCTGGTCAGGACACTCCCTCCTTCTGAGCCACCACGGTCCACGCTCATCTCACCTTCAAAACCCTTTCCACTCTTCCTCATGCTTCAGAAACATTGGAGCAGTGGAGAAAAAAGAGTCTTGGGACTATCAGCAGAGTAAGCAATCCCCGTAGGGCGCGCTGGGGAGAGCGGACAGAGGGGAGGAGCACAGGGAACCGCTCTCTGGGGACCGGCAGCCGTGGGGATCTGCAATCTCGCTGGGAGATTACAGAGCTGGGAGTTACAAGCTACATAACCCTTGAGTTCTGCTTCATAAGTGGCACTTTTGGCTTGGTCACTCTGGCTTGGACAAGGAGAGGATCACAAATTCAGATCATAGTCACCTCTCAGAAGCTGACATTCTAGGGACATGTCCTAACAGTGAGGAGTCCCAGGTTGAAAGAGAGCCCTGCTGAATCTTGGTCCCATGCGCCCAGACTCCCTTCTGAACTTGTTCTAGGTCCGGAGGCCAGGGGAGTTTCCTGTAAATAGAGCGATCCCCTATCCTGGCTCTTCTGGTACAACTCTACTGTCTGCCTTTCATGTTGGCAGCCCCATTCATTCTCAATTATCCTGGTGTGGATGATACCTTGTATGGCCACCCTATCGAGAAGCCAAAAGTAGTATGCGGAGGTCAGGGTTGTCCGTAAAAATATCGGAGTTGAACCCCAGGCAGCAGCCCCGGCAGCAATGTTTCTGTAGCCTTGGCTCTGTTACTCTGTGACTTCAGACTCAGACTCCGGCTCTTACCTTCTCCTTGCAGCTTCTTTCTGGTACCCACAAGTGAGGACTTGCAGGCAGAAGCAATGTGATTCCAAATTTGGATGCTTAATGGTGGAAGGGGTGAGTGAAAGTGAGGACCCCTGGGAAATGTCAGCCCAAATTGGATTGCAAGCTCCTGGAAGGCAGGGGCCAGGTCCGTCTGGCTTATTAATCAGAATCGCCAGGCCACACAGTGGGCCCCGCATCAACATTTGTGCCAGTCAGTTAAAAGGGGGAAGGGGGTCCTGGGAAGAGCACTGAGCTGGACCTAGGGGTCCTGAGTTCTAATCCTGATTGTTGTTGCTGTGACCTTGAGCAAGCCACGTAGCTCCTCTAGGCTCGGTTTTGCCTGCAAAATAAAGAGAGTGGTGTGGATCCCTTCCATCCCTCTGATTGTGTAGGGAGGACGTTATCAACTGGATTGTTCACTTCTAAAGGTCTAAGAATTAATTGGTGTTGGATCCGTTTTTACAAGAAGCAGGGGAATGGAAGCAACAAGGGAATTGATTGGTATCATTCCTGCCATTGTGTGTGTGCCTGTCGCTTTGTCTGGCTGGGAGCCATGAGGGCCATCGCTCAGTTAGAATTGAGTCCAGTGTGGCTCAAATCGATGGGATGCATGTCTAGGTGCTGCTGTTTGTAGCAGAGCCTTTCCGTGTAGTTCATGCATCCTTTCCCTTATGAAGACACTCGCTTCCTCCCTGCTGTTTTAGGTAAAAATAACAAAAACCCAGCCCTTTGATGCCAGGGCAGAAAGAGAGTTTTTCTACCAAATTGTTAACATGACCTCAAACTCTGCAGTTTCACCTCCCTTTGTCCCAGGTTACTTGCAAGGTATTTGTGAATTGGCAAAGGTCAGTCTCTCTGATTCCCTGTGCTTGCATTTCACCCAGTTCAGCGAGGAAGTCATAAACTGAGGCTTGTCCTCAGTAACTGTGGCCTCTGTGTGGATAGGATGGTTACCAGACTGAAGTTTTGCTTCAGGGAGAAGCAGAAACATACACTGGAAAGGAAACACGGCACTCTAAAATAGGAATTAGAAGCCATTCCTCTAATGAAATCAGTTTATTTTCCATCTCCTGGGCATAGCCGCTGGGGACTTTTCTGTCTCCAGCTGAGATTCTTCCCTGAAATAAAGCTGAAGGATGCTATTAAAATTTTTGGAGAGAAGGATGTTCCTATAGGTTGAGAAGTTTTAACTAAACAGGTTCTGGGGCTGAGAGAAAAGTGGAAATGATCATTCTATTCCTCATCTAGAAATTAAAGCAGAGAACAGTTTTGACTCGGAATGAAGAGACTTGAAGTGTTTATATTCTCTGCAGGTAGAAAGATACTGTGTTGGAGAGCAAAGAGACAGAGAGCCAGGAGCAGTGGTGTGCTGGTAAATCAGATCTGTGGAGAAACAAAGGAGCCCAGATCTACAGAGTTGGGCAATTTTTGCGGTGGGTGTTATATACAAAGAATGAATCATGGAACACTACATCAAAAATTAATGATGTGCTGTATGGTGACTAACATACATAATAAAAAAAATAAAGTTTAAGGAGGAAAGGAAAAAAATATTCCCACCATAGGCTAATTTCGAGTTACAAGGCAATCTTCACTGAACGAAGCTGGGAAGAGGTACACCATCCACTCCTTTTTTTTTTTTTTTTAATTATTTATTTCATTTGACAGAGATCACAAGTAGGCAGAGAGGCAGGCAGAGAGCAGAGAGAGGAAGGGAAGCAGGCTGCCCGCTGAGCAGAGAGCCTGATGCAAGGCTTGATCCCAGCACACTGGGATCATGACCTGAGCTGAAGCCAGAGGCTTTAACCCACTGAACCAACCAGGCACCCCTGCACCCCTGCACAATCCACTCTTGAAAGTCCGAGCAAGCCAGCCAGCTCCAGCCACAATTAGAAGGAGTTATGAAGAAAAGTGCTTGACAGGAAAGCAGGGAGGTTGATATTTTTCTGTTCTAATTAAAAGGTTTTGTTTTTTTTTTAAGTGTAGCTGGTTAGGTGTTTGAGAACTTCTTTAATATAATTTTAAAAAACTGGTATCAAATTAGAAGCTATGTACTCAACAAAGCCATATAATCTCAGGATTTTAATAATTTCCCAGGGGAGCCACATTACTTTTTAGCTATAAAATTAAGTATTAGGTGAGTGCCAAGGAGAGCTATAGCCATCTTTCTGCAATAGCTAGGTTTCAGAAAGCTTGTACGTGAATTGTATTTTTAAAATAACATCCTATCTTGAAGACACTGGGAAATCTACATTTTAAGTAGAAACCAGTAGCAAATCCTTTAATATGGCGAATATTTGTTTGTAGAGTAAGATATTACATATATTTTTCGACCCATATATTTTTAACTCAAAGTTTCTGAAGGCAAGATATCCTTGTAGATACCTGAAAGTATTCTAGAAAGGTGTGTATCCATGTGCTTCTCTAAACCATACATGCAAAAATATTCAAGGTTCCAGAACAGTGTGGCCTGGGTTAGAAAGTTGGTTCTTCCACAAATGTCTAATTCTAGATCTCATGGAAGTGTCACTAAATCAAAATGCTTAGGGGTATGGATTGTGAAGCTGCCTACTTAACAAACTCTAAGGGTGATTCCTAAGTATACTGAAGTTTAGAAATCACTACCCTAAAAGATTTGGATCCTCCATTCTCTATAATGAACCAATCCACCTGAGGTCATGGATAGTCTTGCCTCATTGCCAAGATGGCAGCTTGATTTCAGGGCACTGGAGGAAAGCTTGTGGCCCTTCCTATAATTCCATCATTTGACATTCTAATGAATAAAAGTCCATAATTAGGTACTCTTCCCTTTGGTTTAAGCCTGTTATTTCTGGGAAAGGAAACATTAAATGGTTTCAGTCACTTATACTCTTGTGTGAAGGAGTAAAAAAATCTCTTTTCTAGAGAGAACGTGAAAGAACTGAAGGACTTTATGGTATTTAAGGAGAGAGTTATTATGAAGAAAGATGAAAGCAATAGAAAGGAATGCCTGGGGTATCTCAAAATAACATTTATTCCTTTTTCTTTAAAAAAGAATTCTCCATGTCTCGCATGGAGCCCAACATGGGGCTTGAACTCACGACCTTAAGATTAAGACCTGAACTGAGATCAAGAGTCAGACACTTAACTGACATTTACTCATTTTAAATTTAGCCTAGACCTGGCCTAGAATGGCCTAGTTTAGAGTTCATTTACTAGGTAGTTTTAGAAATTGTAGGGAACTTAAAATATTGATTTTGCTACTGAGAAATATTGGAAAAGCCAGGAAAAAAGTCAAACCAATTATTTAGACCTGAAGTTGCATATAGATTACATTTCCTATGCTCAGTCTGGCTGGCTACTTGGATCTCTGCTTAGGAGACTGGAGCTACACCCATAGTTCCTGAGGACTGTTATTGATTAATGATGTCTGTCTTGCTGGGGCCTAGGAGGATAGATGGTGATTCATGTGTCACTTGTTGCACATCACTAGCTTGGAAAAAGTCTGTATGGGCTTCATGATGTCATCAGAATAAGTAGGGTGTCATACCTCTGGAGAAAGCAGGTAATCAAGAGTTCCATCCTTCATATTGTTTAACGCTTCATTACTTGGAACAAAAATGGTGTATGGTCCACCAGTCCCATCTTCATCTAAGGCATGTCCCACACTGGTTTCCTGCATTTGAGGAATGAAGTTTTATATCTGCAGCCTATCTCTGACAAATACTTGAAGTCATTCCTTAGCAAATATTTATAAATAACATCTCTGCTCATTATACAAAAAACTGGACATAAAACCATTTTCCAGAAATTCATGAAAAGTACATACCTCTAACAAAGATCTGAACTTGCTGTATCTTGGTTGTAGCATTGTCATTATAGTTTCCTAAAAATCATGACAAGAGATAGGTGGTTTAGGATATAGACACTCCAACATAAAAGGTTCATGCAGAGTTTATGTATAAATGTTGATAGGAAAGATCCTGGTCAACTGCAACTCAAAATAGAAATGTTTCCTATTATCATGGAATTAGTGGTTCAGATCTGCATGTTCTGCATGTTTGGGCATTCATTATCAAATGAGTCAAAAGAAATAGATTTTTATCACAGTGAGGACTGCCCTGCTCCATAAAGGATAATTGTTCATGACAACTGGTCACTGGACTGAATCTTCATATGTGGCCATAAAAGAGGTAATAAAATTGAGATCTTTCCAACACCTGATGCAACACCTAATGCATGTTTTTCTTTCTGTTGGCAGAATTCTATTGAAGACAGAAATTATCCCTTTCTCCCCATGGTTAGGGTCCTAGTAAAGATGAAGGACAAGCACATAGTGTTGACATGCATTTTCTTCTTTGATATGACTCTCCAGGGAACAAAGAAAGATGGATTTGGGTTGACCTAACTTTTACCTGAAACACTCACCTCAGTGTTGCTCTCAAATGTGGGTGCCATCTTGTCCATGGCTCTGTCGAGGATGTGCAGGAGCCCATTGGAAGCAACTATGTCCCCCTGTATAATTTGTACATTATTTTTGCCTCCATAGAGTTTAAGCTTTAGTTGATTGTCCTAAATCACGAAGAAAAAAAATTAAATTAATGTGGTATCCTTGAAGAAGTGTTGGATTAGAAGTACTGAGTCCTTGGGTTCTGTCATTTATTGGCTATATGATTTTCGATAAGTCACTGAACCCAGAATGGGAAAGGTGTCATTTGCTTGCTTGACTTCACAGGTCTTTCATTCATTAAGTTCAAATGAGATAATGTGTGAAATCACCAATGACTACCAGGGATTGCTAAATGTGAATAGGAATCATAAGTCTCCCCAAATAGACTGCAAGGTCAGAAACGGCAAAATGATTCAATTTTTACTGTAAACTTATCACCTACTTTAGTGTGTTGTGTGGACAAGGTACAAAATAAAAATTTTTTGTTATATAAATGACTGAAGCTAATTCCCTCCTTTCATGTGGCTCTTAAATCTATCGATAATAAATACATGTTGAATGAGTAAATGAATGAGTGAGTGAATGGGTGCATGAATGAATGAATTGGTGAAAGAATGTCCCTGTGAGAAAAGAAGATACATTTTCATCCATCGGTCTGATATCTGTCAATTGTCCATCCATTCATCCATCCATCCATCCACCTATCCATCCAACCACCCATCAATCCCTTCGTTAATCCTCACACACACAGTACAACATACTGGTTAATGACTCAGGTCTTGGAGTCAAGGAGATCTGCATTTGAATCCTGGCTTTGGCCCTTACTTGTGATCTCTCAGTTTTCCCACTTGAAAATCACCTTTACTGAGTTTCGCAAGTCTTATGTAACATAAATAAAACTTCATCTCAGTCCTTTGTATAGAGTAAGTACTCAATAATCTAACAACTACTGATATTTGATGAAATGCAACAATATAGGACATAAACCATACACACGTTTTATCTATTGATCATGTCCCCTCTGGCTCAGTGAAGTCAGAGAAAGAGTTATTTGTAAGAGGGGAGGAAGGTAGTTTTACTTAAACAACGGAACAGAACTAACAGCATTAGGAGAGATGGAATGCTAGGTTTGCTGAGGATGGATAAACTCCAGCAACCTAAAACAAACAATCCATTTCCTTTTGCAAGAGGGATGCGGATCTGGCTGTGTGCTGGTGTTGCCAGGAAAGAGGTTTACTGCAAATCTTCTTCTTGCTGGCACCTGAATGACCTTCCTTTGGAGATGAATTCAGACCAGAGCAAAATATTTCTAACCCCCTTTCCAAAACAGATCCCATCTGCCCGATCCTTCCCAGTGTTGCTCTCTGCTTCTTCCCTCATAGGGAAATGCTTTGGTAAAAAGGAATAAGGAAGTTCTTCATAACCTTCATGAGCCCAACCACGGATAGGGTCGGCTGTGGGCACTGGCTCAGGGGACACTTTTGTTCTGGAAGTGAAAATCAGAGAGAGCCTTACGTTATCACCATTGAAGATTTCTCCTGACTTTCCAGTCAAGGTGTAGAAAGTGTCTGTGTTATTCATACGTTGGGTGTTCATCTGCCCAGCAATTATGTGGAGTTTCACGAAGTACTGAGCAGCCCCCTTATCCATCAAGAGCTCTTTGATCTGAGGAAAGAGAGCCAGTTCTTTCAATTTCCACTGGTGTTGGAAGGACAAAATGAGGTTGTGAGGGATACATTAGTCAATCAAAGACATCAACGCAAAGGGACCATAACTTGGGGTTGGGCTCTTTCAGACACAGGTGACTTTGGCAGGGAGCACAATCTAGAGGGTGGGAGGTGGTGCTCAGTGTCCTCTCAAACCACAAAGAGTGAGGAAGGTGCAGGCATCCAGGAATCAGCTTGAACCCAGGGAGCAGATGTGGATGAAACAAGAAGTTATGTGAAAAGAAAGTGCAGACTAGATCCATGGAGCTTTTGAGCAGGAAAATTAGGATTACTGAAATCTGCTTGATCAAATCTACATTTTGTCAGTATTATACATCATCAGCAACCAATCAACAGATTCTTTTAATTAATCTGTGTTAAATAATCTACATAGTAAACAAGAGACCTCAGGCAAAGTACCTCATGAGAGACATTCAATATTTGTGAGTTCTCCCCTATAGGAGAGATGTGAGGCTCTTTCTGAAATCTAATGGCTGATTCACCTCAGATTGTCCAACAGTGATAGCATATTAGGGTGGGGGGGGTCTGGAACTTCCTGGGTTTTTATTTAATGCAGGAAAAATCATTATCACAAAATATCTTGGATTAAGAGAAACCACTTTTATACACATCAATATGTCCATTATCTCCATTCAACCAAATGTAACAATTTCATTAATACCATCACGACAGGATACCTCCACCAGGCACCATGAGTTTTATTTCCACTGCATGATATGACTTCAGACAATAGCTGCTCACAGGGAAGACTACTGTGCTCTCTTACTTTCCTCTACCACTTTTATCATTTATGATTTTTTTTTAAAAAAGTAGGCTCCATACCCAGCATTGAGCCCGACATGGGGCTGGAACTCACGGCCCTAAGATCAAGACCTGAGCTGAGATCAAGAGTCAGATGCCTAATCGACTGAGCCATCCAGGCACCCCATCACTTATGATGATTTTAAAGAAACAAATATAGTTAATATATTATGTTAATTCTTCTCACAGGAATTAAGCAGTTTTGCATTATACAAATCCTATTTATCAAATGACTACCCTTAAGATCCCTCAGTCATTACCCTTGAATGGGTCATGATTGGAAGGAGGCATTCGTGGGCCCTCTAGGGAGCTGGTAATGGTTTTGCTGGATACACAAGTACATTCACTCTGTGACATTGCATTGAATTGTGCACTTACAATCTGTATACTTTCTGTAAGGGTGTTATATTTCACTAAAAGTTTGATGCCCCCCTCTAAATCACCATCCTAATAACAGTAGATTTAATTTTAATAGGGGTTTCCCACTTTATTTTAAATACTTACATTTAATCCTTTCAGTCCCTTGTCTGTGGGCAAAAGCACAGTGAATGGTCCCAGTTCACTTAGTGGCCAGGCATAGGCTTTGTCTTAGGAATAGAAATACATACAAAGAAAACGCCAAATGAATCAGTGGTACGTGAAGAGTAAAATCAAGCAATGGTCTTTGTGGTCCATTTAGGTCCTTTGACTTAAGAACTCTTCTCTTCTAATTGGTATGTGTGGCCCTTGGGAAACCGGGAAGCTCTAAGAAAGCAAGGCATCATGATGTCATGGCCCCAGAAGCATCTACATAACCGTGTGGTTTTTCTTGCAGCCACAGTGTGACTTCAAGGAGAGCCTGGGATAAGACCTTCTGTGAGGGTCATGTGACAAAATCCTCAGTCAATCCCAGCATGTCCCTGACCCAGTGCCTGACTTTCTGAGCTGTTTGCCATCACAGTGAGCAAAGACACAGCTTTGTTCCATCCAAGGCCAACTCAGAAGAGCCTCATGGTTGATTTAATACTCTGCTGTGGTCATCTTGAAATGTTCATTAATTTTTGAGTCAAGGACTCCATCTTGTCATTTTGCATGGTGTCCTGCAAGTTATGTAGCTGGTCCTGTTTCCATTCTCCTGGAGAACCTGAGACAGCAGGGAGGGCTCTGGGCCATCACACAGCAGACAATGTGGACCAGCATTTCATAAATGGGTGGAAGGTCGATGGGGAGTTTGTCCAGGGAAATGTTTGAGAGCAGAGTCTGCAAAGGACACTCTGTCACCCCTGTCTGTTATTTGATAGTCTGAGTTCTTAGAGGAGGGTTATAAGAAGCCAGAAGCATGCCACAAATGACTCCCTGTAGGATGTCTGGCCTTGGAAAGAGGTCATTTGTGCAGACTGTATGTTAAGAACATATGTTAATTCTAATGTTAACCTAATGCATTAACTACATATTTATGCCAACAACATGGCATTGATCCATTCTCTACCAGTGCTCTTTCTGCGAGATCATTTTTTGGTGACTGGCAAATTCTTGATACTGATATTTTAAGGCTTCTGTTGATTTGTCAAATTTGTGTTTTACTTTCTGTTGATTGGTCAAATTTTTATCTTATTGAAAGTCTTGCCCAATGCTGTAATCAGTTGTAATTATTCATTCTCAAGGGGGTATTGGGTAATACCTTCCAATTACTGGAGGGTAATTGGAAATGATGAGGGCATTTTAGATTGTCACCCTGACTGAGAGGCTGGGAGAATAGGTGTCAATGCAGAGAATTAGTGGTTGGAGAGGGGGAAGGGCAACGAGGCTGAACCTCCAGCTGTGTGTGTGAGAAGGTCACACCAACTATTCTCAAAACTCAGTAGCACTGTGGACCATGGATACACTCCCAAGTTTTAGTCATTCTCTGTTCCCAGTATTATCTGCCAACCTTGCTTCACACCTGGAGGACTCATAAGGTCAAGGGAAAGAGGATGGCCTCCATCTTCATATCAATAGCTGCCCTGTCTCATTGTTCCCTACTTGTTAATCTATAGTGAGCCCAGGACCCTGTCGTCAGCATTCTGCCTACTAACTGTGACACTGCTGGACCTCTTGGCACTGACTCCTTATCTCCTTGGAAACAGCAGCCTGTTCTTTCTTTTTCACCTGCATGATGTCTCTGTAGGAAGGCCAATTCCAATAGATTCCTCCCCTGCCTACCCCTTTCTGGATGATTGTGTCTTGCAGATGCCTTGCCTGACAGATGGTTGCCCTTTATGTGGAAACCTGCACCCATAGCTACGTACCCAGGAGTGAGAGGAAAGAGGTCAGCTTTCCTTGCCATTTTCCTCTAGGTTCAGTGTTTAATTCTCTGAGTCGTTCCATGATGTTTCCATAACATGTTGAGCCATCACCCACATAACCTTTCTGGCAAGTGCATCTACAGGGAGGGTAGAAACACATTCTCAGGGTCTTAGAGCCATTGAGTGTTGAGATCCTACAGTCCAACTCCCTCACTTGAGAGCAAGTAAGGACAAGGATCATGTGCTTATTTATGTCCCATGTTAATGTCGTGATCTAGCGCAGGGCTCGGTTCAGAGCAGGTATGTAATTAACAGTTGAATGATAAGGGGCAATTGATTTGGAATAAATATATAGATAATGAAATTTGCATAAATTTTATACAATAGTTTTATAAAAGACTAAAGGAGAGGAGAAGTGAGTTGGGGGAAATCGGAGGGGGAGACAAACCATGAGAGACTGTGGACTCTGAGAGACAAACTGAGGGTTTTGGAGGGGAAGTGGGTGGGGACATGGGTGAGCCTGGTGGTGGGTGTTAAGGAAGTTATGTATTTTTTTTAAGATTTTATTTATTTATTTGACAGACAGAGATCACAAGTAGGCAGAGAGGCAGGCAGAGAGAGAGGAGGAAGCAGGCTCCCCGCTGAGCAGAGAGCCTGATGTGGGGCTCGATCCCAGGACCCTGGGATCATGACCTGAGCCGAAGGCAGAGGCTTTAAACCACTGAGCCACCAAGGCGCCCCTAAGGAGGGTATGTATTGTATGGAGCACTGGGTGTGGTGCATAAGCAAAGAATCTTGGAACACCAGAAAAAAAAAAAAAAAAAAGAATAATGGCGTTAGGGATGAGGTTTAAAGGTGCATTAGCCCTGGTGGCTGGTAAATGTTTAAAAACCAGCTTTCTGGGAGGGAGACTGCAGGGCAGAGCCCTGCTATTTGACTTTTTCCAATTTCCACGGGTTGTACTCCCACCTTAGCCAATCTCAAACTACCAGTGTGATGTCAACCAGCTTGCAAAATCCTGAAAATTTAACCATCAGCTTTTGCAACTCGGGAAGCCCTGGCTGTAGCACACCACTACTACCTAGCAAAGGTGAGCTGACAGCCGGCTGAAGCTGGCAAGGTGCCTGGGAAGGCTACACTGTGCAGGATCCTGGGATAAGTGGAGAACCAAACACCAGGCAGGAGAGGGGCACTGCAGAGACGAGAGCTGAAGGGAGGCTGCAGCCATTCATACCACAGACATGACTCACACTGATGGCCAGTTATACACTCATAAGTCCAGTTGTGTTTCCAAATATGGTCTCATGGCAAATAGACATTTTCAACAAGTTTGCTGAACAAACATTTCAGAGTTTTATTACCTCTGCCTGCACTGCTGTGGTGACTTCCTAACTGGCCTTACTGCTCTTACTTTCTTTCCCCTCAAATCGGTCCTTCACACCACCCTCTGAGTGGTCTCTCCAGAAGGGAAATCCGGCACCTTTGTGCTTAAAATAATATGGACTCCATACAGAAGTTCGGAGTGCTTAGCATGGCCTAGAAGACCCCCAAAGGGGGAATTTACTTATGTATCCTTTCTGCTGCATGGTGCAAATTCCAACAATCCCAAATTGCCTTCTTTTTTAGAGACTGGGATGCCCTTCTCAGGCCGTGTGCCCTGCCAGGAATGGTCTCCTGGCCTCACCTCTTGGCTCCGCATGACCTGCTCTAAGGAGTCTTACCTGGCCCCCTGACTTGCCCTGACAGCCTGTGGGTACCTTGTCCATCACAACCATCTCCACCAAAATGAGCTCCTGAGGTGCTGTCTCCTCTGCTGGATGGGAGGCTCTCCTAGCACCTGCCTCCCACTCCTTCCTCATTATGCCCCAGTACTTGGGATGATGCCTAATTATAGAACTGATTATTTACCAAGTATCTACTTAATTCTAGGAAGCTTGCCAAGGAGGAGGGCTATAAAGGTGATGATAATGGACATCTTGCCCTTTTAGTGTCTCACATGCTGAAGATGGGCCTGAAATCAAACAATTTTGAGCAACATGATAAAGCCACTTGACCTCCTAAAGTCTCAGCTTCCTCATCCATGAAATGTGTTTACTGATACCTTTAGGGTTGCCAGTGGAAGAGATAATGCAGAAGGGCTGGCACAGTGACAGACACATAAGAAAAGCTCAGTTCTTGGTAGATGATGATGATGATGATGATGACGATGACAATGATGATGGTGATGGTGATGGTAGAGATGGTGGCAATAGCCAGTCCTGGGGGGGTGGGGAGTTGGGGTAGAGCAGAGAAAGTCCATAATCACACAGCTGAAGTTCTAGAAAGAGCCACGATGAAGGCCCGAATAGGATGCTATGGGGCACGGAGAAGGAAGTGACTAATTGTGCCTGGAGAAATAAGGGACAGGTTCTCAGACAAAGTACCACTGAAGAGAATTCTAGGATGCCTATGAGTTTCCTGGCCAGATGGATGGTTGGAAGATCATTTACTAATTGAGGTTTTGGAATTTTTCATAGAGCAACCAGAGTTCCCTGAGGACATATGAGAATGTCTGGAGATATTTTTGATTGTAAGAACAGAAGTAAAGGTCCCCCTGGCAACTAGTGGGTGGGGACCAAGGATGCTGCTGAACACCTTACAATGCAGGGGACAGCCCCCACAGCAAAGTGTTCTCCAGCCCCAAAGGTCAGTAGTGCTCAGCTTGAGAAATCTTGTTATGAGGAATCACTCAGGTAGATCGAACAGTGAATCAATAGTCTAATTAATACAGTCAAATAATAGCTTCCTACTCAAACATCAACTTCCTCGGCAAGACCTGTGTTCCAGGACAGTGAGTTTGAGAAGCACAGGGTGCGGGCCAGGGACGATTGGTAACTCTTAGAGTGATACTATAGTCCTTGATCTAAATTATGTACAATTCATTTGAAGGCAGCTGATAATAGCAAAATAAGTAACCTTTACAAACTGCTAAGTATGTTTCTAAAATTTCCCTAAGTTGTTATGAGGCCAATAGTCTGTTTTGTATAAAGTGACTTGACTTATCTTGCCTCAGGATGGCAGAATCACATTTTAATGGTGACACTGCTGAATGGAATGTATGGGATATAAATACTTTTTATTGTTGTTTAAAATCTTGGTCTGGAGTCTGAGATCTCATGAGATGGTTTTCTGACTTAAAGGCTCTCTGCTGGCCGTGGCACATTCACAGCAGGGCCCCCTTTTGTAAATTGCTTCTTTATTAGGAGTGAAGGTCTCTTGCTGTCTTACTGCTCTAGAAACACCCCTCATCCATTCACATTTTATAAGTTATGGGATGGAATTAATTACATAGAGCACTGGAAGAGATTTAGTGAAATTATAGGGTTTCTTATTACAGTTGCTTCCTTCGCTTGTTTACTTATTCATTTCAGTCCTTTATTGATTCATTTGTTCCCCCAAAGTGTCACTCAAGTCATTGTTGTAATGGGTAAGAGGAGTTGTTGCAATAAAGATGACTAAGACGTGGACCCCCAGAACCTTACATTCTAATTGGAAATTGAGATCAGTAACACTAATAGCTAATATCTATTAATAGCCACTATTCCAGTTACCTTGGTAGGAGCCTTACTATGGTATATTTTTTAGTACAACAATCCTATGAGGTGGCTTCTGGTTTTAGCCCCATTTTAGATGATGAAACAGTGGGACAGAGAGATTAAGTATCTTTTTCAAGACCACCCAACCTGTAGGCAATAGTGTTTGTGCTCATCACCACTGAACTAAGCATGTACTACATACCGAAGCATTCCAGGGAGTCCAGGGGGATGCTGAGTGGGCTGGGAGGACAGGGAAGAGATCCTAGAGGTGGGGACACTTGACCCAAACAGTGAAGGATCACTTGATCTTAGCCAAAAGGCTGAGAGGCAATGAACAGTGAAGTATCAGTATGCTAGCCTGACTTGGAGAAGGTGAGGAGGGAATGATGTCTAAGCAGGAGAATAGCATGAGCAAGTGTATAGAGCTGGGAAGTCATGGCATGTTTTAAGAAGAGTAGGAGGGTGGAACCAGAGCCAAGAGGATGGTCATGAGAGTGGTGGGAACCATATTACTCATCCATACCCTCCACAAACAACTCTTGGCCATGCCCTGGGGAGAATCATACCAGGAAGAGCTTGCACAGGTCCTGGAAGCTGGTCTGGAGGCATTTAGGCAGAGGTATGTGAGTATGGTCTATGAGGGGAGCTCAAGCCCTGGCAGAGCCTGTCCCCTTATTTCTCCAACTGCATGCCCTGGTGTAGCTGGTGGAGGGCCAGAATGGGATGCTCTAAGTGTAATGTCCAGGGCAGGGCAGGAAGCTATTTTTTCTTCTTAGTAATAATTAACGTGGAGCTGATAGTTTAAAAGGATGCTTATAAGGGTCAATGCTCTTCTTCCTAAGGAGATGCTCTTGGTCTCTTCACTCTGTTGGGTGAAGATGCTCTTGGTCTCTTCACTCTGTTGGGTGAAGGAAAACTTACATGGCCTGTCCAATGTCACTGCAATGGTGAGTGAGAGAGCCCATGTTTGAGCCCATTCTTCTTTATTGGGTGGACCTTTGGGACTAACACAATATGATTTTGAATATTCTGCATAAGCTCCTTGCTATATTGAAGAGGTGTAAACAAAATAAATCTTACCCAAGGTAAACTACATTATCTGCGCTAATTAGTGATGGCCCCACATTTCATCAGTGTAACATAGCCAAGCTTTAACTTCATCCTCTTTCCAGCCTTCCCAGACAGTCCATTTTTGGGGGAGGGTGATCAACGGGATCAAGTGGTAACCCCACTGACATTCTAAACTCAAGCTTTAATACCACTTACATGATTCTGATATTCCTCCGTTTCATTTTTTATTGTATCCTCTCAAATACAAAGGAGAGAAAGTGTTTAAATAATTGTACTCAGACTTTCTTAGAGGATGGCAAAGAGTGTGTGTTGGGTGCAGATGTGCCTAGATGCACAACTGTGGTGTGTTGTTGTGTGCATGCACACGTGTGGAGTGATTTCTATATGCTAGGCTCTGCTCTGAGACTGATGAGTATATACTCTTGTACTCCTTGTCCCAAGTCTGGTGGGAGGTACAACTCTCCTTTTATGACAGAGAAAATGTAATTCAGAGAGGTGAAGGTAAATGGCAGAGCTGGGACTTGAACCCAGGTGTTCTGATGTCCAAGCTCTCTTGACTCCCCTCAGGGAGTACATATCTACTTATTTAACAATAAAACATGACAATCCTAAAACCTATTGGGGCATATCCACACATTCGAGACCCAACTATAAAAATAAACTTCAAAGCAGATGAAAAGGAGCTCTGCAAACACAGAAACTGGTTAGTTATTACATGGTTCAATGTCTACTATGGCTTTGAGCTCATAGTGGCAGTGAGTCCTTCAAAGATGCTGATGACAATAAAAACAGGAAGTGATACAGAGGTAGAAGCCTTGGTCTGGGAGTCAAAGACTGGGGTTCTGGCCTCAGTTCACCCACTAATGAAAACATAATACAGCTGTATAGTAGTTTCTAGAACATTGTCTCAGGAATGTTCACAACATAGTGAGTGGACATCGCTGTGCCCATTTCATACATGGAGAAACTAAGGCCAGGGATATGCGGTCACTTTGCCAAGGTCATTCAGCTGGTAGATACCAGTACTGAGACTCGGATCCAGGTCCTTCACCTCTAAATACCACCACACAAGCTGCGTTTGCCTCAGTTTTCACACAAATATTTTTACTCTCGGTAAGTCCCTTCTCTTAAAACTTGGAGTCCAGGAAACACGACTGGTGTTTATTCACCTTCCCCAGTCTTGTTTGGCACCACTAGCAAACAATATTTCATGAATGAGGAAACAGGCATATACATTAGAGGTCAAACGCCTGTCATCACAGCAGACCTTTGTTTTCCCAGCTACGGTGGTTTCCTTCTCCCACGCTCTGACTACTTACTACCCAGTTATCAGTCCACGGCAGTATCTCAACGTGTTATAATGGTCATTACAAAGGAAACAATTGTTGAATGATTCAGTGATTAAAGAAACATGTATTGGGTATCTCGCATCCTGCTAGATGGGGGTATGGTGGGTAGAAGACTGAATAAGACACATTTCTTGCCCTTTGAGGAGCTTACGGCATTGACTAGCCACTACTTGGAAAGAACGTGGTAGAACTGAACAGACTTACTTGGGTTGGCCTGGTGCGATGGTAGTGCAGTTAGCATTCCTGTGACAGGGGTTGTTAGACTCACAGACATTGATTATGCTGCACCCCACTCCAGGGACATAATTGTGGTAATGTTCTTTACACTCACAGTGAGACTTCAGAAGATAGGGAGAGAAAAACAAAGGGTTCTCGTTAGTCACAGAAGCTGACATCCTTCTTTAGTCTATCTGTATTCTGCCATAAGAACTAACTTGGGGTAGGTCCAAGGTGTGGACTTCAATTAAAAATTTGTCAAAGTATTTGGAATTGGGAGTCACGTCTATGTATTTCACCCATTGGGAAATGACACTTTGTGGTAAAGTTTACCTTTTTAGATTTCTTGTTTCCTAACCCTGGGCCTTTCTAGATCCATAATTTCTGGCTTTAGAATACCTGCAGGTGAGTAGAGATGAGGCTCAGATGAGAGATATGATGCTCAGATGCTCCAAAAGAGTGGTTTTCAACTGGGAGTCTCAACCTGACATTGGGCAATGTCTCCAGAAATTTCTGATTCTCACAACAGGAGACAGGGGGCAGGGTCACCAGAGGCCAAGGATGCTGCTAACCATCCTACAATGCATGGACAACCCTCACAACAAAGGATTATCCAGTCCAAAATGCTGGTGATGTCAAAGTTGAGTAACCCTACTCTGGAATAGTGGGAATAATGAATGCCCTGCTGCTGTGTGAATAATGGGGATTTCTAAGACTTGAAAATCTGCCTTGGTCCCCATTTTTGAGAGATAAAGTTTATTTTTAATCTCACTCCCAAGGTTCTGGGACCTCGCTCAGAGTATAATGTGGCTTTTCCCATAAGGGTTCTCATTTTGAGGATGGAGGCTCAGCTCCTTGAATTTCTTTCCAAACCTTCCTCAGACATTGAGAGCAGAAATGGCATGTAATATACGTTTTCCCCTGAAGGTGAGATTGGGTCATTTCTCTACAGGGAACTCCTGGAGCATTGCCATGGGGCGATTGGATTGCTGGGGACATGTGACTGGTTGGGCCAGGCCCTGTAGCCTTTCCTTTTTCCAGAGCAGCAATATCCTGCTGTACAGAGATACTTCCTCCACTGAGCTTGATGCGCAGTTATGGACTCAGTGGGCACCCACTAAATAGTTGGTAGAAGAATGAGGTATTGGTGAAAGGGCTCTTTCAACTGGATTCTTCAGCAAAGATCTCTAGACCAGGCTGTTTTTCACCAGTCAAGGCCATGATGTGATTTAGAGGGACAGGGTCTCATCCCAGAATAGCCTCACTGCTCCCTACTACCTGTCAGGGCTGCCTGACATTTTATCAGGGCTCATCTCTTTGGGACAGAATATTTTTGGTTCTAGGAGTCCTCTCTCACCTTGAAAGGATATGAGAGAGAATAGAGGATTGTAAGTGAAAGTCGATGATATATTCACCCAAGATGTGGTTAATAGTTAAATTGTTAATCTGATTTGAGTTGTGTATATATTTTGTCAATTGCCATTGAGGAGCAGGACACAAGAGAATGTAGGACAGTTAGTTTTCCCTGGGGGTCTGGGAAAGTGTGAGTTCAGAGGATGGACTGGGGAGGGGACACGCTGAGGTTAGCCCTGAGCCCAGGGAGGTCTAATGGGAGAGGAACCTCAAGCTGAGCATCGAAAGGGAAAAGTCGGAGAACCTAGCAGCCAAGTCATACCCATGGCACGGTTTTAGCTTTGGTGGGCTGTCCTGCTTCTAGACACCCTAGTCCCATGCCTCATGTTCTCACCTGTCCGGGCCCGTCATATATGCACACTGTAGACTCTGTAGGGCAATTTCCATAGTGAGTCTGGCAGGGATCTACTGGTAAGCACACTTGGCCATCCCCGTGGTAGCCTTCTTGGCATGTGCAACTGTGCCGATTTGGTCCCAGGTACGTGCAATGAGCATGAGGATGGCAGATTGCTTGTAAACATGGATTGATGGCTTGAAAGGGAATGACAGGGTATGAGCTCATCAAAGTTGCACAGGCACTTGGATAGTTTTAAGAGAGAGAGTAAGATACAGTTTATCTTACCACACCTGATGCCCCCAACCTGTTGAACAGATTTATATATGGCTGTCAGAGATTATAACCATAAATATTATGTTGATAGATATAAATCCACACATTTGTGTGGATTTAAATATAAAATAGCATGAAAGAAAGCACTAATGCTTGTGGTATTTATAATAGGTACTGGCCTTGTCTAAGCATTTGCCATGTGTTAACTCAGTTAATCCTTACAACAACTCTGTAAGGTAGGAGCCGTTATTATCCCCATTTGATAGATAGGAAAATGGAGGCACAAGCAAGTTAAAAACCTTGTCCAAGGTCTTATATTTCATAATAAGCTGATCTGGGATTTGAATGCTGGCAGTCTACCTCCAGAGTTCACCTCAATATACAACACAATCTCTCACAAAGCAAATGAGCCTGGAAAAGAAGGAAAATATACAAGGCAGTGCTCATCATACCACGTGCCCTCTTTAATTCAACAATGAATCACTGAACATTATATCAAAAACTAATGGTGTGCTATTCCTTGGCTAATGCAATCTAAGTTAAAAAAAGGAAAGGAGAGGAAAGGAGAGAAAGACAGACTGTATTTTGTCCTAACATCAGTAGAGTTGATAAAAGATTGTTTAAAAATCTATTTATGTGCTTTGCTAATGGAGAGATTGCCATTTATTGAAAAGCTATCATGGATGAGCATGTGCTCAGTGCTTGTTATATATTTCATTCAACTTAACACAGAGAAAAATAGAAGTGCCATTGTGTTAATTTTAGAGAGGTTGTGAGCGTTTTTTTTTTTTTTTTTTTTCCTGTTGAGTAACTTAAACATCTCAATTAATGAGCTAGCAGGATCTAAATTCGACTCACGCTCGCAGTAGTGGCCGTCGCCTCGGTAATTGGGAAGGCATTTGCATTCCAGTTTTGTTTCATCTTGGCTGGAAGGTGAGCATCTCGAATTTTCAGGGCAGAGCAAGGCTGCACATTCAGGAACGGCTGCAAAGGAAGATTGTTGAGATACCCACATTAGTAGAATAACTGATTCCAAAAAATTCAACCAATGCTGTGTTCTTTGTGATTAAAAAAAATAATTAAAAAAGACTCACTGTGACAATTTGAAAAACACAGAATCTATAAAGTAAAAATTAACTGTTTTCTGATTTTCATTCTTCCATTTCACTCCCAAAGTAAACAATATCAACAGCCAATCTACTACATTCACGTACAAATTTATTTAGGCGATTTTTTAAAACCAAAATGGAATCCTGTGATGATATTTAGCAACTTGATTTTTAATTTAACAATATATTATGGAGCTTTTTTAAAAGATCCATTTTAATCTCTTATAACTGCATAGTACTTCATTATCTGGGGGGCACAGATGGTTGTCAAAAACAAGAAAACTAACATGTTATCCAATGTGCAAAGCTAAGAAGTTAGGCTAATACAGTTCCACAGGTGCTGGTTGAAGATATGAGACTCCTGGGTCAGAGGTGAAGGACAATTTATTACTCACATCAAGAGCAGTAGCCAGAGTGGTGGCATTTTTGCACCAGTTCTTCCAAGCCCCAAGTACCCTGGGACAATGCAGAGAAGGGCTGCACTGGATTGCGTTATAGGGGAGGAGCCCCAATTTTAGGGAACCTAAGTTTTTTTTTTTTTTTAAATAATAGGCAATATATTATTTAGGACCCAGGCAAGAGACAATACCACACAGTTATTTAAACAGGGAATGTTTTCATGTAAAGAATTATCAGCAGAAAATTCAAGAAGAGTTAAAAAGAGTTCTAAGAATGAAGCAATAGTGGATATATACAAAGTAACCACTCCACCAGGGTTGAAATAAGCACCCAAGGTAGAGCCTTCCTCTCTCCAGGACTGAGACCCAGATGTCACTGAACAAGGGCAGGCCTTGGTCACTAAGTGGTAGAGAAAGCGCTGAGGTGCCATGGTGGTGAGACTTGCCAGAAATCTTCCCCTTAGGGCTCCAGGGAAGGTCATCCACATGGAGGTGCCAAGCCTCAGGGTTCATTTGGTGCCTGGGGAAGCTGCTTGCCTCTGAGTGCTGCCAGAATCAGAAGTTGAGAAGCTACTCCCTCGGAAAGGCAACATACTTCTGCATGTGGCTGGGGCCAGGGTGGCTTCAGGGGCTAGCCATGTGGGAGAGAAGGGACGTGGCTGGCTCTCCAGATGGTCAGCCTTGCAGGGCCCTTGGCACGCATGGCACTGAAGAGAAGGCATACCAAAGAGCAAGCGCACCTCTGTGTGGTGCGGCACAGGCCTGTGCTGTCCGGGGCTCCTGGCCCTGCCACTGCCACCTGACTCAAGCATTAGTCAAGGTACATAGTAGATAAACACTGGAGGAAGCCGAGTCCTGCAGGGACCTAGCACTGGAGAAACTGGAGGGCTGACCAGCGGAGAAAACCGAAGTTCTGTGGGGGTCCTCGTGAGTGAGCGGTAGCAGAAGCAGGAAGAGAAAACCCTTCCTTCCTCAGTGGCCCTCCAGCACCCTCTATGCATAATTTTTTACCTCTTGGGCTGGCGAATGAGATATATTTACAAATTCCCCTCCATTTTCACAGAGCAGACAAAAAGGATGAATTTTGAGCTGAAAGGTAATCCATTGATACCTCGAACAGGCAGTAGGCATGCCTACACTTTGTTCCCAAGGGGAGACCCTACATCTTCCAAGGCTGTTTGCAATACAAACATCCCAGAAAAGATGTTGGAACAAAGAGCAGTCAAGTGTGCTGCCCTCAAGAGGTATACAAATAAGAGATACTCAAGGAGGATTGTCCCCAACAGTGGCCAGTTGAACCAAACATTTGTAGAGAATATCCCCCCACAACTCTTTCCATAAAGTTGAAGCATTGCCAGAAAGTGGCTGCCCTTTCAAGGATTACATTCCAAACTGTCTTTGCATCTAGGTGGGGTCACATGACTACATTTCAGTGATGGGATATTGAGAGGAAGCTGGATGTGTCATTCTGGATTTCATTAGCAGGAGCTTCTCCACCCTCTCTTCTTCCTTCCATGGCTCAAAACAGAACAGTCTGAGCTGCTATGGAATGGCAGAGGCACAAAATAGAAAGATCTGGATCCCTAATTACCATGTGGTGGGAAGCTGGTATCAGCTACAGACACCCACACAGGACTATACATGAGTAAGAATTATACCTCTGTTATGTTAAGCTGGAGTTCCCCAAATTCTTGGGTCATGGTGTTTAGTGTCTTAATGTTTTCATGGTGTCCCAGTTTAAAAGAAGTATCTACCAGGTCCGTTTATTAAGTTGTTAGAACCGAAGAATTCAGTAAGTGTCTCATGAGACCTCAGTAACCATTTGAAAAAGTAATGTGGTTAGTATAAAGAGAAATATTTTTATTTCATTCTTAAATAACCACATTTACTAATAAGTGGAGCGTGTAGCTTTTTGGGCACGGCCCAACTTCTCCAACCTTGGAATCAGATTGGAGACTACCACTGAAGGATTTTTGCATGATACTTGCTTTTCATCTTAGCAAGCCCTGAAAACACAGTTTTGTAAAGATGGTATCATTAGAAGGGATCTAGTGCTACCTAATGTTGAAATTGTGAACTAACTCAAGCTAGCAACTCAAGCTAACTCAAGCTAGATGCATCGCTGTCTCCCTCAAAAGTTTAAAATATCCCATAACAGTCCTGTGAGTTTGATGCGGTAGCTTGGGATGCCTTGTACAATGGTGTTAAGCCATTGGATTTTTGTATTTGCTTCTTGCAGCAGCTAGCATTATCCTAACTAGAGTTGGAGGTACCACAGTTCATGTAATGATTTCCAGCGGATGGACATTCGAGTTGTTCTAGCTTGTGTTGTTCTTACAAACAATACTGCATGGATTTCTTTTTACATTTATTTTTACCTACTAGTGCCCACCTCTCTTTTTCTCCAGGTAAATTCCTAGAAATGGGGCTATGGCAATAGACTGTAAGCATACTTCAAAAAATTTAATAGATAAATTTCCCTCATAGGTTGTAGCACTTCATCTCCCCATTGACTGTACTGCAACTTTTCTCCTACCCACAGTAGATATTATCTGTCTTTGCAATCTCTGTAACATAGTGAGCAAAAACAAACCCCAAACCAAACCAAAACCAAACCTCCAAACCTCCTAAAATATCACTTTGTCATGATTTTAAATTCATCTGTGATTCATTGGGATTTCTGCATGGGTCAAGCACCTTTTCTATGCCTGTTGCCTAGTTTTTATTTCTCTTCCTGAGAAGTAGCAGTTCTTTGGAAAATTTTTAAAATTGGGTTCCTATTATTATGATAACTTCCCTGCCATGTGGGTTGCAAGTATTTCATGCCAGTCTATTGTTTCTCTCTCAGCAGAATTATTTTGTCATTAGGAGGCAAATCTGCCTGTGTTCTCCACTAGGGTGGTTTCTGGGCTGGGTTTACTGTCTTATGAAAAAGGTCTTTGCTCATGAGTCCCCTGGGCAATGATGGGAGTGGCCAGGAGAGAAGGCTGACTGAGGTCTCCAGAAGGGGTAATTCTTCCCCCCTGAGTCTTATTTATTTGAGAGAGAGAGACAGTGAGAGAGAGCATGAGCGAGGAGAAGGTCAGAGGGAGAAGCAGACTCCCTATGGAGCTGGGAGCCGATGCGGGACTCGATCCCGGGACTCCGGGATCATGACCTGAGCCGAAGGCAGCCGTCCAACCAACTGAGCCACCCAGGCGAGGCGTCCCCGAAGGCTGTGTTTTATTCATCCTCCTTACTGTGCATAACCCCACAGTGACTTTCTATGAAATGAGTTTGAATTTGTTGCATTTGAATCTTGTCCAGTCCCTTCATTTTACAGACCAGAAGAGTAAAATCCAGAGGATAAGTGAGGCTAGTGTCACAGGAAGAATGTCCAGTTTTTAAAAAAAAATTAAATTTAATTTTTTCAGTGTTCCAAGATTCATTGTTTATGCACAGTTTCTTAATGGCTGGCTCCAAATTCACCCTTCATTACCCGCTCTTTGATAATGGACTGGATTCTATTTCTCCTTTGCAGTGATACACGAAGCTTGGCTGGTAGGGGGATTCTAGGGGATACTGCAGGAAAAAGGGGCTCCTCTCCTTGCTTCCTTTGTCAGGGTTCTGTTTCTGCTGTGTGTGCTTGCCTCTGCCATATAGTCTGTCAGTGGTGTGGGTGTGTGAGGACACTGCTTCAGCCATCATTCAGAGTGCATGGTCTACTGGTCACCTTGCATCCTCAGCCGGGACCCCGTGGCCACCTTCCCGCAGCCCTTTCCGCACACCGACGTTGCACACTCTGAGTTTGGCACCCCCAGCACTCCGGCTTCCTCTGTGTGTTTGCTCACCAGCCTTGGCTCATCTGTGTCCTGGAGCCTTTTTGCCTGCCCACCAGGTGAGTGTGGTCCCATGCTGGCTTGGGCAAACCAGCAAAATTCTCCTCTACCCAGTGGCCTGCCACCATACCTTCTCCAACAAGGTTTGAACTCAGCCTAGGGGATAACCACCCCTTTCCAAATTTCCTCTGTTACACTCTAGCAGCCCTAGAATTCACTTGGTGCTTTTATAGCCACTCTCCTGTCATAGCTTACTAATTCTTTCTATTAAGCTTTCCTTTTTCAATCACTCTGTGGTCCCTATCTCATGCTTGGACCCTATGGGATAGAGCATTTAAAGAATTTCAAATGATTTAGGTCCCAGTCTTCTATTTGGTAGTTTCGTGACCTATGGTGACTCACTTAGACTTAGTGAAGCTTCATTTCCTGTGCATGTGTTCTGTACTTGAGACATGAACTTGAGAACATGGTTGTCTCCCTTACTGCACGGATGACTTGTTGCCATGGCCTCAGCTGGTTTTCCAGCTTTCTTTAGTCAGTCCTTCACACTGCTGCCAGCTTAAGTCATAGCTATGTCAGTACATCGCTCCCAAATCTCCCGTAACTTCCTCCTCTATACCGTCTCTACCCTTCCCTCTCCTCCCCTTCCGCCCGCTTCCCTCCCCTCTCCTTCCTTCCCCTCCTCTCCTTTCCTTTTCCTCCCTTTTTAATTTTTGGTTTTCTCCCAGGAACACATTCAGTGGTGCCTCAGCCACGCAGAGCCCCGGTATGTGAGCACAGAGTTGAAATGCATCCATCTGTGCCTATCTGGTCTGGCAGGGCATTAAGGAAGCTGGCAGGACTTACGCTTGTCGCAGTTGGGGCCGGTGTACGCAGAGTAGCATTCACAGCTTCCGTCACCCTCTCTCCCACTGTTGCACACTCCGTGCACACAGTTGCACACTGCAGACAGAAAATGGGGATATTTTTTTCATTACCTGATAGAGATTTCCAGAGATTCTGGAGGAGTAATGCTTTGGGAGAGTTTTCATTGAGAAGCTGTATAAGGACACAGGGAGAGTCAAGGGCGTGAAGTCTTAGAGACCCTGGTTTGGATCTTGGCTTCATTTTCCTTCTATTAGCTCCAATTTATTTATGTATAACATGAGGATAGTGATACCTGCTCCTGGGATTTCTATAGTTGGATGAGATAAGGTAGTGGTGTGTTGGAGTGCATTGGAGGGCTTTTCTCTACTTTTAAACTAGTTACTTCATCATTGGATGTCTCAAGAAGGGAATTAATGTAATGTTTTTTATACACTGGTCACGTTTTATAGAGAAAAGCTACCACTGACTCAATCACTGTTGGTGGTGGGGATCTACTGTCTGTTGGGCTAAATCCTACTTCCTGAATGATGGGGACCTTCAAGTACAAAGATAAATTTGAAAAGGTAGAGAATAACTATGCCTTATCTTTTAGCTTGAAATAGATAGCTTTTTAGCCCACTGAGAGGTCATTTCAAAAATGACAAGTGAAAGGTATTTGAAATAAGTGGTCAATTCTTTAGCATTCAGTCTGCAGCTCACTTGTAGGAAGATTTATAATCTCGCTGGGTCACCAGCACCATTGGCACAGCCCTTTGTGCAACATACTGTATTGGTTTCCTTCTCCTGCTGTAACAAATTGTGTAATGACTTAACTGTGATGTAAAACAATACAGATTTATTATCTTAGTTTACTTACCTTAATTCTCCTTTGTCATATAGCCTAACATGTTTACAAGTTCCAGGGCTGAGGGTATGGACTTCTTTTCAGGGACATTCTTCTGCCCACCACATATGTTCAGTGCATGTCAGCCAATTTAATATTAACTCAAGTGAAACATAATTAAGATTTGTTGCTTAAAAATCTAACCAAATATTGGCAAAGCAAGGATTAAGGAAGTATTCCAAACATTTAGTAAGACATTACATCTTTTGAAATCTTTGTTATGTGTCCCACTTTGATCCCCTGATCTTTGTATCTATCAGAACTGGTATCCTTCAGGTGCTTGCCGTGCTTTGCCTGGACTGCTGCAGTAGCATTTTATCTGGACTTGGTGTCCAAGTTCTCACTTCTCTGTTCCATCCATTTCGTGTGACCATAATGGCAGGTGATCTTCCCCCAAATACCTCAGTGACCACGAATTGCTGACCAAATAAAATCTAAATCCCTCTCCTTGGCAAACAAGGTTCCATCCAATGTGATTCCAACTTTTTTTACTTTTCATTTTCCATGGCTTCATTTAAAACATCTTAGGTTCTAAGCACAAAGGATGACTCATTAGTTTACCTTCCTTCCTTCCAAACACACATTGAATATCTCTCATGCTCAGGGTGCTGTGCTTGGGGTTAATGACCTAAAGAGAAACAGAACGAAGTCCGTGCCCTCTATGTCTAATGGCAGAAGGCAGCCCATCACAATGCAGTGTGATGAATGCCAGGACGTGATAGATCAATGGTGATGGGAGCTGGTCAGGAATAGCTGGGTGGGGCTGGCCTGGGAGAGACATTCCTCCTGCACTGCACACTTCTGTGACTTTGCCTCCCCTGTGCTCCCTGCTGCACACGAATAGAAATCCATGAGTGACTCTGCTACTTCTGTCATAACTGCTGACCCTTGCTGCTGACCGTTTGACCACTGGTGGTAGTAGACTCTCAGGCATAGACAAAATGGGTCATTACAGTAGGTTGTATTAGTGGGCAAGGTACAAAGAAGGTGCTGCTGGAGCCCAGAGGAGCAGCTTCTGTGCTGGGACCTCTGAGCTGGCAGCACAGAGGTGGGGGTTTGGGTGGCCTCGAAAGGTGAGCAGCAGAGCTGCTCGTGGTGGCCAGAAGAGGTAGCTGCTGGGTTATTTTTCCAGTTGCCCACTGTCATTGTTTATTTCTCTATCCAGACATGATACTGCAGTGGCCTAGTTTTTGTCTTATTCCAGCATGGATACAGCGAGTCATCGATGGTGATACCCTATGAAATTGTCTGCTCTGCAGGGCAGCACCACTGCCTAGCTGGGAGCAGTGAGCCTGGCTGCTGGCCAACAGCAGGCAGGGCTGTATTTTTTCTTTCTCCATCTATAGAGTATTCTTCTCTATTAGACCGGAATCCCTTGGGAGGCCTCCCTCCTCCCTGTATTTCCCTACAACATCTCTTCTGTTGCTTTATCACAACACCCCCAAGAGCACAAGTACATTATCAATCAAGACAGCATCCTACAGGGCCAGGATTAAGGTGAGAAGGGGGAAGCAGGATACAGGGAGAGTTGCGGGGAGGCAGGGCAGAGGGCGGACAGAATGAGGTGAGGTGGCTCCAGTGCAGAGTTGGATCCTGCCTTTCTTTGAAATTTGGATGTTTTGCTCAAGAATTTAAAAATATGATTGTCATGGGTTGAATTGGGTACCTCAGAAGGATCCATTGAAGTGCTAACCCTCTGTCTCTCAGAGTCACCTTATTTGGAAACAGGGGCCCTGCAGATGTGATTGGTTACGTTGAGGTCCTATGGGGGCCTTCACCCAATATGACTGGTCATTCTAAGAAGAGGAGAGGACACAGACACGAGGACAAGTCAGCCATGCGCAGGTGGCAGTGGTGCCCCTCAAGCCCCAGGACGCCTGCCCGACCAGAAGCTTCGAGGGATGGAAGCACCCTCTCCCAGAGCACTCAGAAAGAGCACGGCCCTACTGACATACTGCTTTTAGATTCCTAGTGTCCAGAACAGAGACCCTAAATTCTTGTTTTTGAAGCCATTCCTTTGTGGCCCTTTGTTATAGGGGTCTTGACCGAGAATTGAAATGACTTATCTTGATTACCGAGTTTTTGATGCCTCCTTAAATTTGTCACCTGAAGCAGGTCTCTCCTTCACCTCACCCTAGCATTGGCTTTGCATTTCCATTTACTGAGCACTTACTATCCATCAGGCATTTTGCCACATGTTTTACACACATTGTCTTCTGGGATGCTCACTGCACTCTGTGAGGTAGAGCTCATGAACCTTGTGTTACGTATGAAATGTGGGAGACATCCAACTCAAGTATTCATAAAAATAACATCAAAACTTAAATTGGATTTGTAATTGTCATCCTCACTTCAGAAATGGACTTGCCATTCTTTCTATTTGAACAAAGCACTCTGATGCTCACCTATGGCTGTAGCTGTTGGAACAGGAGCTCCAGAGAGAGGCCAGATTGGTCATGGAGGCAACAGGTGTGTGGAGGGGGTGTACTAACTTTCAGTAGAGAAGGGTCAATTCAACTCAATTACAAAAATATCTACTCAGTTCCTCCCTAGTGGCAGTCACTGTAGGAGGCACTGGGTATATGAATATGAGTAGTTCACAATGCCTACATTCAAGGACTCACACTGTAGTGGGGAGCTGGACTCAGAGGTTCAAGGTCTTAAGGGTCGTGCAGCTGATGGAAGAACACGAGGAGGCAGAAGAGGGAAGTGAATGTAACCCAGCCCTGGCTTCCAACTTCGATGTCAACTAAGAGTTGTCCTTGCCACTGAACTTCCCTCCAGGCTCCCTGTGTTCTGTGTTCTGGTACAGCCACTGTACTGGATTAACTGGCCTGGCATGGACAGCCTTTGGAAACACCTGATACCTATTTCAGGGTCACCAGCCATTGCCAAGAAAGTGTCCTTGGGAAGGAGAAATGAGTTGTGGAGGGATTCTGAGATATCTTTTAAAGAACACTTGGACTTTGTTGAACTGGTGTCAACAAATCTAGAGAGACACAAAAATATTTGGGGTGTGTGACTTTAAAGTGGCCAAACTATGGCCATTTGGGTCAGGGGGGGGAGTGTTCTGGTGCAGCCACTGTACTGGACAGTGCCTGATGCCCCCAGTGCTATGCCCCTTAGCAGAGGGAGCTGCTTCTTCTCCTGTTCCCATAGCATCCTGTGTGTGCTGTGCACCCTGGATCATAATTGTCACCTGCACTTCAGCTCCTTGGGGAGCTAATCTGTCTCCTCTTTAGCATATTATTGTTTGTCTGGGGGTCTAATGTATGGTGGATGTTCATCAGGGGCAAGAAGAGTGCAGTGTTCAGGTGCCCAGGCTCTGGAGTAAGATATTGGAGTCTAATTCTGCTTATATTCCCAAAATAGCTGCTTGACCTTGAGAAACCTCTCTGCTTCTTTATCCATAACATGAGGAACCCAGCTTGCAGAGTTGTGAGGATCCAAAGAGATCATGCCTGTCAAACTTTGCACACTGCCTGATGCACAGCGGGTGCTCAGCAAATGCAAGCTACTGTTATTAATGAGACATAATTGTGGGACTGATTTGAAAGTCATGTCAGAGATAGGGGGCTTTGCATCCTGCTCTTACCAGGAATGAGGCACTGAGGAGGTGAGGGCATTGGCAGCAGAGATAAAAACCCTTGGCCAATGCAACTCTAAATCATTTCTAATCAACAGCAGGGTAGGAGAATGCTTGGCAGCAAGTTAAAGTCAGTGTTAAAAATAAACTGAAGCTAATAGAGCTGTCCTACTTACAGCCAGAATTGCCACCTCTGTGGGACCAGTGCCTTACTGGATGAAACCACACTGACACCCAGTGGAGGCCCAGCTGAAAAAGATTGCAAGTTTCCCTCGTCTTTGCTAATGGAAAAGATCAGCCATCACTGAACCATCCATCCATCCACCATCCATCCATCTATTAATCCATTCATCCACCCATCCATCCATCCACCGACCACCTACCATCCATCCATCCATCCACCATCCACCCACTCGCCATCCATCCATCCATCCATCCATCCATCCATCTACCCATCATCCACCCACCATCCATCCACTGTCCATCCATCCATCCATCCATCTACCCATCATCCATCCATCCATCCACCATCCATCTACCCATCCACCACCCATCTATTCACCATCCATCCATCCATCCATCCATCCATCCATCCATCCATCTACCATCCATCATCCAATCCATCATCCATCCACCATCCATCCATCCACTGTCCATCTATCCATCCATCTATCCACCATCCACCCACCATCCACCCACCATCCATCCATCCATCCACCATCCATCCACCATCCATCCACTCACCCAACCATCCATCCACCCATGCATGGTTTGGTTACCACTGGACTGTTTTTGTCCTTGCTGACTATATGCTTCCATTGAGTGAGTGCTTGTGACCTGCTGCTCAGAGCTTTGCTACGTTGTCAGTCCCACAGGCAGGTATTATTATTCCTATTTTACAGATGGTGAGGGTTTAGAGAGGCTAAATAGATTGCCTCAGGTCACAAGCAAGTGAAGTTGGACACATACTCAGGCCAGTCTGACTTCAAATCCTGCTCTCCTAACCATTACATTCTAGAGTTGTGTTCTCCAATATGGTGCAGACCAGCTGTATGTGGCTATTTAAATTTAAATTAAGTGACATGAAGTGAGATTTAAAGTTCAGTCCTTCAGTTGCACTATCTGTATTTCAGGTACTCAGTGGCCACAGGTGTCCAGCCACTGAGGACTAGGCATCTCCTTGGATGGTACAGAGTCAGGATATTCCCTCAACTCCCAAAGTTCTACTGATTGGAAAATGGAGCTTGGAGTTTTCTCTTCTGAGTCTCAATTTAGGTTTCTTAGTGATAAATTTAGGTTTCTAAGGAGGAATAGGAGGCCTAAATTTTGTCTTGTCCCAGGAATTCAGGTAGATAGTTATCAAACCACTCTGAACACCTAAAACTCAACAGGAGATTGAAGAGAAGAATAGCAGCAATTTTATGAACAGTAAAGCGACTACTTTCTGGAAGGTAGGATGTGCAGTGAATCTGAAGAAATATACAGGAAAATACACTGTGGGGGGAGAGGCCAGATCTCGGCAAGCGGTAAAGCAGTGGAGCACAAAATCTGAACTTTCAGAAGTCTGCTCCACTGAGGGACGTCACTCTAGAGGCTAAGCAGGGGGTGGAGCCCTCGTTGCGATAGTGTGGTCTCAGGACCTGCAGGGTCACAGAAACACTGGGGGGGTGCCTGATTGACTGAACTTTCAGGTATCAAAGTGGGGAGGCTAACTGCAGAGACAGAGCTGAGGAGGGGGCTTTCAGTTTGGGGTTACCTTAAACCATGATCTGAGGCACAGGCGGACCACTGCTCTTTGAGCAGGGACCCCACAAGTGGCAGATCTGGGGGGATGAACCTTCCTTCTCTGGGAGGAGGGGTGCAGGTGTGCACTGCAGGAATCTGATGGGTTTGGACACTCCAAGTGGGGCATGAGCCAGAGATAGAAACACTCAGTACAGGCTGGATGAGCTTGGAGTGCAGCCTGTAGCCAGGGAGACAGGAATGATTGACTGCTTTTCTCTGAGGTTGCACTGAGGAGTAGGGCTCTGAGATCTCGGCTCCTGTGGGGCCAGAGTTTGGGAGGCCCCATTTTCATTCTCGTCCTCCAAAGCTGTATGGAAAGTATTCAGGGAACAAAAGCAACCAAGGGCAAACCCGAACAGATTACTTAGCCTGGCCTCTGGCAAGGGTGGTGCAATTCTGTCTCAGGCAAAGACATTTGAGCATCACTGCAACAGGCCTCTCCCCTAGAAGATCAGCAAGAACATCCAGCTAAGACCAAGTTTACTGATCAATGAGAACTGCAAAACACCAGTGCTAGAGGAATGCAAATAGAATTCATGGCATTTTTCCCATGATTCTTTGGTCTTTCAAAGTTAAATTTTTAAAATATTCATTATTTTTTTCTTTTTCTATTTTTTTGAGTGTTTCCTCTTTCCTGTTTTAACCTATTTTATCTTATCAATACCTTTAAACCATTTAAAAATATTTAAAAATATTTACAAATATTTTACAATTTTTATTTAAAAATATTTTACAATTTTCATTTTTATAGTCATAGTCTAACCCCTTCATTGTATTTAACCTTATTTTTTGTATATATATTTTTCCTTCTTTAAAATTTTGGGATAGAGTTTCTTCTAACAGACATAAATATACCCTAATCTAGTGTATGGCTTTGTTCTACTCTCCAGCCTGATCATATTCTCTCCTTTCTTTTTTTTTCTTTTTTCAACCAAATTCTTATCTTATCAATTCTTTTTAAAAAATCTTTTTAAATTTTCATCTTTACAGTCATATTCCATCCCTTCATCATGTATGTGTGTGTATGTGTGTAAATATGTGTGTGTGTGTACATACATACATACATACATACATATATTCCTTTCTTTCTTTAAAATTTTAGGAGACAATTTCTTCTAACAGACAAAAATACACCCCAAATCAAGTGTGTGGCTCTGTTCTATTCACCAGCCTAATTTTATATATATATATATATATATGTTTTTTTCCTTTCTTCTCTCCCCAGTTTTGGATCTCTTCTGATTTGGTTAGTGTATATTTTCCTGGGGTCGTTGTTATCCTTTTAGCATTTTGTCCTCTCATTCACCTATTCTTCTCTGGATAAAATGACAAGGTGGAGAAACTTTCCTCAAAAAAAAACCCCCAAAAACAAAAAACCCCACAAGAAGCCATACTGACTGCTGGGGACCTAGTCATTACTGAGATTAGTAAGATGTCAGAACTAGAGTTCAAAAAGATGATTATAAAGATCCTAGCTGGGCTTGCAAAAATCACAGAAGTTACTAGAGAATCCCTTTCTGGAGAAATAAAATCCCTTTCTGAAGAAATAAAAGAACTACAATCTAAACAAGTTGGAGTAAAAAAAGCTATTAATGAGGTACAGTAAAAAATGGAAAGGAAAAGTGAATTAGGGGAAATTGGAGGGGGAGATGAACCATGAGAGACTGTGGACTCTGAGAAACAAACTGAGGGGTTTGGAAGGGAGAGGGGTGGGGTAATGGGTGAACCTCACAGTGGGTATTAAGGAGGGCATGTATTGCATGGAGCACTGGGGGTGGTACATAAACAATAAATCTTAGAACACTGAAAAAATAAAATAAAAAAAAAAAGTGGAGGCTCTTATTGCTAGTGTAAATGAGGCAGAAGAGAAAATTAGTGATACAGAAGACCAAATGATGGATAATAAAGAAGCCGAGAAAAAGAATGATAAACAGCTACTTGATTACAAGGGGAGAATTTGAGAGATAAAAACAAAAAACAGTTTCTTCAACAAATGGTGTTCGGAAAATTGGACAGCTACATGCAGAAGAATGAAACTGGACCATTTCCTTATACCACACACAAAAATAGACTGCAAATGGATGAAAGAGCTTAATGTGAGACAGGAATGTATCAAAATCCTTGAGGAGAACACAGGCAGCAAACACTTTGGCCTCTGACGCAGCAACTTCTACCTACAAACATTGCCAAAGACAAGGGAAACAAGGGCAAAAATGAACTATTGGGACATCATCAAGATCAAAAGCTTGCATGGCGAAGGAAAGAGTCAACAAAACCAAAAGACAACTGACAGAATGGGAGAAGATAGTTGCACATGACCTATCAGATAAAGGGCTAGTATTTAAAATCTATAAAGAACTTATCAAACTCAATACCCAAAAAACAAGTAATCCAATCAATAAATGGGTAGAAGACATGAACAGAAATTTCTGTAAAGAATACATCCAAGTGGCCAACAGACACATGAAAAAGTGCTCAGCATTACTTGGCATCAGGGAAATACAAATCAAAACCATAGTGAGATCCTACCTCACATCAGCCAGAATGGCTAAAATGAGTAAGTCAGGTGTTGGCAAGAATGCTAAGAAAGGGGAACTCTCCTACACTGTTGGAATGCAAGATGGTGCAACCACTCTGGAAAACAGTATGTAGGTTCCTCAAAAAGTTGAAAAGAGAGCTACCCTACGATTCAGCAATCGCACTATTGGGTATTAATTCTAAAGATACAAATGTAGTGATCCAAAGGGGCACGTGCACCCAAATGTTTATGGCAACAATGTCCACAATAGCCAAACTATAGAGAGAACTTAGATGTCTACCAACAGATAAATGTATAAAGATGTGACACACACACACACACACACACACACACACACACACACAGGAATACTATGCAGCCATAAAAAACTGAAATCTTGTCATTTGCAATGATGTGGATGGAACTAGAGTGAATTATGTTAAGTGTAAAAAGTCAATGAGAGAAATACAATTATCATATGACCTCACCGATATGAGGAATTTGAGAAACAAATCAGACGATTATAGGGGAAGGGAGGGAAAATTGAAACAAGATGAAAAAAAGAGAGGGATACAAACCATAAGAGACTCCTAATCTCGGGAAACAGTCTGAGGGTTTTTAGAGGGGAGGGGAGTGTGAGGGATCAGGTGGCTGATGATCAGGGTGATGGACAATGGGGAGAGTATCTGCTATGGTTAAAAAAAAAAAGGAAAAAAATTAGGTTTCTAATCCATCTTTTTCCCTTTCACTTCCCCTTCCTCCATGGTACAAACAAGTGTGAAGAGAGGATAGTTTATTTAGAAATTTTTAGTATCTTCTTGTATATCTTTTCTTATCAGCAACCAGCACCAATTTCTTGGAGGTAACATGGATTCATCTTTCTAAATTTTCATCCCCCAGCCATACTTGGCTTTCTTGGTAAGTAAACAGTGTTGGATGCTGTCCTTTTTCCCTTTCCATTTCAATATTTATTCAAAATATGTGATTCAGATCCTAGGATTATGGTAGGAAAGGACCAAATGGGGAGACATGTCCTTTAATATAGCACGCAATGTTAAAAACACCCTGAACAGCAGCATCTGTTTTTAATTTGTTTTTGCCAACACCCCTATGAAATCATCTTCTATGGAATGGTGGGTGAACAAAAACACCAGATTGGGGGCCACTAGGGAATACTAGTTATTAGTAATAACAGTTGCTAACATTTATTATGTACTGATGATTTCACTAAATCCTCATAATAACGCTAAAGGAGACAATATTGTTTCTATTTTTACAGATGAAGACAAGACAGCATGTGCTTGGTTCACTGAGGGTTCCTAGGGCTGAAGCCTAGTCTGAGTGTAAGCCAAAGCTCTAATTCTCTGTACATGCTGCCTCTCAAAATCAAGCTTGTGGGTCAGGACAACATGGCTGGAGTGAGTTCGATCATTCATTCATTCACTCATGCACTCACCCACTTACTCACCCAGACAACAGAAGTGTAGTGCATGTCTTGCATGCAATAGCACCATGGGAGGTACTAGGGAGAAAGACAAATCAGTGCCTGCTTTCAAGGAACCGTGGATTAGGAGATAGTGTCTCTGATGTTGCAGGTCAAAGTTATTACAGTCTGCGGATTTATGGGGGTGAGATGTCTATGTATGGGCATAGGTTTTATGGGGTTGAGATGTCTATATATGGGCATAGGTTTTATGGAAAAGCCAATTCTGGTAGGCCCTGCTTTGATTCAGATATTTTTTGAATCAAATATTTGAATCAAAGCAGGGTCTACCAAAATTGACTTTTCCATAAAAGCCACAACTAAGGAAGCCTTGGAGAAAGGTCACCTGACATATCCTTTCTGGGAGACTGAATCTGGCAGGCACTGTCCCTACCATGCCCACATTCTCTAGGCCTTACCAATTCCTTGTCTTCCAGCCAACTTCCAATGTTCTGTGAACCCTTCCTAGGATGGCTGCTCTGCCCAAGTGCTCACTGGGGGCTGGAATCAGCCTGTTGTCTTCTCTGGCTTCTGGAGGCTACCCACATTGCTTGGCTTGTGGTCCCCTTTCATTTTCAAATAGAGCAAGGGCTGGCAGAGTCTTCCTCACATCTCATCACTCTGATATAGTATCTTTTGCATTCCTCCTCCACATTTAAGGACTTTGGGGTATAGTAGGCCCATCTAATCATCCAGCATAATCTCTTTATTTTAAGGTCAGATGATTATTAACCTGAATCCCATCTGCAACCTGAATTCTTCTTGCCATGTAAGGTAACATATTCCTAGGCCCAAGGGATTAGGATGTGGACATTTGGGGGAGGTCCTCATTTTGCCTACCACACTGTGGTTCCCGCTCCCCTGTGATAGGATGACTCCAAGAGAAATGCTCTACAGTTCTACAGTAACACCCAGTTCCCCAGGGCATTAAGCTCTAATCATCTATGCTGGTCTCTGGCTTGATAACACACCCTTTATAGTCCCTATGTCATTTTCTTGGTGTTTCTGGGATGTGCCAAGTATGCTCCCTGTACTGAAATCCTTGTCCCAGGGTCTACTTCTGGGGAGACCCCAAAGAATGGACAAGCCAGTATCAATTTGTTTGTTTGCTTGTTTAATCTGCAAAATAGAGCCAACAACCCTTGATCCCCTCAGGTGTTTGAGAACTCCTGAAAGGAAGGACCAGAATCTGGTGGGAACTACCATGGAAAAAGAAGTCCCTGGGAAGGAGGTCTATGCTGAGACCAGGACCCAGAAAGACCTCAAGAGCAAACAACAAGTGGATATGGGATCCTGGAACCTGGAGAGATGCTACCAAGTTTGCCAGAAAGCATTACTGGTGAGCAGCTGACTGCTGGTGCTGAAAACCACAGAAAACTGTCTCTTTTTTCGAAGACTGCATTTCTTGTCAATTCTTTGTTTTGCCTGTGTAGACTTCATTCTACATAACTCTTTGGAATTTCCCCTGCAAGGAATAGCCTTTCTGGGGGCTTCAGCTGCCTAAGCTAAGTTTGACTGTCAGCCCTTACAAATGCATTTGATTACATAAAAATCAGACTTACCTGCTGAACAGCTGGGCCCAAATAAGTTGTCTTCAGCACAGGTTTCGCAGGCTGTTCCTCCAAACCCGTCCTGTAGAAAACCAGGTAGATGGCATGAGACTCAAGCAGATGTTCTAGGAAGCCCTGGGATTTCTAACTGATGATCTAGTCAGCACTTTTTTCTTGACTGTATCTTCCTTCTGTCCTTTCCTGAAGGTTCTTCCTCCTATTTCTGCCTTTATACTCGACTATTTTGTGTTATAATGCATACATTAACTCTGCATCATTTTTCACCAAGAGTCTGGAGCTCCTCAGAAGGAAGCTGGTTTGTCAGTCCAAAGATACAAACAGAGGGCAAGTACTAACTGCCACATATAATTTCACTCAAGAATGAAATGAATACTCTTTCAGTTTTGCATTTCTGAAGACATTAAGCTCCATCCCATTCACAGGGATTTCTTTGTATTTAAATTATCAAAGGTTTGAAGCTCACAAAAAGTCACTTTTGTGGGGTAACAATAGACATTCTTCCTTGGCAGATCCAGTGACCACAGGATTCTTAACAGGGACAGACAGATCCAGTAATTTCTACAGCCCTGTAGAGTTTCATGAAATATGTTCACACATACAAACTCATTGCACTTTTTCAACAAATGTAATGATGTACGTATTTTTTTTTTATCAAACCTGTTTTACAGAGGGATGTGCTTAAGCCTGAGGAGAGAACTGACTCTCTCAAAGGTCTCCAGCCCCTAAGAGATCATTTTGTCGCAAGTTGTGTACTCATTTTACTAATAGTGCTACTTCTTAGAAACTCCACCTAATGCACATGTGTTTAAGGAGGGACAACAGGGAAGGAGAGGGGGAAGGAGAACACGTCTGTGAGCTTACCTGGCAGGAACAAGTTCCGTTTCCTTCCATGCCTTCCGCACAAATGCCTCTGCCGCTGCAGGGGGAGCTCGCACCTCCTGGACACTCTAGAGAATCAGAGAGCTCACATTCATTCATTCATGACTGCACACAGCATTTTGCAAGGATGTACTAGCATTTACTATGTGTCAGGTAGTGTGCTAGTTACCAGGGATAAGAAATGATTAAACACTCTGATGACATCACCCAGGGTTATGCGGGGAAGGTGAGTGAATCACAATATAATCAGGGGCTTTCCTAGAAGGCTTTGAACTGTCTACCATTTATTGAGCGTTTAATTTTTATACTTTAAATTTTTCTAATTAAGTTATTCCCACTGAAACCCTGAGATGTTGCTAAAGGTACTGGTTAGCAGATGAAGAGAGGTCACGTGGGTTTAGAGAGGTCAGAGAGGTCACATAAGTTGGCCAAGATTTCCTAATTTATAAGTTGCAAAGCTGGGACTTTGGTTCAGCTCTCAGAATGACTCTAAAACCGGGCTGCTCCCTCAGTGCTCTAGACAGGGGACTGACGGAGCCCCGAGAAGGAAGGTATTGAGGTCAGACATCTGGGAAGACATCCTGAGGAGTCATTCAAGCTGGGGTTTTAAAGGCTTGGTAGGAGTTTGTTTGTGTGAACAAGGTAGGATCAAATATTATCCCAAATTAAAGTTAGGAAGACAAATGCATTTCACAAAATAGCCGATGATAGAGGTCTAGATAATAATAAAGGATGCACATACATACTACTCAAAGCAAACCCCTGAAGTGAAGTCCTATTTTTAGCTCCATTTTCTAGATAAGGAAACTGAGGCACAGATAGTACGGTGACTTGCCCAAAGCCATCCAGCTGGCCAGGGGTAATGAGGGACTCCCCCTTCCTCTACCACAAGTGTCCACTTGTTGGACCTCCCTCCTCTCCTACCCCCATCAACAAAGCTCTCCTGTGCCAAAAGCTTGCTCTGCCATATATATACCTCTTCCAAGAAACCAGCATCCATAGAAAATGAAACACAGTTCTTGTAAAAAGATACATTTAACCACAGAGAGAAACAGTTCTGCCAAAGAGACCCTGATGGTTTGCTTGAGTTACTAGACTAGTTCTGGAAAAGAACACTTATAACTTGTGGGTATGGAGGGGTGAGAGAGTTGAGTTCTACACCCATGGATGGTGTTTTCTCTGGCTTCCCTCTTCCCTGCACGCAGAACGTTGGTAACCTACAGAGTCTAGATGACACATTTTGAGTCTGTGGTCTTCCTTCCCATGACTGTGTTGCAGTAGGTTTTTAACTCTGGCAGGTGCTCCAGAGTCTACCACACTTGCACTGCTCATCGCTATGGTGTATACTCATCAAGCCCTGGTGTAGCCCAGAATAGCAGATAACAGATAACAGCGCAGATAACAGAAACATTTATGTGAGGAGCAAAGGAGAATACACCCTGACATGTAGCTATTCATAAATCACCTTGAAAACCAATATGTTGGTTTGGCTGTCTCCTATCAACTGGAGCAGTGGCTATGTGAGACACAGAAGAGTCACAAAAAAGCCCAGACTCTGCCATCAGCATCTTCTGGGTTTGAGTCCCAGTACAAGTCTTTGCTAGCTGTACCCTTTTGGGAAAAAAATCAATGCATGACACTAAGATTCAGCTCTAGTGTCTTCTTGGCAGGTTGCGGTAAGGCCTGGAAATATTAGGTGCTCAGTCAATGGCTGTTATTATTTAGAGTGGATACTCCTCATCCTTTCTAGCTTCTGTTCTTTCAGATTGGCACTATAACAGGTAACAATACTCAGGAAATAGATTATCAGGAATCTGTTTGAATCAGGACTCTGTAAGGTCCTGAATGTACAAGGTGAGCACACAGGCAGGGTCCCTTATTTCCATGGTCTTCCCAGTCTAGTGGGGAGAAAGTCATGGATTAATGGACAATCAAATAAATACTGGTTTGCAAACTGAGATGAGGCTAATGGGAGAAGAGTTTTCTTCAATCCAGTTACCTGAAGCTACCAACATTGACCCCAAACAACCTAATCCTCAATGGCCCTGTTGACTTAGATTTGGTCTCATTAGGGGGCAACAGCCAGATTATTGAAGAAGGGCTCTGTTAAAGATTGTGGTCTTTACCTTAAAAAGAGAAGCAGGAGGTGGGGATGAAGAGGGGGGATAGGGTCTAATCAAGCAGGTACCAGGTAAACACTTTGAAGTTCACCTGAAGCCCGACTAAAACTCTTGCATTCACAATGCTGAGCAACAGGTGCTATGAGAGCATTTCCATCGATTGTTGACTATCCAATGGCCCTTCTGCTATTTCCTTTTGATGTTAGGCCCTTCTTGGTTTGAAATGGTATTTTGAGGACCAGGCCCACCTCTGGGCAGGACCAGGAAGATAGAGGGATGACAGCTCTGCCACAGTTTCCCTCTCTTGGTCCCTGTGCCTCTCCCTACAACTAGGCATGCAAGATGCTCTCTGAGTGACTGGTAGCTTACCTTGTCGGCTGGCTCAGAAGAACACAGGGCCTCCCAGCCCTGGGATCAGAAATCAGTGCCACCTTGCAGAAATGTTTTCCCAGGCATTTTTACTCTATAGACAATGACGCCAGGATCCCAGTTCCCACACTCGCATTGTTTGTTAGCTTCCTCCCTGCATTGGACAACCTCATCGTCCATCTCCCATTTCTTCTGACCATCCCACTGCCCAGACATATGTTTCCCTCCACCCTTGCCTGTACCTCCCCCCACCCCCATTCAAACACGTTCTCCCACGTCCTCCTCTAAGGCAGATATGACTCTTCCATCCTCTGGGTGTCCCTTCCACTCGGCCCATGCCTTCTGATAATATATAGAGCAGAACACAAAGCAAAGCCATCTACTGAGAACACAATTATAGGCCAAAGGCTGGTCACAGAAGAATTAGGGAGTATCTCCCATCCTAGTTCCTGAGAGTATGATGTTATGTCCAGGAAGTCTGGGCCTCCTTTTTCCTTAGGATGCAACTAACAGGCCCTTCTTTTTAAAAAATTTAAGCAGGTTTTCCTGTGAAGGTGATTCATTGGACCAGCTGTTTCTAATCACCTGGGGAAGGAGGTGAGGGAGGAGGAATTGTGACAAAGGTAGATTCCTGAGGCCCTCCTCTCCAGGTAGAGTTGTTATGAAAATTCACCTCTCAGATGTGCACTGTGGGTGCATAATTTCCCTCTTGGCAACCATCCTGTTCATGAGGCCACACTTTCCACATCTGCCTCTAGTCAGTGCCTGAGTGTGGCAGGGATACCAGAGTGGATACTAGAGCAGGCCCTTTCCTGCAAGATGGAGGACTCCCCTGTTCAGTGACTTTGGCTGGAGTGCTCCCCAACAGCTTTACCCAATCTTCTTAGAATTACATGTAGTCTATGACTTTTCCAATCTAACCTCCCTTGGTACCCTCTCTTATTCAAAAGAATCAGACCTGCATCTTTTTATCTGAGAAGTTAAATTTAAACTTAAAATCCTTCTTACAAAGAAAACTCCATGCCAGGTGGCTTCACTAGTGCAGGTACCTCATATTTAAGGAAGAAATCATAAAAATTATATGAAAATTCTGAAAAATTCTGAAAAACTGAGGAAGATGGAACAGCTCCTTCAACATGGAAAGCATTCTTACTCTGATTCCCAAGCCTGACAAATACTTAAAAGGAAATTACAGATCAGCATCTCTAATCAACACAGACACAAAAGTTCTTTAAAAAAATCTAAGACAAGAAAACTCAACAGGAGATCAAAGGGAAGAATAGCAGCAATTCTAAGAACAGAAAAGCAACCACTTTCTGGAAGGTAGGATGTGTGGAAGAGTGATTCCGAGGTAATATATATGGGAAGATAGACCGCAGGGGGAGGAGTAGGCCCCTGGCAAGTGGTAAAGCAGTGGGGCACAAAATCAAAACTTTTAGAAGTCTGCTTCACTGAGGGATATGGCTCCATAAGCTAAGTAGGGGGTAGAGCCCTCGTGGGGACAGTGTGGTCTCACAACCCGAGGGGTCCCCAAAAGACCAGGGGTATCTGAGTGTGGCAGAGCTCCCATGTATTGGAAGGGGAAGCTGGCTACAGAGATAGAGCCAAGGAGTGAGCTCTCAGCTCTGGTTTACCTTAAACCATGATCTGAGACAGAGTTGGGCCACTATTCTTCGAGCAGGGACCCTACAAGTGGCAGATCCAGGGAGACCCCCACCTTCCTCCTAGAGGAGGAGCAGCATGGGAACATGCAGCAGGAATCTGCTGGGTTTGGAGACTTCAAATGGGGCCGTGCGCCAGAAACAGGCCGGGTGAGCTTGGAGCATAAGAATACAATACACAGTGGGAAACAGGAGTGACTGACTGCTTTTCTCTAAGGACGCACTGAAGAGGGGGATGCCCAAGCTCTCGGCTCCTCCAGGTCAGAGACTGGGAGGCCACCATCTTTATTCTCCTCCTCCAAAGCTGTATGGAAAGCGTTCAGGGAACAAAAGCTATTGAGAGCAAACCCAAGCAGATTGCTTAGCCTGGCCCTGGCCAAGGATGGTGCAATTCTGCCTCAAGCAAAGACATTTGATAATCACTGCAATAGGTCCCTCCCCCAGAAGATCAGCAAGAACATCCAGCTAAGACCAATTTTACCAATCAATAAGGACTGCAAAACACCAATGCTAGAGAAATGCAGCAAAATAGAATTCATGGCTTTTTACCCATGATTCTTTAGTCTTTCAAAGTTAAATTTTTAAAATGTTCATTATTTTTTCTTTTTCTGTTTTTTTTTTGAATATTTCCTCTTTCCCATTTTAACCTATTTTATCTTATCAATACCTTTTAAAAAATCTTTTTCAATTTACATTTTTATAGTCATATTCTAACCCTTCATTGTATTTAGTCTTATTTTTTGAATACATATAAATTTTTCTTTCTTTAAAATTTTGAGATACAGTTTCTTCTAACAGATCAAAATATACCCTAAATCTGGCATATGGCTTTGTTCTAGTCTCCAGCCTGATGACATTCACTCCCTCTTTTTTAATTCTTTTTCAACCAACTTATTATCTTATTAATTCCTTTTTTTTGAACTCAAATCTTTTTATTGATGAAAGTGATAATTTTCTCTCTATGTGTGAGTTGAGTTGATCCAGAGATAGAAAACCAGAGATTTAAATTTCAACTGAAACAAGAGTCTTGTTCCCTCATACTTGGGGGGATTACTCTTTCAACAATCCTCTCAGTTTAGGCATGGTGTTAGAAAAGACTAGCTTCAGCTGCAAGTGATAAAAATGCTCAAATAACAGCAGCTTCAAATGTATTGCTCTCAGATATAAATGAACCCTAGAGATAAACATTTCAGAGCTTGTCTGGTAACTCTGTAATTATTAGACCCCGACTCCTTGTATTTTATTGTTCTACCATTTACAACATCAGGCTGTGGTTTGAGATGACTTCCTAGGTGCTGTGAAGTCCACATATCAGCAGCAGGATGGAGAAGAATCTGTGAAAGTTCTCTGCCTCAACTTTCAGGAACATTTTCAATTTCTTTTTAAAAATCTTTTTAAATTTTCATCTTTACAGTCATATTCCATCCTGTCATTGAATTTACCTTTGTTTGTATATATAAAAATGTTTTTCTTTCTTTAAATTTTTGGGAAGCTGTTTCTTCTAAGAAACCAAAATACACTGCAAAATAAGTGTGTGACTCTGTTCTATTCAACAGTCTAATATATATATATATATAAATTTTTTTTTCTTGTTTCTTCTCCCACTGGTTTTGGGTCTTTTCTGATTTGGTTACTGTATATTTTTCTGGGGTCATTGCTACCCTTTAGCATTTTGTCCTTTCATTCATCTATTCTTCTCTGGACAAAATGATAAGGTGGAAAACTCACCTCAAAAAAAAAAAAAAGAAAAAAGAAAAAAGAAAAAAAGAACAAGAGGCAGTAATGACTGCTGGAGAACTAATCAATACCAGCATTAGTTATATATCAGAGCTAGAGTTCAGAAGGATGATTATAAAGATGCTAGTAGTTTTGGAAAAAGCACAGAAGATACCAGAGAATCCATTTCTGGAGAAATAAACTCCCTTTCTGAAGAAATAAAAGAACTAAAATCTAACCAAGTTGAAATAAAAAAAGCTATTAATAAGGTGACATAAAAAATGGAGTCTTTTACTGTTAGGATAAATGAGGCAGAAGAGAGAATTAGTGATATAGAAGACCAAATGATGGAGAATAAAGAAGCTGAGAAAAGGAGAGATAACTACTGGACCATGAAAAGAGAATTTGAGAGATAAGTAATACCATAAGATGAAACAATATTAGAATCACTGGGATCCCAGAAGAATAAGAAAGAGAAAGAGGGGCAGAAGGTAGATTGGAGCAAATTAGAGCAGAGAAATCCCCAAATATGGGGAAGGGAACAAACATCAAATTCCAGGAGACACAGAGACCCCCCTCTCAAAATCAACAAAAAATGGTCAACACCCTGTCATCTAATAGTAAAACTACAAGTCTCAGTGACAAAGAGAGAACCCTGAAAGCAGCTTAGGACAAAAGATCTATAACCTACAAAGGTACAAATATTAGATTGGCAGAAGACCTATCCACAGAGACCTCACAGGCCAGAAAGGACTGGCATGATATAGTCAGAACACTAAATGAGAAAAATACACAGCCAAGAATACTATATCCAGCTAGACTGTCATTGAAAATAGAAGTAGAGATAAAAATCTTCCAGGATAAACAAAAACTAAAAGAACTTGCAAACAATAAATCAGGAAAGAGAAGCCTAAAAGTAACAGACCAGAAAAGAACAGAGACAATATACAGTAACAGTCACCATACAGGCAATATGATGGCACTAAATACATACCTTCCAGTAGTTATGCTGAATGTAAATGGGCTAAATGACCCAATCAAAAGACACAGCGTATCAGGATGGATAGAAAAAACAAGGCCCATAGATATGATGCCTGCAAGAAACTTATTTTAGATCCAAAGACACCTCCAGATTTAAAGCGAGCAGGTAGAAAACAATTTACAACACTAATGGACATCAAAAAGGAGCAGGGGTAGCAAGCTTTATCTCAGAAAAATTAGATTGTAAGCCAAGGGCTATAATAAGAGATAAGGAAGGACACTATATCATATTTAAAATGTTTGTCCAACAAGAAGATCTAACAATTTTAAATATCTATGCCTTTAGCAGGGGAGCAGCCAACTATAAGGACCATTTAATAACAAAATCAAAGAAACACATCAACGATAATATAAGAATAGTAGGGGAATTTAACACCTCCCTTCATTGAAAAGGACAGATCATCAATACAAAAGATCAACAAGGAAATAAAGGCTTTAAATGACACACTGGACCAGATGAACCTCACAGATATATTCAGAACATTCCATCCCAAAGCAACAGAATACACATTCTTCTCTAGTGCCCATGGAACATTCTCCAGAATAGATCACATTCTGAGTCACAAATAAGCTCTCAGCCAGTACCAAAAATTGGGATCACTGTGACACATTTTCAGACCACAGTGCTTTGAAAATTGAACTCAATCACAAGAGGAAAGTTGGAAAGAACTCAAATATATGGAGGCTAAAGAGCATCCTACTAAAGAATGAATGGGTCAATCAGGAAATTAAAGAAGAATTAAAGAATTCATGGAAACAAATGAAAAAGAAAATACAACTGTTCAAAATCTTTGGGATGCAGCAAAGGCTGTCCTGAGAAGAAAGTATATAGCAATACAAGCCTTTCTCATGAAACAAGAAAGTCCTCAAATATACAACCAAACCCTACCACTAAAGGAGCTGGAGAAAGAACAGCAAAGAAAGCCTAAACCCAGCAGGAGAAGAGAAATAATAAAGATCAGAGCAGAAATAAATGAAATAGAGACCAAAAGAACAGTAGAGGAGATCAACAAAACCAGGATATGGCTCTTAGAAAGAATTAATAAGATTGATAAACCCCTGGTCAGACTTATCCAAAAGAAAGGGGAAAGGACCCAAATTAATAAAATCATGAAAGAAAGAAGAGAGATCACAAACAACACTGAAGTAATAGAAACGATTATAAGAACATATTATGAGCAACTTTGATATGCCTGCAAAGTTGATAATCTGGAAGAAATGGATGCATTCCTAGAGACATATAAACTACCAAAACTGAGCCAGGAAGAAATAGAAAGCCTGAACAGAACCATCACCTGTAAGGAGATTGAAGCAGTCATCAAAAATCTCCCAAGAAACAAGAGCCCAGGGCCAGATGGCTTCCCAGGGGAATTCTACCAAACATTTAAAGAAGAATTAATATCTATCCTCCTGAAACCGTTCCAAAAATAGAAATGGAAGGAAAACTTACAAACTCTTTTATGAGGCCAACATTACCTCGATCCCCAAACCAGACAAAGACCCCATCAAAAAGGAGAATTATAGACCAATATCTCTCATGAATATGGATGTAAAAATTCTCATCAAAACACTAGCCAATAGGATCCAACAGTACATGAAAAGGATTATTTACCATGACCTAGTGGGATTTATTCCTGGGCTGCAAGGTTGTTTCAATATCCACAAACCAATAAATATCATACAATACATTACTAAAAGAAAGAACAAGAACCATAGGATACTCTCAATAGATGCTAAAAAAGCATTTGACAAAGTACAGCATCCTTTCTTGATCAAAACTCTTCACAGTGTAGGGATAGAGGGAACATCCTTCAATATGGTAAAAGCCATCTATGAAAGCCCCACAGTTAGCATCATTCTCAATGGGGAAGTACAGAGAGCTTTTCCCGTAAGGTCAAGTACATGGCAGGGATGCCCACTATCACCACTGGTATTCAACATAGTACTAGAAGTCCTAGCCTCAGCAATCAGAGAACAAAAAGAAATAAAAGGTATCCAAATCAGCAAAGAAGAAGTCAAACTCTCACTCTTTGCAGGTGGTATGATACTTCATGTGGAAAACTCAGAAGACACCACTCCAAAACTGCTAGAACTCATCCAGGAATTCAGGAAAGTGTCAGGATATAAAATCAATGCACAGACATCAGTTGCATTTCTATACACCAACAGCAAGGCAGAAGAAAGAGAAATTAAGGAATTGGTCCCATTTACAACTGCACCCCAAACCATAAGATACCTAAGAATAAACCTAAACAAATAGGCAAAGAATCTGTACTCAGAAAACTATAGCACACTCATGAGAGAAATTGAGGAAGACACAAAGAAATGGAAAAAAGGTTCCATGCTCATGCATTGGAAGAACAATTATTGTGAAAATGTCTATGCTACCTAGAGCAATCTATACATTTAATTCAATCTCTATCAAAATACAATCAACTTTTTTCAGAGAAATGGAACAAATAATCCTAAAATTTATATGGAACCAGAAAAGACCGCAATTATCCAGAGGAATGTTGAAAAAGAAAACCAAAGTTGGTAACATCACAATTCCAGACTTCAAGCTCTATTACAAAACTGCAATCAATAAGACAGTATGGTACTGGCACAAAAACAGACACATAGATCAATGGAACAGAATTGAGAGCCCAGAAATGGACCCTCAACTCTATGGTCAACTAATCTTCAACAAAGCAGGAAAGAATGTCTAATAGAAAAAAGACAGTTTCTTCAACAAATGGTGTTGGGAAAATTGTACAGCCACATGCAGAAGAATGAAACTGGACCATTTCCTTATACTACACACAAAAATTGACTCCAAATGGATGAATGACCTTAATGTGAGACAGGAATGCACCAAAATCCTTGAGGAGAACACAGGCAGCAACTTCTTTGACTTCAGTCACTGTAGCTTCTTCCTAGGAACATCACCAAAGGCAAGGGAAGCAAGGGCAAAAATGAACTATTGGGACATATTTAAGATCAAAAGCTTTTGCACAGCAAAGGAAACAGTCAGCAAAACCAAAAGACAACTAACACAATGGGAGAAGATAGTTGCAAATGACCTATCAGATAAAGGGCTAGTATCCAAAATCTACAAAGAACTTATCAAACTCAACACCCAAAGAGCAAATAATCCAGTCAAGAAATGGGCAGAAGACATGAACAGAAATTTCTGCAAAGAATACATCCAAGTGGCCAACAGATACATGAAAATGTGCTCAACATTACTTGGCATCAGGGAAATACAACTCAAAACCACAGTGAGATCCCACCTCACACCAGTCAGAATGGCTAAAATGAACAAGTCAGTAAATGACAGATGTTGGTGAGGATGCAGAGAAAGGGGAACCCTCTTACACTGTTGGGAATGTAAGCTGGTGCAGCCACTCTGGAAAACAGTATGGAGGTTCCTCAAAAAGTTGAAAATAGGGTTATCTATGACCCCACAATTGCACTAGAGGGTATTAATCTTAAAGATACAAATGTAGTGATCTGAAGGGGCACATGTACCCGAATGTTTATAGCAGCAATGTCCACAATAGCCAAACTATGGAAAGAACGTAGGTGTCCATCAACAGATGAAAGGATAAAGAAGAGGATATATATATATACACACACATATTGTGTGTATATATGTCTACACACACACACACACACACACATATATATATACACACACAGATACACACACACAAAGGAATAGTATGCAGCCATCTAAAAAATGAAATATTGCCATTTGCAATGACATGGATAGAACTAGATGGTATTATGCTAAACAAAATAAGTCAGTGAGAGAAAGACAATTACCATATGATCTCTCTGATATGAGAAATTCGAGAGGCAGGGTGAGAAGTTGTGGGAAAAAGGGAGGGAAAATGAAACAAGATGGGATCAGGGAGGAAGACAAACCATAAGAGACTTTTAATCTCAGGAAACAAACTTAGGGTTGCTGGAGGGAGGAGAAGGAATAAGGTGTCTGGGTATGGACACTGGGGAGGGTATGTGTTATGGTGGGTGCTGATAATTATGTAAGGTGATGATTCAGATACCTGTGCCCCTGAAACAAATAATACATTATATGTTAATAAAAAAGATTTTAAAAATCTAATGCATAAATTAGAAAATTCTAAAACAAATTTGTAGCAAACTGAATCCAACCATATATGAAACAGATAGTACATCATGAGAAGTAAAACAAAGTAAGAAAAAAGGATATAAAATACATTCATATTGGAAAGGAAAAATGAAAATGGTCTCTAATATTAGACAACATGATTGCCTGCAGAAAATTCAAAAAAGTCTCCCAAAGTTACTAGACCTAATACATATATTTAATAAGTTCTCAGGATACAAGAGCAATATTTAAAAAGTCAATTTTATTTCTTTTTTTTTGTACAAACTCATAAGAAAGAACTGGTAATTGAAATGAAAATATACCATTAAAAACGTTACCAAAACCCATGAGACACTTAGGTGTGAACATAATGAAAATTGTGCAAAATTTGTAAGTTAAAATTGATAAAACACTGACAAACAAAATAAAAGAAGTCTTAAATGGGGAAATTTAGTGTGGTTATGGGTTAAAAGATTTAGTACTTTAAGATGTTAGTTCTCTCTAAACTGACTTATAGATTCAATATAATTTCATTAAAATTCTAGCAGGACTTTTTGGTAGATATTGGCTAACTGATTCTAAATTTTACATGGAAAAGCAAAGAAACTAGAATAAACAAGATAATTTTGAAAGCAACCAAGCTGGAGAATGTATGCTGCCAGATTTTAAGACAGTGTGAAGCTACAGAAATCCTGATGGTAAAGGGATATACATACAGATTACTGGAACAGAATAGGGAGTCCGGGAATACACCCACACAGAGATGGCTAATTGATTTTCTACAACAGTCCAAACACAACCCAATGGGGAGAGGATAGTCTTTTCAAGAAATGATGCTGGAATCACTAGGAATCTACATATAAAAAATGAACCTTGATCCATACCTCAAATCATATACAAAAATTAACTTGCAGGGGATGATGGACTTGAACATAATACCTAAAATTATAGAACTTCTAGAAGAAAAAAATAAAAGAAAATCTTTGTGATATTAAGGTAGGGAAAGATTTCTAGATAGGATACAAAAAACACTATCTATGAAAGAAAAATTGATATATTTGACCTCACCAAAATTCATAACATTCGCTCGTCTGAAGATAGTGTTAAAAGAATGAAAAGACAAGCCACAGACCACAAAGAAATATTTACAAATCATGCATCATATAAAGGACTTCTACGTCAAACATTTAAAGAACTCTCAATGCTCCAGAAAACAACAACTTGAAAGATACATGAAGAGCAAATATGCACATGAAAAAATAAAAATTAGGGGCGCCTGGGTGGCTCAGTGGGTTAAGCCTCTGCCTTTGGCTCAGGTCATGATCTCAGGGTCCTGGGATCCAGCCCTGCGTCAGGCTCTCTGCTCAGCAGGGAGCCTGCTCCCCAACCCCCCGGCCTGCCTCACTGCCTACTTGTGATCTCTCTCTCCGTCAAATAAATAAATAAAATCTTAAAAAAAAAAAAGAAATCAATTTTAGGTACACACAAAAACCTGTGCATGAATGTCCGTAATGACTTTATTCTTAGTTGTACCAAACTGGAAACAAATCCATACATCTTCCAGCTGGTGAATGAACTGACTGGCTGCTGCTGCATCATGGCAGGCTATGAAGCATTAGAAAAGAAGGAACTATGGACACATATAGCAACACAGACTTATCTTCAAGCATTATGCTAATTGGAAGAAACCAGTCTCAAAAACCACACACTGTGTCACTCCAATCATGTGACATGAAGGTAAAATTATAGGCACAGAAAACAGATCAGTAATTGCCAGGGCTTCAGAAATGGGAGGGAGGACATGAAAGCAAAGGGAATTTGAGGGGGATGAAATAAATCTTTTCTAAGTTAACGGTGGTGGTGGTTACACAAAGCTTGTCAGAACTCATACAGCTGCGCACTGATAATGTTATTTCACTCTACGAAAATTATAAGTTAAGAATAAATGAGAAGAATTTATTAGCTGAGCATGTGCCCTACTGATAGGTTTGGGAAAGGTGGTCAGTGTCCTTGTCAGTAATTAACG